>NW_020536999.1:55212546-55227626 GCF_003426905.1 Ctenocephalides felis | reverse complement strand
AAAAAACTTTAAAGGGTTTTTCAAAATTTCAATTTTGGTACAAAAAGTTTCAGCCATTTGCCTTAAGGCACGATGCCATGCACCACTAGTTTTTTTTTTCAATTCATCGACATCATATTTTTCTCCAATAAGCCAAGGCCAATTTTTCATCTATCTCTTCTTATTAACATAATCGTATATACATTTTAGAATTACCTTGTGATTCTTCTTAAACAAATATTTCCGAGAAGATTAAGTATTTTGTATCAATCTCAAACAATTTTATAGTTTTTATTTGTTAGAATTGATACACTTGAATAGAATGAAAAATATTATTTGAATATAACCTTGCCAAACAGTTGTTTAAACATTTGACGACATTCTGTATTAATATGTACTTTAGATAGCATAAAAAATATTAATATACTCGATACAATCGAATCAATTTATGCAAAATTTAATTAATTATTGCAAAATAACTTATATTGTACCGCAATTAATAAATACAGTAACGTTAAATCTGAATGTAAAATTGATCTTTTAAGTGATCAAATAACTATGTATAAGATCTATATTTGCAAAATAAACCAAATTCAGTATTGCACGATTTATTTGAAAAGTTATTCGTTCAGAAAAACTCTGTAATTATTTGATTTACGATTGCGATATATTTAAAGTTAATGGTTGTTACAAATTGGTTTAATGACAAAGAATGTATCACAGTAAGTAAGAAGTTTGGTAATTTTTTAGTATTAAGGGATTTGGCATTTGAATGTTTTGAAATCAGTAATATGTTACAAAATTAAATACAAAGAGAAATTATAAATCAATTTAGAGAAAATCACAAACAAGATAACTTTATTTGCACATATGTAAAGCAACAATAATTATGTAAAAGCGTTTTTAGGCGTATCTGCCTAAAAATGCATTGAAAAAGTAAATTTATAATTTAATTAATAATATAATTTTAATAACATAATTACAATTAAAATATTTTTATAGATTATAGTTATTTCATTATTATTAAGAATTGCCAAAAATGGTATATTATTATTTTATTTTTTACAATTTAAACAAGACGTTCTCTTTTTTTAACATATCCAGTACAGATCTTTAACTCCAGAGTAATCCATTCCAAATTTAATGCACGTTTTCACGAATTTTGTAAATTATTTTCATGATTGGAAAAAACTAGTGGTGTATGGCATTGTGCTTTTAGGCAAATGCTGGAACTTTCTGTACCCAATGAGATTTTCGAAGAATATTGAGTGTTTTCAAATAGATTATTAAGTATTATAAGTAATGTTTTAAAGCAAATTTAAAAAAATTAATTTCTTTGCTTTAATCAATGAATGAACCTAGCTCTAGCTCTCCTACTACTAGAAAATAGCGTTAGTATTAAAATTCTGATTTGCACATAATGCAGTTATTCTATTTATAACAACGCACCAGAACGAACAAAAAATAATTTATTATTGCATTTACTCAAAACAGTTAAAGGTACAGCTCACAATTTGCAAACTACTTGCAACTTTGCACAATACATATATTTAACGAGAGTCATTTTTTACACAAATATTTTATATTATGAGAAAACCGAAACAATGGAGAAAAATTGAGTTGTTAACTTGCAGAATTCTTTTTTAAAATATGTAAATATAAGCCATGGAATTAATAGCAGGTGGGTGAGGTGTATATATTTAAAAAATCGTTGATTAAATTACACTTGAACTTTGTTGTCTTCTAAAAATATTTCATCCAAAATGTAATTATTCATGAATTCATAAAACATTCATAAAATCAAAGAAGAGCATGACTTATTGAAGGGATTGTTGATGATAAAAATATATGCTTTGGAGTTAAATGTTAAACAAAATATACAAATCAATTTTTATTTTGTCTAAATATAGAAAATTTATTTTGATAAAACTTGGACAGTATAGTCAGAGCGACTCCCTTAAAATATTACAGGCCTATGAGAAGAGTTTTGACATTAGAATATTTGGCCTTTTCAAATTGGCAAATGAGCTTAAAGTTGAGAGTCATAGTCTAAACACATAAATGATGAATGGTAGTCTGCCCGAAGCAGGTCCATGGTGTTGAAAGCCTCTACAATAATGATTTCTTACCCTTCGTCGTCGATCATTCCCATTAATGAGTACTTGAGCAAATGTTCAGCCAAACGCAAGTAATTACCATTTTTTATTCCATAACAAAATAGAAGATATTAATTTTGCATCAGGATTGAAGCATTAAAGAGAAAAATTAAGCAAAACTACGTATATATTGTTAACGATGTGGCTAATGTTATTTTTAGGATTTTATTTTATTGCTCAAAAATTTTCAATAATAAAATAATCAAGTATTTTACAATTTTACTAAATGCACCAACTTCTGATAAAACTTGCCAACAGACTATATCAAAGAGTAATTTTTTTAAAAAAAGGCCTCTGAAAGATCTTTTATTTCATAAAAAGATAAAAGATATTAATTTTGCATCAGGATTCAAGCATTAAAGGGAAACATTAAGCAAACTACGTATAATTGTTTACGTTGTGGCTCATGTTATTTTTAGGATTTTATTTTTTTACTCAAAATTTTCAATAAAAAATAATCAAGTATTAAAATAAATGCACCAACTTCTGATAAAACTTGGCAACAGACTATATCAAAGAGTAATTTTTCTAAAAAAGGCCTCTGTAAGACAACCTTTTTTAAAACAAGTTCAGCAGTTCAACAAAAGGTCCTAATTCTTGAAAATTTGAGACAATTGTGTTATTGTTTTTTGACTGTGGTCCTAGAAATGTTATTTGCGATTACTGTTCCAAAAATTAAATTTTCAAAATTGGGGAAAATTATCTACAATAACTGAAAATGGTCATAAAGCTTTAGATTGCAAAAAGCTAATAAGCTAATAAAACAATTCAATAATCTGCAAATTTAGAAAAAAAATAACTAGAATTTCAAATTTTCTTGCAAAAATTTGTGCAAATTTTCCAAAGTTTATCGAGTTCCTAAAAAAATGTAATGGTTTCAAAACTTTCAAATTTCCTCTATATTTTAATTTCTTTGCCTATTCTAATCTTTTTATGAATAATGCCATACTTTCTAGTTTGTTATCTTTATCGTTATCTTATCTCTCAAAAATACCTACTCTTCTGGTCCTGATGGAATACCATCGGATATTCTTAAATCATTTTTTCCATTTTTTATTGATAAACTTTCATTATGTTTCAACAATGCTATGAGTGAAGGTTCATATCCTAATCATTTCAAGCATTCAAAAATTAGACCTCTTCATAAAAAAGGTCCTACTGATATTATTAATAATTATAGGCCCATTTCTTTGTTGAACACTTTTAATAAAGTTTTTGAAAAAATATTGTATAACAGACTTAATAACTTCCTGTCTCAAAATAACATTCTTTTTAAAATCAGCACGGTTTTCGTCAAAACCGCTCAACTTTTCATTCAATATACACATTGGTTCATAATATTATAAACTCTTTTGAAGAAGGTTCTTATTGCGTGACAGTATTTTGTGATATTTCTAAGGCTTTCGATAGCATTTCCCATGAAATCCTTATTAATAAATTAGAAAAATATGGTGTGCGTGGTTTACCACTTCAACTATTCACATCTTATCTATCTGGCAGAACACAATCAGTCTATCTTGATGATCAAGACTCCACAGTAATATCTAATAAGTTAAATATAAAACTCGGAGTCCACACAGGCTCTATTCTTGGTCCCTTATTATTTTTAATTTATATTAATGATTTGCCAAATTGTACCGATCTTTGCAAATTTATTCTTTTTGCCGACGACACAAGTTTAATTATTAAAGGAAAATGTTTTGAGGAAGTCAGTTTTAAACTAAATCAATCAATGATTGCAGTTTCTAATTGGTTCAACTCTAATAACCTTTTACTTAATAGCGATAAAACTAAAATAATGTCGTTTCGAACAGTCAATAGGATTAATAACGAAATCAATTCCTAATTATTAATGATGTCCTCTTTAATTTTTCTGCCGTTTCTAAATTCCTAGGAATTCAAATTCAAAAAATTTAAATTGGGATAATCACATTTATTCGTCATTAATACCTAAACTTTCCAGAACTTGTTTCATGTTAAGAGTGCTCAAATCTAAAATTAGTTTAAATTGTCTTCTTTCTATCTATTACTCCAACTTCTACTCGCATTTGGTCTACGGCATTCAATTTTGGGGTTTTTCACCATCCTTAAAACATGTTTTCAAACTTCAGAAAAGAGCATTAAGAATCATGTTCTCTCTTAACTCGATGACAAGTTGTAGAAATATTTTTCAGAAGTATAACATTCTTACTGTTCCTAACATATTCCTACTTATTACACTTCTCTTTATAAAAATAATCCCCAGTACTTTAATTTATCTTCCATGTCTGATTCCCACTATGTCACAAGAAATAGAACTATCAAAGGATCGACTTTTAAGCTTAATACCAATTTTAATTCAATTGATGGTTTTGGTATCCAACTGTTCAATTATTACCTTTACAAATACGTCAACTAAGCAATCATAAATTCCACAACGTTTTGATTAATTTACTAAAAGCCAACAGTTTTTATGACATTTCTGAATATATTAATTTTGACTTCAAGAAATACAGTACCATCCCCTTAATATCATAAATATCTATTGTTACTGATTATATGTGATATCTTACAAATACAGCAATTTTTGGCTATAACTGAGTATTACTTAGCTTTGAAATATTTTTCTTCGTCTCTGATACTGCTCTTTTTTTCTTTCAGAAAAGCTTTTAAACTTTTAAATAATTTCTGCAAATTAATGGATATACAGGACCTTAACTTTTGAAGATGCTCTAAACGAAGATGTAATATCAAGTTTCATAAAATCAAGACTCAAAATTAAATTAGTTTAGCACTCCTTTATTTGTATTTCTATATTTGGTTGTTCTGTTATTTAATTGTAAATTTGTATATCTAATACATCTACATCTATGTATAGTATTGAGGAAAATAAAAAAAACTAGTGGGGCGCATCGCATCGTGCCTTAAGGCAAATTCAAATCGGATGCTCCGTTCTCTTAAAAACTGAGTTACCGTTTTTGGCACTTTTGCCCCGTATCTTCGGAACGGCTAGACCTGCCTTCGCCAAAAACTAATCAGGGCGTCTCCTTATCAATACGAATCGAATGTTCTTTGAATTATTCGAATCGCTTCTTCCGTGTTCCCGAAATCGTCGACAAAAATTTGTAACCGAACACACATACACACACACACATACACACACATACATCCATTTTTTCTAAGGTATAATAAAATATTCAGAAACATCTGAAATGTAAAGAAATATAAAAATTTTCATTTTCGATTTTTTGCGATTACTATAACTTACCCTACGGGAAGTTAATAAGATCAAATTGATAATCGTTTAGCAAAATTCTTATATCGGCCGTTCTAGAAAATTGCAATGCGACGACTCGACTTGGTCGAAATGCCATCGCATTCGTGACCCACAGACGTCGATCGTCGATCGACCGTATTATATATAATATGAGATAGGAAAACGGTTATATACGCTGGAATTATATTATATATTATATAGTCGGAATAGGAGACGGTTGCGCAAAACTATAGCGACTCCTCCCTACTTCTTTGATCCGTGCACAACACACGAGGAATAGCACAGAGTTTGGTAACATCGTCGATAAGAACCGAAATGATAATAACATTAGGAGTCATGTAACTTTTTAAGTAAAACATTTGAATTAGATTTATTGAACACTTCTAATATATTTTCGATTTAAAAGATAAAGAAACAGAAAAATGCAAATGATGGGCCAGGATGGATACGAGAGAAGAGAACACACAAGAAATTGAAAGCTGGACCATGACCAAGACCATGGAACTAAAGTAGCAGAAGTTTAAGAAATAAAAAGTAATATGTGAAAAAGCTAGAGAAACAGGTGTAAATTAATTGTATTGCTCTCACCATCATACCCCTGACCTGCATTCTTAATTAATATCTTATTAATATAATGATTATTGGAAAATATAATATGTAAAAATTAAAACAATATTCATTTACATGCCAGAGTTTGACAATAAGACTTCAATATAGTAACTTAAAATAAAAAATATGAAAATCATAGATAGTCCAGTCATTTAAGCTTAAATTAGGTAAGAATTTTGGAATTCGAGATGCACAGCTGTAAATCTGTAAATACTTAGTACCCCTTACCATATGTAGGTTTTGAGACAACTTCTTAGTGTCAATATACGAGTATTTACAAACTTACTGATGGATATCTCGAATTCCTAGGTGAACCTACTATAATGACTGGACTAATTGTAAGAGTAAAATTATTGATGTGTGTTATTGGTATAATTTTTTGAATTTGTTAATAATATCTAGTAAGCTTCTGAAACGACTTATAATTAGATGAAGAAGAACTTCTTAGGTAAAAAGATAAAAAAAACAATAAAGAGGACATCCATTAATCACGTGAGTTTTTTTAGGTGAAGGGTGGGTTTGACAAAAAATCACGAAATATCACTTGGAGGAGGGAGGGGTATAGCAAGATATCACGTGTTTTTTTTCACTTGAATTGTTTAAAAAATCCAAACTTTTTCAAAAATAAAATCAAAAATTTTACAATTTTTTCACGTATATGATGATTGGTGGGGGGGAAATTTTGAATATCACCAAGGCGGAGAGGGAAAAATTTTGAATATCATCACGCATCACCAAGGGGGAGGGGGGTGATTTTGAATATCACCACGGGAGAAGGGAAGTCCAATAATCGTTAAAAAGCCGATCACGTGATCAATGGACGCCCGCAAATTTAAAACTGAGGCTTGATTATATAGTTAAGTGGAAGATAAGAAAAAACTAGGACGAATGCTTTGAATTAACCATATATAAGAGATGGAATAGTGAAAAATATGCTGCCTTCACAATGACCTTGGTTTGTGCAGAGTAATTATAGACATAAATAAATTATATTGAAATTAAGGGTTCAAGTTAATAATAGTTCCATGTGTGAGATAGTTTAAAATAATTTAAGTAAATCTTTTTATGAGTAACACTATAAAATAAAGCAATTTTCATAAGAACAAACATGAAATGATATATATAAGAGATGGAATAGTGAAAAATATGCTGCCTTCACAATGACCTTGTTTTGTGCAAAGTAATTATAGACAGAAATAAATTATATTGAAATTAGGCATTCAAGTTAATAATAGTTTAATGTGTAAGATAGTTTAAAATAATAAAATATAAAAAAAGCTTTTTACGAGTAATACTGGAAAATAAAGCAATTTTCAGAAAGACAAGCATGTGTTTTTTTATAAATACAATTCGATATTCATTATATTCAATATTTTAATCGCCATGATAATATCAGAAAAATTTACCCAATAACTACGAAAACTTTATAAGATAATTTTGTTAAAAATAAATCAATAAGATTTAATACATCAAAAAAATTACCAAAATTAATAGAAAAACACTATTTTTTATGTCACATATATGACAGATATTTTCCCTATTTTAACAGATAGCCCTATATTAAAACTTTTTGCTCGATAAGTCAAGAAATTTTCAGGTCAATTTGGCAGGCATATATGTCTGACGTATTTGTCTTGACATTATTTTGTTCCCAATTTCAAGAAGACTAAAGAAGAAGCTGCCCAAAGACAATATGGAGGACCCTTAGAACTACCACAACTATATATGAACAGAATAGTATAATCACTTATTAAAGTGATCAATATAATATTTACCAAATTAATTTATATGTATGTTTGAAAGTGTGTGTGTATGTGTGCAAGTGACTGACATTAGCCAAATAGCTCATAGAATTGTCCTCTATTCCGATTGCTATTGAAAATAAAATAAAAAAAATCCGTTTTTTAATTTTTAATTTTAGCGTCAGACAATGACATGGCTATTAACGTGCTAATTATGTTTTATCTTATAAATGCAATATATATTTTGATATCAACAATTTGAGATAAAACTTTTTTGGGCAAAAACTTTGTTTAATTTCTAAGATTGATTTCAAAATTCTAAAACATTTTGAATGTGATTTTATTGAAAAATGAAATCATCACTGTATAGACAAAGTTTCAGATAATTCCACTAGGTTAGGAAGAAAGATTCAAATTTCTATAAGTGCTTTTTATACACTACATTTTAATCAATGATACAAAAAAAATTAGATTAAATAGACTTGATTGGTTTAATTAATTATTATTTTACATATAATAATTAATTTTCAGTTTTTAATATGGATGATATAAACATTACTTTCATTTTCATTTATTTTCTTCAAAAAGTTGCTCATCCCTGATTGATGGATGTTAAATATTTCAGAATGCATTCTGCTATATATTCGTGTATGGCGCTAGAAACAAGAAGATAAGTTGCTTCAACTAACTCATTGATGAAGTGAAAGTGTACGGACCAGTGCGAATCTCCTTGTAAGAAACGATCATAAATACATATACATAACATATTATGTATCGTAAATTATGTACCTATTGTATAATATATTAATGAAGATATATATTGTATTAAGAATTGCAAGCAAATTTTTAATGAACCAGGAACGTATGATACTGTTGTATTTATAGCGCAATGGATGATTTAAAAGTTTTGTAGTACATACAGTAGAACCTCCGTATAATCGAAAATCCGGATTATCGAATATATAAAGAATAATGTTAGGTATTTATTAAAAATAACAAATACATACATAGATATCAACGAAAATCAATTTATTAAGAAATTTACATTTTCTTATGTATATATATATATTTACTTAGATTACATTACATACATTATTAGAGCGGGTCGATTCGTATGAGTAAAAAAAAGTCGCTTAGGCACATATGATTTTCGGATACTAGGGATCAAAATAAGATTCTTTGCTGAAGAAACCGTACCTCTAGAATTAATTCTTATGTCCCGTGCATTGACCCAAAAATAAGGGTTGAAATTTGAAAATTTCCCATTTTAACCCATATAGAGTGTCCCAATTGCTTCCAAATGTATGACCGACCCACTAACTTTGGAAGGACGATTCACCCGTGCCGCTGGTTCAACCCCTGGGACCGCCCTGAGAGGTTATTCAAAATTTAACCCTTATTTTTGGGTCAATGCACGGGACATCAGAATTCATTTTAGAGGTATGGTTTCTTCAGCAAAGTATCTTAATTTAATCCCTAGAATCCGAAAATCATATATGCCTAAGTGACCTGTAAATCGACCCGCCCTAATACATATAACAATTTGCAGCAAATTGTGCAAACTGTGCAAAATTCAAATTGTAAGTATGTACATACATATAACTTTGTGTATATAATCCGGTTCGTAGTCCGGATAATCGCAAATTTGTATAACTGAGGTCCGGATAAACAAGGTTCTACCTTGTATGTTCTACTCTCTACTGTATATGTAAAATAAATTTTGTCTCTACATACATGTATTATCCTTAATAATAAAGCATTGATAAAATAAAGTTATTTTGCAGTGATAATATAAATGGAATAACATAAAGTAATATTGTACAACAAACCAAAATATAAAGAACAGTTAGCCCATTGAAAAATTTCCATTTAGCAAGTAATAAACGAAGAATGAAATAATAAATAAGCAATAATATAGCTTACAATGTAGTACAAATATGTGTTTTAAAAATGAAAATGATGTGAAATGAAAAATAATTAATTCTAACATTGAAGAAAAACGTCCTGTAACTTCCATTAAAGCTTACACGTGAGTAAGGTCAAAAGTACCAACTAAACCTTTTCCCTGGCAAAGGTAAAAAATTAAATAAAGAAGTAAATTAGGTTAAATACGCAATTTTACAGAAGATAAATTGAATAAATAGTTATTCTAACTCTTCTGAGGAATGTTTCTGACAAAATACCAGATCAAGGTTATAATAATAATGGGTAGTGCTGCCCTAGGGCAGGTCCGTGAGCTGAGTTAAACTCCAACTCGATTCAGGGAAGAAGTAGGTATTTAATCAAGGTTATATGTAGTGCTATCTCTGTAAAAAATGTGCCCATTAAATTTGTATTGATTGAATTATATAGCTATTATTTAATAAAAAATCTTAAAAAATAAAATGAGATTTTGGAAATGTCTGCCACCTGGCCCTCCAATTTTACTCCGCCTAAGAGGTTTAAAGAACCTGGTGACAATTTTTTGAAAAACCGCAAAAAAACAATTCTACAATGATGAATTAGCTGGGAGTTTTACTGAATATAGTCAGATAGCTGTTTGTTTGGTATGTATTATTTGTTATGATATAACTGGTTTGGTTTTCACAATATAATTGCTCTAACTCAAATTGGACCTTTGTGTCTCGCACTACCCTACCTATTATAAATCAAATCATTAATATTATTCTAAAACATAAATAATGTTTTAACATTTACTAAATTTTCATTAACATAACGGAGAAAAATATATATCGATGCCATTTTTTATATATAATTGCCAAAAGATTTACTTAATGTCTATGTAGACAGTTGTAAATATATTGTTGAATAAAAAAATAATAATAATAACAAAGAAAAAATTCAAATCCAGGCATGTAGTAATAAATCAGTGCTTCCAGAAGCTATTTAGCTAGAAATCTAAATTCTTACTTTTTGAAATCCATTCATTTTAGTTAAATATATCTGAACAAAATACATTCTTGACTGGATGTTCTACTTTACACCTTATGAAATTTACTTATATGTAAAATTATTTATTGAATGAGTTTATAGTATATCGACTACATAAATAGATAAATTATTAATTAAATATAAATCAAAAACTAATACGAATCGCTTGAACAAATTTTTAGATCTCGTTCTAATATTGTTTGAGTTGTTCTATGCAAATACAAAGAAAAGAAAACGAATTTGTTTGAAAATAAAATCAAATATTTCAACAAAACACAAAAAGAATAAATATCATCTGAACAAATGTCTCTTCACGACCGTCTGTAAAGATTCTATTTGCATAATACATTTTTGCATGTTTATTTTACCGTTGACAAAGAAACATTTATGTTCAAATGTACTCTTTGTAAATTCTAATATTTAATAAAAAATTATTCAAATAACTACAAACACTTGATAGCAATTGAATAAATATGCAAATGGATAAAACATTCGCTTGTATAAAATATATACTGTGAACATTATTGAATTAGGTAAAACAGAAGTAAGAATTTTTAAATATATAATAACGAAATGGCAGAACATTTATTCTATTATATTGCGAAATATAAGTTTTTGTTACAGATTTATTAGAAAATGAGTTTAATGAAAATTAATTAATTAAATATAACTATTAACACAAATGCTAAAAGTTTCACAACAGTTCTATACTGAGAAATGAACTAAGATTGAGTAGACCATTAAATTAAAATTAACCATGGTTAATTAAGTAAGTAATTAGTTCTCTTTTGATAATTCAGTCCTGCGGAAATAATATAATGTAATTAATTCGGATATCATAGATCATTCTCTGTTTCATAAATCCAGATTGCATAATATTAAAAATAATTAATTCCTGGACCCTTTGATAGTAAAAATGTTAATATTTTTGAGTCAATCTATGAGATAGCTATATATAAACATTTGAAAAATTTCTTTTCTTCAAGAACTGTGAAAAAATAATATAATTATTAATAGCTATGACTTTGAACAAACCCAATATGTACAAAATTATACTAATAAATGTTACAAATTTACAAAATTATACATGTAAAATCAGGGCTTGATCTGTATATGATTGTGTATGATGTGCATATATGTATGTGTATATGTATACACATATTCAAGTAATGTATGTATAAATATATACCATCTTATAATTTATAAATTTTATCATAAATAATCAGAATCTATAATGTTTATACAGTAATAAGTTTGTTGAATTTTATTATATACCAAAATATATAAATCTTGCCAAATGATAAATCCCAACGATGAAATCAGGTCAATCGGCACAAAAAATGAAAAGACTAAAAAAATAGTCAAATCGCAATCTACAAAATTGATTTCCCAATATAATTTAATAATAGCGTAAAAGTGATCCTTTTTTAAATATACAGTATCAAAAGTAAACCTGAAAAATTATATATGTGCTTCTTTTATCAAGCACTTCAGGGGTGCAATAAATACTACTGAATTACTTCTATATACGCATGAAATTCTGTATAACCGTACAATCTGCAATTTGCAGCATTTGTATAAAAAATGTCAAGTATATATATATATATATATATATATATATATATTTAGTAAATTTTGACACCACAATATTACCATAAAACATCATCCCGATCTTTTATTATCTCGTGATGCGATAAAAAACGTAACAATATAATTCCGTGACTAACGCGCATATAATAACCAGATCATAATAGAATTTCTATTACATACATGACATTGAACATACATTAACTGATTGTCACTCTCAAAATAACGAAATATATGGAAATTTATACTATTCGTGGATCAAATTCTGAATATACACATACGACATGGCTTATATTTTTTGGGTGTGATGAGTCAAAATGTAAAAATGCGTCAACAGAATGAGTGGATATATATAAAATAAAAGTATATACACTTGATAATGTGAAAATTTACTACAAAATATGCACTGACCATAATTTTTCATATAAATCCTTTAAATTGCTGATACTTTATAAGGTATAATATATAGTGTATATATATATAGGTACTATTATAATAGGTAGATAAGGTATAGATATATAAGGTACCTATTTTTATTGCGTACACTTCACATTTTTGATCATGTAAAAATTTACTAAAAAATATGCACCTGAGCATAATTATTTCATATGAATCCTTTAAAATGCTGATAGTTTTATTAGGTACATATTATAGGTATGTAGTAGTATAGTTATAGGTTTTATTATTACATATTTTATTAGCGTATTATATTTTGATTCATTGAATCTAGTACTTATGTAATTATAATTATATCGAATTGTGAGAACCAAAAATCAACGTAAGTATTTGTTGTCAAAGTTCATCCCTGAAGTGCTTAAAGAGAGCTTTCAAGCTATATCTTACATATACTTTTTGGATATACTGTAGTTAAATAGTCAAATTGTAAAAAATTTAGACAAAAAATATATAGTTATTGAATGTGCACTCATTATATAGATAAATACCTTTAGCATTTCTAATTACAACAAAAGCTTCTAAACAATGCGAATGTATATTCATCATTGGATTGTGCTTTGATAAATACACAGATAAATATTTAATGTAATGACTACAAAACATTGCAAACCAAACCCAGTTCTTTTGACTTAATTTCTTTCCACAATTGCAACTTAGATATAGATATAGATATTTCTTACTTCAGATAAAAAACATATTTTAGAAGAAATATTATGAAGAATATTGCAGATGATGTAATTCTGTTGGATATTGGAATGTTGGAGTATGACAAACGTTTTAATTCGGTATTTTTATTTATAATTTGAGACATTAAATAAAATTCTCATAGTAAAAATGCTCGCAAAGCTAGTTAAAACATAAATACCTATATTCTTCATACCGAAATAGCAATCAAAATAAATAAATTGTGTAAGCTATGATGATTGTCAGATCTTAAACACTATATTTAAAGTAATTGTTTTTAACTTTGTTCATTCTTATAAAAACTGTTATTAGAAACAAAAATGAAAAGCAGAGATTAAAATAAATTGGTAACATGATATTCATCTATTAGATATAAAATAAAAATAATAATAATTTCAATAAGATCTACTTTTAGCAATGATACTTGTATCAAAAGTAGATGAACCTAGTATCTCATTGTCAGACCCAAAAATTCAAAACAAATGCATGTAAAGCTCTTTAAAAAAACTTTACTATTGAGTAACATTATGATGCTTTGCAGTTCTCATATACTATATTAAAAAAACGTGTTTATAATTTTTTAATTCTTATATAAAGTATGCTGCTCGCTTTCTACAAGCCTTAAAATATTGTATTTTGTGATAAAGTAGTGGCAGAGCTTTCGTGTTTATTTTTTAAATTTGAATTATTAGGTCTGTTTTTATGTTGTTTTCTTTATAACATGATTCATTTTCCCTTTTTGTTAAAGCATTAAATTTTGTTATAATTATTATGTATTTATTTATTTATTTACAAACCGTCAGTATAATAATATTATAATAAAGCTCTTCTCAATATTTTACATTTTTTTATTTATAATTCAATTAATTATTTTATTATTTATTTATGTTATTTAATTTATTTACTCTAAACTTATTTCTATTTATATAATTTTAATCATTATTAAATATAAGTAATTATTTCATGAAGATTACATTTATATATAATGCAAGTGTTTATTTTTTTTAATTATTTTCAAATATAAGTAGTTTGTTTCATGAAGATTATATAGAAGCTTCTTTTATAATATAACTATTTTGTTTAACAAATTTTAGATTATTTTATGATACTAAATAATGACCAAATAGTCATTATTTAGTTGAACAAATTTAAATTAACACATTTTAGGTTATTTATGATACTAAATAATGACTAAATAGTAATATTATTTATTTAGTTGAACAAATTTATAACGGTTTCACATTATAATTTTTTTAAACAAATTAATAAGTATTTTTACAATATAAGTATATTATTTAGCTGATGGCATTCACCAACATTTTAATTTAGCATTTGCATATAAAATACTTGATAAATCAATATTCATTGCATGTTTGAATCCTTATTAATTCAAATGATAGTTTTTAATTTTAATAACTACGAATCACATTCAATTATCTTTTGAAATCTCACAGATTTATCAGTATATATACCTACATTCAAAACAATAATTTCAATCTATTCCTATGTCTATTATTCACTTTTACTCTAACAATGGGTCCGAATAATGAAGAAATTGCATTAACGAGCAAGAGAAACCCACGATAGGCAATTAACCTATTGATCTCTACTTTTATTGGCATTACCAGCGCAGTGTCTTTATTTGAATGAAAATGAGAATTTAATTAGGTAATATATAGA
>NW_020536999.1:55175807-55211546 GCF_003426905.1 Ctenocephalides felis | reverse complement strand
CCGTTTTTTGTAATAAAGTGTTAAAAAATTTTTTTGACGATTCTTATATTTTTTGGCGGTAGATACCATAGTCTTATTATCATACTAAAATATTAAAAGTTCCTCAAAGTTTGCAAAAATTAGTATCGTTTTTTTGGCATTTGTCGAGTTTTATACAAAAAATATATCAATAAAAATATACTCCATCAAATAAAAGATGAGAAAATAAAAATAAAATCTATTACATTTCCTACTAAAAAACAACCTTTACTATAAGTACTAGAGCCATGCATAATCATTCTACTTGGAACTGCACTCAAAAAACATCATATTCCAATTGCATTTGTAAAAACTTCAAATGCATTAATTATTTATAATGACACGTAATTGGAAATTTTCCATGAAATACGATATAAAATTAATAATTGTGATGAAACATGATGGGCTGAGATGCATTTAAACATTTTGATCTAAATTGCTTTAAATGACGTTGAGAAATACTTTGATCACGAAATAAATATCAAAGTTTAAACATTTTAATACAGAAAAATATTTACTTTATTGCATTACTTATGCATACTAATAAAGAGCTAGGTATTTTATATAATGTGACTTTAATGCCCCAATTGTAGGTACCTTTTTTTTAATTTGACAAAATACCATTATAATTATTTATAAAAAAAACATCTAGCAAATAATAATAAGTACATGAATGTATATACATTCCAAATATGCAGTTATATAGAATGTGAAAGATAAAAATGCGTTTTGTTAAAAAATGACCTAATTTTTATTGTATTATATTATAATGATAGGATGCGATAAATATTGTCGGCTTAACTAACGATATGGTGCATTTTATTTTTATATTTGATGTACGGTATATTTTTATTCACGTTTCAATCATTGCTTATTATTTTGTTATAATTCATAAAATATTGCATACTGATCTACATAAATTATTTCATTTATCATAATTGATAACGGTTAATTTTCCTTGAATAAAAATTTCTACTCATTGTTGAATTATTACAGAAAACATAGACATGATCATATGAAAACATACGTTATTTTTTATGATTTTGAAATTCTAAAAATTATAATGTTTTTGATACCATTTCAGGTTTATTTTATGTATACGCTTGTTTAAATCATTAATTCAATATTAAAAATGCGTACTTTTATCTATATGCACTTTTATCAGTAGTTTTCAAAATGGTAGCTCACATATTCAAAAATATTCACACTTGTGCATAAAATTAATATTTAGTAAAGTTTTCGATATTGAAACTGCGTAAATAAATGTTTTAAAAAAATATGAATGTAAAGTTTATCGTTTCACTTGTGGTAAATTTATTTCAAAACTATTGTTCAATTCAGGAACTTTGTGCTCAAATACTAATTTAATTTGTGCTTTGTGTTTACGATAAAACAATATAACTAGTAGGGTGCATGCATCGTGCCTTAAGGCAAATTGCTGGTACTTCCCGTACGGTAATCAAAAATCTTGGTACGGACCCAAAAAAATACACAAAAAAAATGTGTACACATTATGAAAATCTCTATGAAATATCTGATAATATGATGTGCATAAATCCCATAAACATGTTTGACCGCCAAATGACATTTTTTTAACTTATTTTTATTGAGAGTCCATAATCGCTAGATCTGTTTTCCCAAAAGTTTAATCAGTTCTTTTGTCAATACAAGTAAAATGTTCTTTGATTTATTAAAATCGGACACTTCGTTCTCTTAAAAACTGTGTTACCGTTTTGCACTTTTGCACCGTGTCTTCGGAACGGCTAGACCTACCTTTGCCAAAACTAATCAGCACGTCTCCTTATTAATACGAATCGAATGTTTTTTGAATTATACAAATCGGTTGATTCGTGTTTCCGAAATCGTCAACGAAAATTTGTATCCGCACACACACATACATCCATTTTTCTAATTTTAAGGTATGCCAGAATGTTCAAAAACATTTGAAATGTAAAGATATATAAAAATTTTCATTTTCGATTTTTTTGCTATTACTATAACTTGCCCTACGGGAAGTTAATAATAATTCTCTTATAACAAAACTGTTTCGATTTTTTCACTTCCCATAGGGTAAGTTATTAAATCGTCCAAAAATCGAAATAGAAAATTTTTGCCTATCTTCATTTTTGAAGGTTTTTGAACATTTTAGCATACTTTAGAAAAAATTGATGTGTGGGTTTGTATGTGTGCATGTATGTATGTATGTATACATTCATACGCATGGATCAACCTATTTGAATGGTTCAAAAAATATTCGATTCCTATTGATGTGCTGAATAGTTTTTGACAAAAGCAGGCCCAGCCGTTTCGGTGATACGCAGCAAAGAGTGCAGAAAATAGAAATCGTTCAATTTGTAATGATGGGGAGAAGTGGTGATTAGATTTTGGCAAAGGTAGCTTTTGCCGTTTTGGAGATACGGAGCTAAATGCGCATTAAATGGCAGTTTTTGAGAGAACTACGCACACGATTTGAATGATTCGATAAACTTTCTGCTTGTATCGATGAAACAATTGCTTTTGCAAAAAAAACAAAATCAAAAATTGTTTTATTCCAAAGAATTTTTTTCAGTATCGAAAAAATTTCTGATTTTAATTCTAGCTAAAGTTTTAAAGCTGACTTATACCTCAAATAATTTTTTTTTTTTTAATTTAAATTTAGCTATTCAGTTTATATGATTCTTATAAATCTTAGACAAATGTTCTTCCAGAAGTTCCAGCAATTTGCCTTAAGGCACGATGCCATACACCACTAGTTGAATTTTAAATCATTCATCAATTATACTAAGGTAGTAATATTTTTACCCCAGGTACTTTTTCATAATTAAAACTATTTTGTAACTTTTTTTATATAGTTTATATCTATAATGCTCATCTAGTGGATGAGTGAAATTTCATCTCCAGCAAAATAGTATGTCGCAAGATGTGGTTCATTTGAAATTCAGAAAAATATTTGCAATAGCAAACTATGGAGACATTGCGAAAAATAACAGGTGCGTCGCAGACATTCGTTATGCGAAACCCGTCTATGTAATTACGGTGCGTCTCTTTGGTGATGACATTGTTATTAGTTTTAAGTTTCCAAAACCGCAGACGATCTTCCCAGAACCCAATAAATGGATCGTAGATGAGTTCTTTTATAGAAACCTTTCATTGATACGCCTTATTTCAGATGGTAGGTCAAATTGGCTGATTTTTCTTCAATCTTCTCCTGGTAGTCGAGATATCTGCTGACTATAAAGTTGGTGGATCTTTTACGTTTGTTTTTTGATTCATGATTCATTTAGAGAGACTCTAAATTTTAGAGTTTGGCAATGTGCTTCTGCCTTTTATCAATTTTTGTATTGAATCAATTTATATATATATTATTTTGTTCAATACATACCAGTGTAATATGTATATACAGAATTTTTAATAATCAAGCATATAACATATTAGAGATTTGTTCGAAGTAGCTATACTCAGGTTTTTTACTTTTTATCAATTTTTGTATTAGATTAATTCATATATATTATTTTGTTTGGCACTTACCAGTGTAATATATACAGAGAACTTTAATCAAAATACAATTAGAGATTTTTTTAAGTTGCGAAACTCAGGTTTTACTTGAACATTACCACAGTTCTACTCCAACCAAGCTCACAAGCTTGTGGACAAGGAGTTTATTTTCTAGTGATAGTTTGAATGTCGAATTCATTAACCAATAAAATTAATTAGTTATGAATATTGAAAAATCAGAATAGACTAAGTTGTCACTCAACACATTGGTATTGGTACAAGGTACTCCATTATCTTGAAAATAACTAAATGTGTAGGCAACCTGACCGAGAACCATTTTCAATCACTTAACGTTTTGACAAGGATTGATGCCAAATCGGACAATTAACAGAAATTCTATCATCTAATTAGAGTATTGTTTGTAATCAATCTCAGAGTATTCTTTGAAATTGCCCAGTTTAGGTTTTACTTGCACATCACCATAGTTCTACTCCATAAGTCCAAACTAGCTTAACTACAATGTTGTAGATTAGGAACTTGTCTTTTAGTGATCGTCTAGATTTTGGATCATGAACCTAGTGATTTCCAACCTTTTTTGCACCGTGCTCCCCTGTTCTAATCAAAAAACTGTTGCGTCCTCTTTAATTTTTAAAAAACTTAAAGTTATAAATATTCAACTGATAAATTGAAATATGAATGAAAACTTATTTAACTAACTAACTAATTAATTTTTGTCTATTTTTTAATATCAGTTCAGAAATTTTGGATTATTTTCTAAAATAGTATTCTGGAAACAGATGTACGCGCCCCACTTAGAGCAGTCGGGCGCCTCCCTGAGGGAGCGCGCCCCACAGGTTGGGAACCACGGCATTAACCAATAATATTATTTTATCGAAGAAAAATTGAAAAGACTAAATTTTTTTTGAAGTAAAACTTCTTAAGGCGCAACTAGGGTGTAAATCCGTACGAATGCAACGGAAGTGCATTAGGGCAGATAAGATAAGAGTCGAGTCCCAATGATCGTCATTCGCTCTCGATGATATCATTTCTATACGGGTCGATTGTGATTAGTCGTCGCGTATGTGAACAAAGATCTGTCGTTCTATGCGTACAATTAAGGTTAATAAACATTTTAAAATTACATCGTAGTACAAATCTTGATTTAGTGACAAATGCCTGAATCAGAAGAATATTTTACCCTGTTCCTTGAAAATAATAAAACAAATTAAACATTTGTACTAAACGTAAGTTTATTGATTACAAATTATTTCTATATTATTCGTAGTTTTTATAGATCTTAAAGTCATAAAATGGAAAATATTTTTTAGGCAAGAAAAAGTAAAAAAAATACAAGCAGTCAATGAATGCTCGTTAATTTTAATTACATGAAGTTCTTCAAACACAAATATTATATGATGATGAGAGAAATTGTGAAAACTATATTTGTTTAGGCGTTGTTTAACATAATCCACTATATGAACGAATATTATAGAAGTTGTTAATCAGCAATTACTTCATTTCTCTAATGAAGGTTCGTTTCTAAATGCTAATTACAATGACAGACCAATCATGTCATATTTGAGGTATGAAGCCATACTTTACACATTATATAAATGTGCATAATGGTTGACACTAATAAATATGTGCATCACGAGTGTTACCATACTACTAATAAACATTATTCAAAATTGTTATATGATGTATTCATTTTTACTTAAATGCCATCTTGTACAGTAGCAAATAAGTTTTACTTCAATCGCGTGTGAACCTTAGGCACACTCTTTTTTATATAAAAGTACCCAAGATCTATTACAATACGTTAAATCTATTTGAAACCTAATCATACCTTCTAATCATACCGTATGATACCTAAGACCATTAGTTCCTACATTTATATATTATATCTATGCCCGCTTAATCAATATTTGCTATTAACCTATTATATATAACATATACCCTACATATCTTTTTATTCCTTACAAATCTTACATTCTACCGTTTATACGCTATATTTTACTCTTATCTTATCTTACTCTATATTCTATCGCTCACACCGGGAATTGAACCCGGGGCCGTCGCGTGGCAGTCAAGCGCCTTGACCACTACTCTATTGGGTTCCCCACAAATAATATATTAAGGGACGCACTGTTTTTCCTCGATAACTTTACCTATTTATTAATTAATACTAAGGTGACGCGACGACATGCGGAAAAAGGCGATCAATCACAGTGGTAAGGTGGTCTAGTGGTTAAGGTCGTTGCCTGCCACGCAGAGGGCTCGGGTTCGATTCTCGGTAGGGTTCGGAAAAATTAGCGTTTAAGAAAAATTATAGATGTAAGATAAGAAATAATATTGGGTGTATTATGTATATAGGGTTGTAGACGTATTAGGCGTACTATGTAGTTAATTAAAATGCGTACAACATAGAATTTAAGGTTTAGGCATACGTGAATATGATATAGGTATCTTATAAGAAATACATGTTATATGATAATCGTTAGCAGAATTTTGATACGGGTACTGTATAAAATGCATTTTTATCCTTATAACTACTCTTTAAATATTACTTTATTCATGGCAAATAAAAGAAGTACGTGATATACTTCAACATTTAATTTTTGCAGCCACGAGTACAAGTTCTGCAGTTTATTAAATAATTTAAATTCAAAATAGGTATTGTTGAACTAAGAAAACAAATATAATTTTGTTTAAAAATACAATTTATATTTTTTACCAATATAAAAGTATTTACCAATATACATGTGCAGGGTTGTCCCAGAACTCAACTAAGATGTTTTATTACCATTTACCATTCTCTTATATGTGGGATATTTTTGATATTAGCTCTTACGTTTAATAGTTAACATATGATTTTTTGTTGCTATGTCCACGAAGGACGATTTCCACTTGGAATTATATTGTGACCCCAAGTGAAAATTTGATATCAAAGCTGCCTGATGTCAGGCTACGGCGGTAGCCAAGTTCTAACCGATATCGCCACCGCTGGCCCGAAAAGACTAAAATAACTAGATTAAATTGTCTCCAAACACTTTGTTTTTAAGGTACTCAGTTATCTTAAAAATACATAAATGTACAGGCAATTTAACAGAGAGTCATCTTCCATCACTTAATGTTCTGTAAAAAAAATCTCATCTCTACAATTCGATGTCAAATCAATGACTATTTTCAGAAAATCACTTAACTTTTATCTTCGAGATTCTCAATGTTCCTATCTACTTTCTAGCGAATCAACTGCCAAGGCGACATTTTAATAGAAAATCGTTTTCCGGGTGTATGGAAAATGATTTGCAATTGAAGTACGAATAAAATAATTGCTATCTTTATACAACATTCCTGATATTTTCCATTTTTTTCGCTTTTTATTTTTAAGAAGTTTCTTTTAGTTTTTAAATGAAAAATATCGAGATAAGAATTATATTTTAACACCATGCAATATATTACTTTTTCTGATTAAAATATTCCCAATCCCAACTAAGTATTGGGAAATCTTGAAAATTTGTATATTGTAGTAGTAATAAAATACGAAGAGTTTTAATCACAGAACACATTCGGTTCTATAGGACACATCAGTAAGGATATATTTGAACATACAATTTTTAGTTCAATTTCAGAAATATTAGATACGTTATATTAAGGCAATGGAAAATCTTCCATTATGAATTTCTATGGATTTAATCAAAGATTATCTCGGCTTACAGACCTGTTTCGGACATTGAAATTTCAAAGTAAATGTTCTGAATCCTGTTTAATAAGATTTCCATTTTTTTGCTCTGAAATTGAATCACATTTTTGGCTGTGATGCATTTTTATTCATTTTAAGGGGCACAACTAGTGTAAATTTCGATAGGTTATACCCTTAAAAATTACTTACCAAAATTTTAAAACGATATCTAAATAGTTTTTGAGTTACAGATTGATAAAGTAGTTTTTTTAATATAAATTCTTAAAAATCACCATTTTTTAGGCGGTTACACTAGTTGTGCCCCTGTAGATAAAATATATTTGTTCAATAGAGAGATGATTGTTACATATAAGTGGGCGGTTTATAAAACTGCAATGTTTCCTTTGTAATAAAAATGATTGTCTATCCAGATGACTTTATCTGTATTGATATAAATAAACCTTTTAGCTCAATTTACCAGTTTATAAATCATAACTTATATTGTATGTATAATTTCATTGTTTTTTATATATTTCCCATATTTGTAATTTTTATGAAATGTGCAATTTTCAAACCAATTTACTTTATTATTTCAATTTTCTTCTCATTATATAACTCATGTTTCTGATATCAACTTGTTATCAATGGCGAATGTAGGGCACGTTGTCATTAATTCTACTATATTTTGTTATCACAGAAAATCCCAAGTTGAAAGTGTTATTGGCATCAATATATAATATAGAGGAAAGCATACAGTGTGATTTATGATATCATTCAATAATTTGATTTTGATTTTATTTTTATCTAAAGATATCTTTATTAGCAATAAAGTGCCGGAACGAGGAAAGGAGCAATAGTAGGAACTAATCCAAAACCATAAATCAGTTTCAGCAATTGCAATACTATATGTTCTAATATGATTTAACTGCTATTATGAATCTTTTGTCTCCTAATATTTAAGATTATATTGCTGAAGAAGATAGTCATGTTGGAACCACAATGGGATAAAGTTTTTCTTGTACTTAGTTCTTGTTTTAGATTCTAAAGAGTTCATGGAAGTTGTCCTAACTAGGTAGAGAAAACAGCTTTTGGATGAACTAAAAAGTTGACTTTGAAGTAAAATACCTTCTTTATTTGTTATTTTATTTTTAAACCTCACTACTTTTCTAATGATGATTCTTAATTATTCGCTTAGAAATTCGGGTAGAAAATATATATTGAGGTTTTTAAATCGATTTTATCGTGTAATTATTACTGATTTACATTCTGACTTACTCTGAATTGAATTACTAATATAGAAACTTATACATGCATAATTCATAAAAAATGCTTAAATTTTTTATATTTAATATGTACATTCCTTATACAAAATTTAATACTGGATTAATTAATAAAGATTGCTATTATTTATGTTTGTCCATAAGCACGTGGATTTATGACAGAATTAATCGTAGAATTTTTAACTCTAGTTATGATATTAAGATTTTTTATAATATGTTATTTTTTAAAGTGTAATAATGAATATAGGTTTGTTAGAGAAAATGGCATGTAATCTTAAGGTCATGTGTGAATACATGTGTCGATCATATAACCGTTAATTAAAATAGTAAATGGGATAATATTATGTATGCCATGTTCGTACATATATTTAGATAAACATACTAACATTCTTTACTTATCTCTGCTACTTTATTAGCAAACCTAGCTATTTCAGATAACAAATTATTTTAATAACCAGTATTATATATATATATATATATATATATTAAAAATATTTTTTTTTTAATTTTATGTATTGGATCAAGACCATTACTTTATGCTTTGGGTTGGATTCAAGTCCTTGTTTTTTTATGTAAATTTGTAAATCGTTCACCAGATATTTCTCTACTAATGTATCCAATGTCAAAATAGTCGTATATGACCAGATTTATTATTTTCGTAATATTTATCATCAAACAATCTCTCGCCTTGCATATGTTGAACTAGACCCTCGTTAAGAATCTGACCTCTGGAAGTCCGTTAATATTTTGATCTGATAGAGCTTTTGCAACTGCATACACTTGACATTGTAACAGATGTATTAATATGCTTAACACTATTGAGAGTTGAATAAATAATAATATAATATAATTATCTAATATAATCTTATTTAGTAATGGTAAAAATAAAAATCACTGAGTATATTAGATGTTTTATCGATGTTTGTATTGTTAGATCGATTTCGTTAAGCAACTAAATAGTAGTTTCTTGTTTTACTAGCATACTTAAAATAATTCAAAAACTTATGAAACTTGCGAAAATTCGTTGAAATTGTTTATACTTGTGCTTAAATTTTAATGAAAAGTTTACAATTATTACGGAAAGTAAATTGTAAATTTGTTCAAACTTATGACTTTTTTTTCGTTCTCCATATCTCTAGAAATCTTTTCCAAAAATTGATGTATTTTGCATTGCATTGCTATTGAACTGATAGAAATGTAGTGGCTGTTCTACATACTATATTCCTGAATATCATTTATTACAATTTTAAGAATAATATTAAATAAATAAATAATATATAATATTAAATAAATAATATATTAAATATTTTTCTTTTAAAACGACAACAAAAAAATTATAAGATCAAGTTTGCCAGTAGGAAACAATAGATAGCTTAGATTTTTAACAACAAAAAATGTACATGTTCAAGAACTGTAGATTGTTGAAATACTTTTAAGATCATGATGATCCTCAAAATAAATTATCTCTAAAATTCATAGATTTAATAATAATAAGACACACATAATGTTCAATCATCTATAGAAATTTCTTTTGTTTTTTTTATGTGAGATATGCCAAAATGATGAGCACAGCAAAAATATATACGTAATTGACAATTTTATTTATTGCTTTGGAATTTACCTTATATATTTGAATTGTTAAATTCAACTCAACCTCGTTAAGTTAACATTAACATTATTTCATCAATTTGTATCACCTTTGTTCTGAAAATTTTTGAGCATAACCACGATGAAAACCGCCGTATCTTTTACTTTGAAGTAGAATATTTTAAGAATTTGAATAACTTTGAATATATGAATACATATTATCATTGACTTACATAAATCAAGTTTAATCCTTTGGTATAAATGAAGCATTTATTTTTTAATTACCTTCAATTATTATTTTGTGAAAAATATTAAATCAATTACAAGCTGCATTTTTTAAAAAAAGGTCATATTTCTATTTTTATAAATAAGGTAAAAATAGATCTACTTGTAAATAATAATAGCCGCGCCCTTTTACAATATGTAATCTCTTAAGTATTTGAACTTTAACCTTTTGATGCTGTTTCTGCTTCTAACATCAAAGAGAAAGCAAAAATGGGGCGTTATATGTATTATATATCGAACTGGAAATAACTACAGGATAAATATGGAGATTAAAGCAGAAAAGGCTAAACTAATTTCCTTATAAATTCGCGATTTGTATGCAATTATATGCTGTTCAGTTTGTAAATAATTTAAATAATTTGTATTTAAATTTTTATATATTGAATTTATTTTATGCGATATATGAAGAAATGCAATAAAGTCTTTAAAAAACTTTAACGCCATGCATCTGTCTTCTTATATTACCGTACAATAATTTATACTTCAAAGATGTATTTATGTAACGTAATAATGTATATTATTTTTAATAGTTGTCATGACGAAATTCTAGTTTTTTCTTGTTTCTTTATATAGTTTTTTTTTTGGATTTTAAAACCTGTGGCATACTCTGGATCTATTTTGCGGTAATATAGACGATAACATAGCGTTTCTATAGCAACATTATCTTTTCCTTCTTTCTTGGTACTAAAGCTATGAAAAATGTTGAACAAGCAGCAAATAGACGGTATTTTCATTGTTTTTAGTACCACGACAACGCTATGTTGTCGTCTATTACCGCAGAATTGGTCCTTTCTATCTGTATTATTTTATAAAAATCATATATGATAAAAGTTTGAAGTAGATCTATTTATTCTGTCGTCAGTTCCAAGAAGTACATCTTTCTACTCCTTCATCATCAACATTGTTCATTCTTTCATTATCGCCAAGAAGTATATCTCTTTATTCTTTCATCATCCCTAGAAGTAGATCTTGTGATTCTTTCACCATCCCCAAGAATCTTTTTACTCCTTCATGATCTCCATGAAGTAGATTTCTTTATTTACCCCTCGTCTCCAATGAATATATCGTTTTATTATTTCTTCATCTCATAGATAATTATTGTTTAGTATATATTATACATTGTAAAATGTCCAACGGCTCTCCGTTTAAGTAAAATGGTTACAATGACATCAAACCGTCAAACCAATACATAGCGTGATGGAAACTGAAAGTGGTTTACCTATTTGAATTACTTGATCCGCATCAGATTCGCTTGATTTGCTTTAATATAATGGGAACAATATTATTTGGAATTGTTTTTATACTCAAAATAGATCGGCACAATGATATTGTTTCTTGTATTTGTATTATACATAAACTTATTGTTCTTCTATAGACCAACCTAAGAGAGCTAAAATCCGGAAGTGATTTTGATGAATATGGGAAATATAATTTCTAAATATATGGTTAGTTTACTGAACCATGGGCGAATCTAGGATGGGCACATAGGGTAGGTAACTAAGAGCAATTGTCCTCTCTCTATTAGAAACTCCAATTTTTTTCTCAATTGGAATTACTTTATATATTAGTAGTTTTACTCCCACCAGTTTATTCCTACCATAAATTTCTCACTCGTACATTTATCAATAATTTTCATATTACTCTTTTGTTCGACGTTGAAGAATATTCATCAATTTTTTTCCTGCCAAATTGTCGAAATCAGTTCGCCACGAGCAGCCGACCCAGTCGGATCTAAATACAGATAAAATATCTACCTGCGATTTATACCTGTGCTATTGCAGTATAAACAGTGTTCAGTAGTAATATATAGTACTTAAATTAAATAATTATTGTGATAGTGTTTGTGTTAATAAATAGTGTTTATTAGTGATTAGTGAAATCATTGCTTAACTCATGAGTCTCCCCTCGGGGAACTCAATGAGCACCTCTTTAAACATACCATTATCAGAAGTAAACAATGTCCTAAATGATGATTCACAAACTTGCTCAGATTTTGTTACTGAACAATTGCGTTTAAAATTAATTCAAACCTCTCAAAAAATGTTAAATTCCTCAGCCGCCATGGAAACTGATACTGCGCAAAATAGTTTGACAAATTCTTGGCAAACTGTGACGAGTGCAAAAAGAAGACGGATTAATAGGCCGACTGAAACTATAAAGTTGACTAACAGATTCAATGTTCTTGCCAATAATGAAAAATCAATAATTAATGATCAACCATCGTCATCATCAGCAAATACTGAAGCAATTTCTCAGCCAAAAAAGGAATTACCACCGCCGGTGTACATTCACGGAGTAACAAATTTTCCCGATATGATTAACGTTCTAAAACCGGTTTTGCCCGATAACAGTTACACAACAAAAACCTTGGCTGACAATGTTATCAAATTTAACGTTTCAACAATAGCAGACTATAGAAACTTTGTTAAACTTCTGAAACAACGCAATGTTGCTTATCATACTTATCAGGTAAAAAGTGAAAGAGCGTACAGAGTTGTTCTGAAATATATTCACTCAACCACTAATGTTGAAGAAATAAAGCAAGAGATTGAAAAAAATGGACATAAAGTGCGTAATATAGTTAACGTCATACACTATAGATCAAGAGAACCACTTAATATGTTTTATGTAGACTTAGAACCAAATAAGAATAACCATGAAATTTTTACAGTGAATAAAATTTTAAATAAAATAGTACACTTTGAACCACCGATACGATCTTCACAAATCATTCAGTGTAAAAGATGCCAAGACTATGGTCACAGCAAATCATTTTGTAATAAGCCACACATGTGCGTTAAATGTGGAGATGAGCACCCCTCTAAGTCATGTACTAAGACTAAAGAAACTCCAGCTACTTGTGCTAACTGTTTGAATGAACATACTGCTAACTTTAAAGGGTGTCCAGTATATCAGAAAATTATTGCAAGAAGAGAAGAACACACGAACAGACCATGCGGTAACCGCATTGAAAATCAATATGGGCCAACAACTTCTAAGAACATGGACCAAGTAAGGCATGCAAATTCTCATCATATGACATATGCACAAGTTATGAGATCACAACAATTTCATCAACAGGCTAATGCAACCAGTGAAAACTCTGCTGGAAATTTAACAATTTTCTTAAATGAATTCAAAAATATGTTCCAACAATTGATGAATCAAAACAACATGATCATAAACATGTTATCAGCTTTCATAAATAAAACAAAGTAAACACCATGGCGAGGTTTATAAGGATTGCGTTATGGAATGCAAATGGGCTCTTGAAGCATAAACATGAGATTCAGTTTTTTCTTTTCGAGAATAAAATAGATATACTCCTTGTTAGTGAAACACATTTTACGCATTACTCAAATATGTACGTCCCGAACTATAAATTGTACCACACACCTCATCCGGATGGAACAGCCCACGGGGGCACGGCAATTCTAATAAAATCTGATATTGTTCACTATGAGCTGCAAAATTTTTGTAAAGAACAAATTCAAGCAACTTCTGTCAAAACAAAACTGATGAATTACGAATTAGTAATTTCAGCCGTATACTGTCCACCTCGACATATTATTAACAGTTCCCAATTTTACGAATATTTCTCAATGCTTGGATCAAAGTTCATAGCTGGCGGTGACTTTAACAGTAAGCATTCTCTCTGGGGCTCAAGGATATCAAATCCAAAAGGTAAACAACTGTATGAGATGATCCTTCGACATGGTTTCTCCACCTTTTCAACGGGCACACCCACCTACTGGCCAGCCGATCCTAAGAAGAAACCCGATCTGTTAGACTTCTTTGTCGCTAATGGTCTAAGTTTCAAATGTGTTGAAATACAACCTAGTTACGACCTCTCATCAGACCATTCCCCCGTGATAGCAACCATATTCTCTACGGCTGTGAACCTGCAAAGAATTCCAAAACCTCATTCTGCTAAAACTAATTGGGAACTATATCGCCAAATTACTGAGAAAAATACTAATTTAAAAATGAAACTCAAAACATGTCGGGAAATAGAAGATGGTATTGCAACATTCAACAAAACTCTGCTGGAAGCTGTTAAGGCTGCTACACCTATAGATCAACAAAATCAAAAACATTCTATTCCACTTGAAATAAAAAAACTTTTAAGTGAAAAACGTAAAGCTAGGCGCAAATGGCAACATACACATTTACCGTCTGACAAAAACATTCTTAACAACTTGACTAATAAGCTTAAATCTCGGCTTAAAGAACTAAATGAGGAAAATTTTAATAATTATGTACAAAGCTTAAATCGATATGATAACTCTATCTGGAAACCGATTAGGAACAGGCTAAAACCGGCTCTCAGGAATCCGCCTTTACGCCGTAACGATATAACAGGAGCAGTAGGTGATGATCTATCATGGGCAAGGAGCGATGGAGAAAAAGCTGAATTATTCGCCCAACATCTATCCTCAGTTTTTAAACCAAATCCTGTTCGTATCTCTTCAAATAATCTGGATTTGAACCCGTTTGCACCAGTGAATAACGGCAGCAACTGTCTTAAATTCTTTTCATTGAATATGGTATTCAAAGAAATAGCTAAACTAAAAACTAATAAATCCGCTGGTTTTGACTCAATTACACCGAAACTGTTGAAGGAAATGCCCAAAAAGGGATTTATCCTACTAACATACCTATTCAACGCTATAATTAGGCTAAATTATTGGCCAGTACATTATAAAACTTCAATAGTTAAAATGATCCACAAAAACGGTAAAGACCCATATAATGTGTCATCCTACCGACCTATTAGTCTCCTACCAGTGGCATCAAAAGTATTTGAAAAACTTTTGCTTAAACATATACAAAACAATACTAATGTAATTCCAGACCATCAGTTTGGTTTTCGAAGACAACACTCGACGATTCAACAATGCCATAGAATTGTGAACATCATCCACAACACCCTAGAAACAAAACAATTCTGCTCATCAGTTTTCCTTGATGTAAATCAAGCTTTTGATAAAGTATGGCACAAAGGATTAGTGTATAAGATAAAATCATCTCTCCCAATTGAGTATCATAAATTGCTGGAATCGTATCTTCAAAATAGACGGTTTAAAGTTAAAGTGAATATGGAAACTTCATCAGCCTGCTTGGTTGAAGCAGGAGTCCCTCAAGGAAGTGTACTGGGTCCATATCTATACCTGCTCTATACTAGCGATTTTCCTACAGATGAAAATTTAACAACTGCAACATTTGCCGATGATATTGCTATTCTATCTTCCGATCCTGATCCAGTTGTTGCATCGAGAAGGCTCCAGAGTCATCTAAGAGTCATTGAAAAATGGACTAGCAAATGGCGTATAAAAATTAATGATAATAAATCAACTCATGTAATATTCACACTCAACAAATCTTCTTGCCCAGCAGTTCAATTTCATGAGAAGACAATTCCAGTTAAACACTCAACAAAATATCTCGGGATGATATTAGATAGCAAACTAACCTGGAAGCAACATATACTATCAAAAATAGCTCTAGTGAAAAATAGAGCTAAGGAACTCTATTGGCTCATAGGTAACAAATCAAAATTGCCTATTGAAAACAAACTACTAATATATAAAACAATAATAAAGCCGATATGGACCTATGGTGTGGAATTATGGGGATGTGCAAGAAAATCCCACATTGATTCAATCCAACGAGCACAATCAAAAATTCTGAGGCAGATCGTGAACGCTCCATGGTATGTCAGTAATAAAACCATTCATGATGACTTGAACATACCATTTGTGAAAGATGTTATTACCAGTACCAGTCATCGCCATTTTGAGAAGTTGGAATCCCATCCCAATGACATAGTTAAACATCTTCTTCAAGAACCCCGATCTAGGAGGCTCAAAAGAAAAGTCCCAATTGATTTGAAGATTGAGCAATAAAGACCAGACTTAGCCATTATTTACCTCAGCCAGATTAGCTGACCACTCGATGGAGTGGCAGCTATTGAAACTTTTAAAATTCAGCCAATTTATTATGTGTGTGTGTATGACTGTGTGTGAGTATGTTTACTGTGTGAGTGTGTTTAAACATAAGCATAATAGCTCATAGAATTTTGTAAATTCTGATTGCTATTAAATAAAGTATAAAAAAAAAAAAAAAAAAAAAAATTGTCGAAATGAAAAAGATAAATACTTGTTTTTTTATTTATTGTTTTATTGACTTTGCATACGAGTACATTAGTCAAATAAAATACTTGTATTATTTATTGTATTAGTTTCGACACTGTATGTCGACTTTATTGTATATCATGCAGAAAGTATGTGTGTTTTAAATCTATATTTACTTTTTATGAAGTTGGCGATCATTAAAAAGAGTTATATTGCATTTAGTATTAAAAAAGAGGAATCTAAGGACATTGCACAATAATTGTCATTAAAAATAATTAATTATGTGTTATTATTTAATTATGTATATATATATATATATATATATATATATATATATATATATAGGGAGAGAGTTTGTCTTGGAAAATGATGAATGGAAACATCATAACGTATAATTTTGATCTTTATATGATGTTTGTTTGGTTTGATTTTTTGAAGGACCAATGTTAGTTCTAAAACGCTTTAATTGTAATATTAATTACGATTTTATTTTTAATATAACTACAAATTTTATTTGTGTTTATTTGTGTTTATAATATATTTAAAATTTGAATGATTGATTTATTTTGTTATGATTTTTGATTAGATTTCTTTTGGTTTTTATATCACAATATGGGATTCTTCGATTTGGCGTGAACATATGATTTATATTTTTGTCATTTATAGTAATTTATTATTTACTAAATTCTTAAAAAAATTATAACACTTGACCCACACCAGAAAGGTTCTCTGATCAAATCCTAAAATAAAATAAATAGGCAAATTATTTAGACTTGATAAATTGTCACAGATAATAACACAGGTCCATAAAATATAAAATTGTCTGTATTGCGTGAGCAAAATATGTTTTCTAATGTACTTTTTAACTCTGAACACGAATCTAAAGTCAAACTTGAGGTTCAAACTACAAAAAAGGCAAAGAAAAATAAAAATAGAGACAAAATCTCTTATCTAGTAATTCTTCAGCATGATGGTAATAATCTTATAATTACTATCAATCCTGGCTCTATTTTAACTTTATCAAGTTTCTTTTTGTAAAATCCAGCAGCAATCTGCACACACACACACACATATATATATATATATATATATATATATATATATATTCAATAGATAAGTCCTGGATTTTTTCAATATATTGATTGTTTCTTTTCCGAACAGTAAATCCAATAATAAAAAACAATTTGTTTTTTGAAGATGTTTAATACGACGTTTCGGAACTAGGTACGTTCCATCATCAGGTTTATTCTGTCAAATACAATGTTTTTTTAAAAAAAAAAAAAAATATTGATTAACATTAATTAACGATGGTCAATACAGATTAATTAGAAAAAAAAATTTTATAAAGGAATGGATTATGTACCGGGGTAAAGAGTAATAAAACTTAACTAAAAAAGGTTTTATATAAAATTGAGAAGCAAAAATTATTTACCTGTAATAATTATATATCCATATCACTAATATTTTTTTTTTTTTTTTTGTTAAAAACACTCGATTTTTTTGGAAGATATTTGTAGATGTTACGACTACACAAGACTTAAACACACTGATATGGATTTCTGTCTGCCAGATGTAAAGGACAACGCACGGAATTCTTGGCAAAAATGATTTTTTATGGCTCTTGTTTGGTAATTTACGAAAAAAGTGGAAATATTGCTTTAGTAAATGTTGAGAAATATTATGTATATATATATATATATACATACATACATGCACATGTACATGCACACCTACATACTCATAAATACATATGCACATATCTATATATTAATGTATCCACAATTATATACATGAACATATATGCAAGTGCATGTATATAGTGTACACACAAAAACATACATATAAGCACATATATGGATGTACATATATTATAACATATATACATGTATATATATATACACACTCAAAAATTATTAGGATTAATTATTTTTAATCAGGTTTAAAAAATTTAAATATGAGTCATGAATGATATTGTGATCTGATCTTTTATTAACACTTTTTGACGAATTCAAACGACGAATTCAGTTTAATCTTTTTGAATTCGTCAAAAAGTGTTAATAAAAGATCAGATCACAATATCATTCATGACTCATATTTAAATTTTTTAAACCTGATTAAAAATAATTAATCTTAATAATTTTTGAGTGTGTATATATATACATGTATATATGTTATAATATATGTACATCCATATATGTGCTTATATGTATGTTTTTGTGTGTACACTATATACATGCACTTGCATATATGTTCATGTATATAATTGTGGATACATTAATATATAGATATGTGCATATGTATTTATGAGTATGTAGGTGTGCATGTACATGTGCATGTATGTATGTATATATATATATATATATACATAATATTTCTCAACATTTACTAAAGCAATATTTCCACTTTTTTCGTAAATTACCAAACAAGAGCCATAAAAAATCATTTTTTGCCAAGAATTCCGTGCGTTGTCCTTTACACCTGGCAGACAGAAATCCATATCAGTGTGTTTAAGTCTTGTGTAGTCGTAACATCTACAAATATCTTCCAAAAAAATCGAGTGTTTTTAACAAAAAAAAAAAAAAAAAAAAAAAAAAAAAATATTAGTGATATGGATATATAAATTATTACAGGTAAATAATTTTTGCTTCTCAATTTTATATAAAACCTTTTTTAGTTAAGTTTTATTACTCTTTACCCGGTACATAATCCATTCCTTATAAAATTTTTTTTTTTTCTATTAATCTGTATTGACCATCGTTAATTAATGTTAATCAATTTTTTTTTTTTTTTAAAAAACATTGTATTTGACAGAATAAACCTGATGATGGAACGTACCTAGTTCCGAAACGTCGTATTAAACATCTTCAAAAAACAAATTGTTTTTTATTATTGGATTTACTGTTCGGAAAAGAAACAATCAATATATATATATATATATATATATATATATATATATATATATATGAGTGAGTTCTTGAGGGCGATACATCAAACAAAGAAAAGCCAAAGATTTATAAAATAATCTTTATTTCCAAACGTTTCAACATTCAATTTAATGTCATCATCAGTGGATATTACGTTGGTTAGTTACATATAGAGAAGTGTACAACAGCACTAGAGATTGGCACTAACATTTATAAAACTAACTTGTCAACACTATGCATTTTTTATATAATTTTTTTGTATGATGTAAACAGAAAAATGATAGTTTTATTGAACAAAAATGTAAGTAGAATATGTAATTTCTGCCACGACTTCTGTACTTTGCTAGTACCGAGGCATGTATATGTTACATGCCTGGTACTAGCAAAGTCAGGAAGTCGTGCAGTAAAGGAACAGAAATAGAATTACATAATTCTACTTACTTTTTGTTCAATAAAACTATCATTTTTCTGTTTACATCATACAAAAAAATTATATAAAAAATGCATAGTGCTGACAAGTTAGTTTATAAATGTTAGTGCCAATCTCTAGTGCTGTTGTACACTTCTCTATATGTAACTAACCAACGTAATATCCACTGATGATGACATTAAATTGAATGTTGAAACGTTTGGAAATAAAGATTATTTTATAAATCTTTGGCTTTTCTTTGTTTGATGTATCGCCCTCAAGAAATCACTCATATATTTCAACATCAAAATTAACTACTAAATCATATATATATATATTTCCTATTGCCCCTAGGTTATATGCAAACATATTTGCAGTTATTTGTAAATTTTGTTTACATATTGCTGCTGGATTCTACAAAAAGAAACTCAACAAGGATGAAAAAACATTGCAGAAATCAGTTTCCCAGATCATTTAAAGGGAAAAGGACTAGGAAACGATGAAAAATCATAAGATTTTATCGAAGAGTTTGTCGTATTTTGTAAACTTTTCTCTATTTTTAGTAGTTTTACCCTTAATTTTGACTTTACATTCGTGTTCAGCGTTAAAAATTACGTTGGAAAACATATGTTGCACACTCGATAGAGACAACTTTTTTGTGGACCTGTGTAAGTAAAGAATTGTAAGTTGATCCAAAAATTAAAAAAAAAAATTAATGTCAAAAATGATTTAGGGTGCATGGCATCATGCCTTAAGGTAAATTTCTGACCGTAATTTATCATTCGAGGAATAATCAATAAGCAATAAAAATAAAAGTTTATCAAAGATTAATGAAAAAATATCGGCAATTTAGTATAGCAAGGTCCAATAAAAATATTTTGACATTTTTGTTTGTTTTTTTTCCTGGTATGATTTGCTGAATGATTAAGGCAATTGAGAGACGAAACGTTGATCTTATTATTAGAATTTTTACAACTGATTTCATCAAATCATAACTAATGCAGATTACATACATAATACTAACTAATGCAGATTACATACATTTTTTTTAAATTTTTATTACTAACTATTTTTACATAAATTCTTCAAAATGAAATCATTCTCTGTCATTTTGGTTTACATTTTGAAAAGTTTTTGAACTAACAATAGGGTTATAAGTATTACTAAAATGAAAAAGTTACTATTAATATTACAATATAAATAGTGAAAAATAAGTAAAACTTTAATACCCAATCATGTCTCTATATATGTGTTGCCTCAGTCATATGATATATGAAGAAAATAGCTCATGAGAGAATCATGTTTGAAGATCGTGTTCGTTGATAATGCACATCAAACAATTATGATATCCTAATCGTTAGTACTTTCAGGTGTTACAATGTCAAAAGCATTCATATGCATCATTGATAATGGATGTTAATTGAAGCAAAACAGGTTCGCGTGTTTTTAGATTACGTGCACCATGTAATTTGTTACATATCGACAGGCATTATCTGCTCATATATCAATTCAACTATGCTATCTAAAAGGAACTAAACAAATATTAAAAAATAACGGTTAAACGTTTAGGTATAGTTATATATATATATATATATATATATATATATATATATATATATATCTACTAGATGACCCGGCAAACGTTGTCCTGTACCCACGTCTACAATTCAAAAGTTCCTAATTTTTCGGAGTTCAGTCCCCAGTAAGGGTGAAAATAGCATGTAAGAGAAATTATACTTGTAAGATAATAAATTTTAGGCATTTTAGATATAAGATGTAGGGATTGAGGGTATAACAACATATACTCGTACACATACACGAAAAGAAACTTATGATGTAGGGATTATTGTATAAGAAATGTAAATGCTAAACAGATTTAATTTATAAATATTCTTTCTTTTATAGGAATATTTATCTTGATAATAAATATCTAAAATATCGAAAATATCTACCATCTCATTCAAATCATTCAAAGCGAATGGGTTGAAGTCGTGTCATTTTTTTATTTGCACCTCCCTGAATTTAAAATTTGCCCTCCTGTGGGCCAAGCGCTTCATGTTGGGAATTACTGTTCTAGATAGTTAAGTATTATTTCGACAATAGAATAGACATTTCATTACAGAAAATCAGTTAAATGTTCAAATAAACTGAATACATAGTATGTATTTTAAACAAACGCGAGTACTTGCGAAAGCGTTTAAATAGCATTTGATTAGGAAATAGATCGAATCTTGCAACGTGTGAACAAAAGACGTCAATTTACTTACCCTACGTTTCTCAAATTATTTTAGTAAACTCTAGTTTCAATTAAATTGTATGCTCTTCTCCAATGAATTTGTACTAATGTAATGATACATACTTCGAATTTTTAACCTTGCTATATGCAGAAAATTTGAACATCTCAGAGGAAAATCATTACTGAGCTTAAAATAATGTTCTTTTCATATGTAACTTCAAAACAAAAATTCAAATGTTTGAGTTTAATTATTAAGATATATATTCACATTTTGGAATTTATACACTTAAGGTATCCGATAATGAACTAGATATCTTTGATGAAAATTTAGTTTATCGTGTAAAAATAATTTAGAAACACTCATAAAATGTGAAAAATAAAATATAAATTTCATGAACATCATTTTGTGCTTAGAAATTTTGAAATTGATTACTTCTCAAAAGTTTCTGTATAGGTTCTTAAATATGTGTATAAACTAGTGGTGAAATATTCGAGGAATATTAAATGTTTTTAGCCTGAATTAAAATTGAAATCCGGATCAAGGAAAATACCTGGAGATCTAGTATCGTTTATTTATATTTTTTTTCTTCATACTTGTCTTTAGTTTTTTATATTAGCTTTAGTTGATATATAAAATATATCTATATCTTGTATATAGCCACTGGGCGTATCTACTAATTTGTAGACAATCAATTGTAAACAACTGGTCAGCATTCTCTGCTAAATGTAATTATTTTTATAGATTGCAGAATGAAAATAAAATTAAAAAAAATAATTTTAGATATTTAAAAAAATATTTTTTTGCATAATATACGAATACGAATCGAGTATTTTTTTAATCATTCTTATCCGATGCCCCGTTCTCTGGCTGGACTGTTTTTGCCAAAAACTAATCAGCAAGTTTCCTCACAAATAGAAATCGAATATTTTTTGAATCATTAAAATCGGTTGATCAGTGCGCCCGAAATCGTGGACGCAAAATGATATCCTTACATACCTACATACATACATACCGTTCATTTTTTCTTAGGTATGCCAAAATGTTCAGAAATCTGTGAAACATAAATATCTGCAAAAATCTTCGATTTTTTGACGATTACTATAATTATAGTACTTACCCCATGGAAAGTTAATAATATAATTAGTGAATATTCTTCCTAGTGACTAGAAAAGTGTTCTATACCCTCAATAAGGAAAGTATAAGACTTCAATTGAAATTGCAATTTCAGTACATTATTATCTATTATTTACTGAATGTCTTCCTTTCTGTAAAGACAGATTGTAATTCAATAAAGAGAATAAAAAAAAATATTATAACAACAAAACCTTAAGATTTTTCTTAAATTATTTCTTTGGCACTAATCTGTTGGAACTGAATACTAAAAGATTATTTCATGCAAAAAAATCATACCTAAAATGCCAAATTCTCTTCTAATTAATATCTATATTTTCAATTTTGAATCGATTTTGGTTATATGTTAGTGCATGGTAAGAACACTATAAAGAAGATTTCTTTATACTACTTTGGAAAATAACATTTTTTTCTAAATTTTATTTTATTCCATTTTTTTTTCTAAAGTAAATAAAATCCAGGTTATGACGTACTTATAATCTGATAATATAATGCGCAACGCATTAAATAATTCTATTACTTATATAGTTACCATTGTGTAGATGGATTTAATATCATAGATATCAGCAAGTCACTAAACTTAATGCATTTCATAGCTTCATTTTGCTTTAACCTAGATTTAATAATGTAAAAGGAATATTAAGTGTTTGAATAATGGTTTTGCTGTGTTTTCAAGACCTTTAAAAATGTGTGCTAACTTGTTGTGCAAATACATTTGTACCATATGTTTTTATGAAAGATGTAACGAGAATGCAGGTATTAAGTAATATATCGATTTTTGTTTCTAAAAATATGTAAAAATAACTTGTGTTGTTTTGCTCGTTAATAGGGAAGCTTAAGTAAAAGAATATTGTAATATAACTCTCAATTACAAAAACAAGAAATGCATATTATCTCTTTAAAGTAAATTTAGTCTTAAAATTATTTTATTCTGGTTATCTATTTTTACAGTTTTGAATAATAGACTTTAAATATTTCCATTTATCAGTGTTCTAGATACGTTTACCTGTTGACCAACATATTTTTTATCTGGATACTAATTTCTACTAATTGAAATGCATGAAGAGAGATGTATTATTATAAGTGAATGTGACAGGTTGACCTCTCATTTTGTTAAGTATTTTAATCAGTTCAACATCAATATTATATATATATATATATATATATATAATTATTTATATATATATAAAATAGAAAGAACTAATATTTGAGGTCATGGGTTCAGATTAGACTAGGTCTTATATTATGATACTTATTTTTATCACTGTCTAAATTTTGTATAAAATATTGAAATTTTGTAGATTTTATTTGTCTAAAGAATTCTCTATTTTGATTATTAAATTTATTTATTTATTATAGAATGATATTTTCAAATGAAATTTGGTATAGAAATTACAATAGGCAGAGCGGTATTTAAAAGTTCGCGGGTAAATAGGTCCGTCCCCATTATTCAAAAACAATGGAAAGCCAAAACTTTGTTAATAACATCCATGGATAGATATCTTTGAATATTTGATAAAAATAAATCGGCCAAAACTTTGTTAAAACTAGTGGGGCGCATGGCGTCTTGCCTTAAGGCAAATTGCTGGAACTTTCCGTACCAAAAATTATTTTTGAAATAAAACTATTTTAGGTGCAACTAGAGTGTAAATCCGAACAAATGCAACGAAAGTGCGTTACGGCAGATAAGATAAGAGTCGAGTGCCAATGATTCGTCATTCGCTCTCGATGATATCATTTCTACAAGGGTCGATTGTGATTAGTTGTCGCCTATGTGAATAGAGATCTGTCGTTGTATGCTTACCGGCGTCGACGTTGTATGCGTAGATAAATAGTATAAATAAATAAACATTTTGAAATTACATCGTAGTACAAATCTTGATTTAATGAAAAATGCCTGAATCAGAAGAATATTTTGCCCTGTTCCTTGAAAATTATAAAACAAATTAAACATTTGTACTAAACGTAAGTTTATTGATTAGAAATTATTTCTATATTATTCGTAGTTTCTATAAATCTTTGAAGTCATTAAAATATTTTTTAGGCAAGAACAGATATTACAGCTGTTCAAAGAATGAGATTATATCGCCAGCGAAAAAGTAAAAAAATACAAGCAGTCAATGAATGTTTGTTAATTTTAATTACATTAAGTTCTTCAAACACAAATATTATATGATGATGAGTGAAATTGTGAAAACAATATTTGTTTAGGCGTTGTTAAACATAATTCACTGTGTGAACGAATATTATAGAAGATATTAATCAGCATACTTAATTTCTCTAATGAAAGTCCATTTCTAAATGCTAATTACAATGACAAACCGATCATGTCATATTTGAAGTATGAAGCCATACTTATACGCATTATATAAATGTGTATAATGGTTGACACTAATAAATATGTGCATCACGAGTGTTACCATATTACTAAGAAACATTAATCAAAATTGTTATATGATTTATTTATTTTTACTTAAATGTCATCTTGTACAGTAGCAAATAAGTTTTACTTCAATCGCGTATGTACCTTATGCGCACTCTTTTTTATATACATTTTATAAAAGTACCTAAGATCTATTACAATACGTTAAAGGACGTTAAAGGTTTAAATCTAATTATTACTTATCTAATCATACCGCACGATACCTAAGACTGTCAGTTCCTACAGTTATATATAAATCTATTACCGCTTTATCATTATTTGCTATTAACCTATTATATATAACCTACACCCTACATATCTTTTTACCCCCTACAAACCTTACATTCTACCATTTACACGCTACATGTTACTCTTATCTATTGTCTATTGTCTCTACCGCATACTCTATTGTCTATCGCCCACACCGGGAATTGAACCCGGGACCACCGCGTGGCAATCGATCGCCTTGACCACTACTCTATTGGGTCCCCCACAAATAATGTATTAAGAGACGCACTGTTCTTCCGCGTTACCTTTACCTATTAATTAAGTAATGAATACTAAGATGACGCGACGACACCCGAAAAAAGGAGACCAATCGTAGCGCTACGGTGGTCTAGTGGCTAAGGTCGCTGCCTGCCACGCAGAAGGCTCGGGTTCGATTCTCGGTAGGGTTCGAAAAAATTAGCGTTTAAGAAAAATTATAGGTGTAAGATAAGAAATAATATTGGGCGTATTATATATGGGTTGTAGGCGTGTTAGGCGTACTATATAGTTAGTTATAAGGCGTACAACATAGAATTTAAGGTTTAGGCATACGTGAATGTGATATAGGTATCTTATAAGAAATACATGTTATGTGATAATCGTTAGCACAATTTGGATACATTAAAGTTAAGTTAAAAATCCATCGATATATCTTTGATTACTTGATAAAATTAAAACGGCAAAAACTGACTTTGACGAAATACCAGATCAAGGATGTACACAGTTTTATCCCTGTAAAAAATGCATCCATGACATTTTTATTTTGAATTGTTTGCATAATATATAAAATATCTTCAAAATTGAAAATAAGATATTGAACCTATTTTGCCTGGCTGATTTATTTTACCCCGCCCATGGGGTAAAAAGTACCAGGCGACGAATGTTTGATAAATAGCAAAAAAACCGTTCCTATAATGATGAATTAGCTGAGAGTTTTACTGAACTGTGTTATTTGTTGTGATATAACTATTGGTTTGGTTTTCACAATGTAGTTGCACAAAGTCAAATTGGACTTCTGGCAAAGCACATAGTTATAACTTCATTACGTCATTTCTTATTATAAAAACGAAGTCTTAAGTAATTGAACATATAATAAATTTTTTTCTTAAATAGTCTCTTAAATTTAAATTACGTCTTAAATAAATACCAATATTTTGCGGCGTATAATGATATAAGAGTAGGAATGTGCATAACATTGCAAAAAATTGTTTGATGAAAGTACATGACATCCATTGCACCATTTTTTTTTTAATTTTATTTTATAATGTCATTATATTATCATAGGTGAAGGAAGAGTAGGTATATACAAAATAATCAAATAGTAAAACTCTTACTGGAAACTCGTAATTTTGATTTAAAAACAAATTGATTCATCCTTATTTATTTATTGCATCCTTAAATAGTATTTTTGTTATTTTAAAATTATATATAAGTTATTTAGCATAACCTTATGCTAAATTAATTACCTTATTTTAACCAAACCAAAAATTTACTTAAAAAAATATGGTCACCTTACTTTAAGTAGTAAACTGCAAGTCTCAAGTAGTTCTCAGCTGAATGATGTGCTCATTCTAAAAACATCATATAAAAATTTAAACTTCATTTGTATTAAACATAATTTGAATATCTCTGTTACTATTGATTAAAGCTATGATGGATATACAAACAAAAAAATAAAGTTAAACATGGAACTGCAACTGATTCATTACCCATTACTGTTGTTTAAAATTACAAGTCTTTAAATAAGCAATTGCATATCAGACATAGCAAAATAAAGAATAAATTAGAAATGATAACATAATGAAATGATTTTATTTATATTGACTCATCAATGTATTTACAAATAATTTATTTATAAATGCCATTTCCATTCTTGAAATACTTCGCATTCATCAACCACAGATCAACTTATATAATGCGTATGCTATTTTTACAAGTAATGACATTGTGATTAACATAATCATTTTATACATACAGCAAAATAATTGCTTCCATTTATTTCTATAAAAAAATAATGATTTTCATTTAATTTTCTATTACATTCAAGGATTAAATTAATTGCGAATAATATACTATGCAAAGAAGGAGTCATGCAGTGTTTACTACAATGCATTTATTTAATCAAACATCGCATTGAATGGAAAAATAATTTTTCATAGAGACTGACATATTTAGAATGAACTTGTTGACAGGCAAATCAAAAAGTTAATGGCATATGAAATTTCCGCTGGAAAATATTGCATACAAAATTATACAGACTCTTTCATGAATAATTAAAATGTGCTTGATGTACGTTTGAAATATGTCATCGTAAACTATTTTAATACAGGTGGTTATTTTCAAATAATAAATAAAAAAAGAGTGCGCGTAAGGTTCACACGCGATTGAAGTAAAACTTATATGCTACTGTACAAAGTAGCAAATTCAAGTTAAGTAAAATTGAATACATCATATAACAATTTTGAATAATGTTCATTAGTATTATGGTAACACTCTTATGCACACATTTATTAGTGTTAACCATTATACACATTTATATAATGATAAAGTATAAATTATATATTTATAATAGCATTAAAAATATATTTAATGTAATTAAAGTCAGACTTCAAATATGACATGATCGGTTTGCCATTGTACTTAGCATTTAGGAATGAACCTTCATTAGAGAAATGAAGTAATTGCTCATTAATAAATTTGTTCACACAGTGTATTATGTTAAACAACGCCTAAACAAATATTGTTTTCGCAACTTTACTCATCATGTAAATGTATTTCAAAAATCCAAGTGTAATCTCATTCTTTGAGCAGCTGTAATATCTGTCTTTCCTAAAAAATACTTTCCTTTTTAATAACTTCAAAGATTTATAGGAACTACGAATAATATAGAAATAATTTCTAATCAATAAACTTACGTTCAGTACGCGGCACAAATGTTTAATTTGTTTTATTATTTTCAAGGAACAGGGTAATTCAATTAATTTGATGTATTATCATTTTTCTTATTCAGGCATTTTTCATTAAATCAAGATTTGTACTACGATGTAACTTCAAAATGTTTATTCATCTATGCCGATTTTCTTGTTGATATCGGTACGCATACAACGTTGATGCCGGAACGCATACAACGACAGATCTCTATTCACATATACATCGACTAATCACAATCGACCCGTATTGAAATGATTTCAAGGAGAGCGAATGACGTACAGTTCGAGCGTAACGCTATTTCCGTTGCATTTGTACGGATTTAAACCCTAGTCGCGTCTAAAGAAGTCTCACTCCAAAAAATTTTAAAAGATTGTAATGGCTTCCATTTACTTTTATCATAATTTTTTTGCAATTGTATATGGGTTACTTCAGTAAAACTAGGTATAATTGTTAAATGAGCCAACTTTTGATGAAACTTGCCAACATAGTTTAGTAAATTTTTTTAGAAGAGAACCTCTCAAAGTCGTTCGAATTTAAAATAAATTAAATACATAGCTCTAAAAAAAGTCTTAATGCTTATAAACTTCGGCCCAATTGTGTTATTAAATTTTACTGTTGTCCTAAAAATGTTATCATTTATGGTTCTAGAGTTTAAATGAACAAAATTAATAAAATTTAAAAACAATAACCGAATAATGGTCATAAATTCACTAAAGCTCTAACTTGTACTTAAAATCTCACGATTTCCAAACAACGTAAGACTTTTTATGACATTTTTCAGGACAGTTACGTTAAGTTCTGGGACACCCTGTACATATATACGATTTTGTGCATATAATAACTGAAGTCGCTTTTCTCATGTAAACGATTTTATAAAGACGTATTATTGGAGCTTTATAGTTTATACTAAAGAGATATTTATTAACAAATTTCTTCTGATACATAAAACAAACCGTTTTCAACGAATACAATGCTTTTTGTTAATATTTGATCTACATTTCTTAGCAATAATACTTGGAATATTTCACATGTATAGTTAGAATTTTAGAGAAATTATATTTGTATTTTTTTGCAAATGTAGAAAAAGTTATTTTTTTTATTTATTTATTTTACAAGCCGTCAGTATAATGATATTATAATAAGGATCAAGTCAATATTTAGCAGATTTCATATAATTTATAATTAACTATTAACTATTCTATTACTTATTAATTTATTATTATTATTTATTTCATTTAATATTTAATTTATTTACTGTAAACTTATTTATATTTAGTTAATCTTATTATGTACTACAAACATATTATATATGTGTCTAATTTAAAATTTTTAGTGAACATTTTAAAAATTGTTAGTTTGTTTGAATAAATCTGCGCTGACAATTTAATACCTCCTTTTATCTAACGATTGTGAAGTGCTTAAATCATTTATTGCAGTTTTCACATGTCTAATATATGGTTTAATAGATAGTTCATAATCACAGCAATTAAATGCAATTAATTGCTGTTGCATTTAATTTATCAAGATTAATTGCCGTTGACAAGATCATGCTCATTGCCAACTTCCTACTGTGCGTCAATACAATAATAATTTATGTACGATGAAAAACCAGAGCAATTTCTTAATATTTTTTTGCAAAAATTCCGATTTACCTACCTAGTCTTTAGTTTGTGGTGAGGTGTACTGTAAAAAAACATAAAGGTATTTAATATTTTTTTGCCATAAATGCATCAATTCTTTAGATGTTTTCTAATATCAATAACATTGAGGTCTTCGGTTGAAATATTTATTGAATTAAAATTGTACTAATTCAAAAACACATTAAATTATAGTGTTATAAATACATATATTTTCTATATTTATTAATATTCGGTAATTACAAGTAAATGAATTTATAAAATTGTATTTCTCTATAATATAAATACAAATTTGCATATTTATAACAAACGTAATATGTAAGTATAGTGTAGTCGTATAATCAAACAATTTTATATATAAGTATGTTTAACTTACTCAAGTTAAACGTACTTATTAAAAAATAATAAATACGTATGGCAAGTTATTTGCTAACATATGTAAATATTTGAGTTATCCAAAATATATATATTTTGATATATTATTTCGTATACTGTTTTTTATATTTTTACAAAATATACTCGTCTTCTTAAAACACATAATTAAATGCTTTGAATTCTGATAGAATGTTTACTGATCGAATTTTCTACCGATTAGTATCGAAATTAGTGGGCAATTTTATGATTTTAATTTATATTTGCTCTTGCTAAAAATTAAAACTTTACTTTTGTTTTTCCCACCAACATTATTTCGTTTATTTATAAAATAAAGAAAAATATATAATTATATAAAAATAAATTTAGTAGCATGAGATTACATTGCTTTAGTGGAAAGCCTTTTCTCTAATTCGCGAAGAATGTTGATAAACTTAGGATTCTTTTTTTAGACGATTTGATTTGCCGATCCTGGTCTTATAAATTATAAATTTTAATACATTAATTGTCTGTTTAAATCATGATTTATTGAATAGATTTTTAATCGATAAAAATTCCATGAATAACACAAACCCCTTTAACAGTCCCTACAAAACTAATTTTATTAAAATAACTTTGTTAATTAACTTCCCGTAGGATAAGTTATAGTAATCACAAAAAAATCGAAAATGAATTTTTTTATATATCTTTACGTTTCAAAGGTTTCTGAGTATTTTGGCATACCTTAGAAAAAATGGATGTATGTGTGTGTATGTGCGTATGTGTGCGGATCGTCGACGATTTCGGGAACACCGATCAACCAATTTGAATAATTCAATAAACATTCGATTCGTATTGATAAGGAGACGTGCTGATTAGTTTTTGGAGAAGGCAGGTCTAGCCGTCTTAAAAACGGTAACTCAGTTTTTCAAAGAACGGAGCGTCCGATTTCAATAATTCATAAAACATTTTACTTGTATTGACAGGATGAAGAACTGATTATTTTTTTTGGACGGCAGGTCCAGCAGTTATAGACTCTCAATAAAAATAAGTTAAAAAAATGTCATTTGGCGGTCAAAAATGTTTATTGGACATATGTACGTCAAATTATCAGATATTGTATGGAGATTTTAATAATGTGTAATTTTGTGTGAATTTTTTGGGGTTCCGTACCAAGATTTTTAATTACGGTACGGGAAGTTCCAGCAATTTGCCGTAATGCACGATGCCATGCACTCCACTAGTTCAAAGTTAATAAAATTACATACATCTAAGGTGCACAATTATAAATATAAAAAGTTTAATTTAATTCAATTTTAAATTGAAATATAAATAGTTCAATTTAATTTTTATTTTTATAAGAGTATAGAACAAAACGTATTCATCAATTATAATCACTAAATATAATAATTGAATAAAATTGTTCTCTCGGGATTCTAACGGTTTAATGAATATTAAATATTAAGATTTTGGGCGTGAGCAAAATGATATTTTGAATGAGTTGTTGATAATATAATTTATGTTGATTAAACTATACATTTGAAAATGTCACAACCTTACAATTGTGAGCTTCCATAACTTTGTTTTTATAAAAATCGTAAGTAAAATTATACATCATTTTCACGAATTCGATTTATTTATCATGCTAAAGCTCGGTACATTTTTCTACTAATCACAACGTCAGAGCAATGTTTTTCTAATAATTATTTAGTTTCTAATGCTTATCCACGTGAGCTTACTTATAAGTAAAATTGTTTGAGTAATAGTATACATACTATGTTTGTTTAAATATGCTAATATAAATTTTTATTATAGATATCTACAATTTTAAGATTTATTAACTAGCAATTACTGAATATCGAAAACAATGTATAGATAAAATTTAATTTTAATGTAACCAAATAAATTTGCTAGCTAAATGAAATTTCTAAAACGTGAATTTATTTTTCTCCATGGTGTGATGTTTTATCTCCATTAAATGCAAATGCATCGAAGTGCTTGACCTCTCCAAACAGAGGTGGCTAATTTGATTAATAAATCACGACCGTTTTCATGACGGCGATTTCAATACGAATAATCTATAGCAACTACATCAATTTATGATTCACAATTTAGATATGTTTGGGAATTCATATCAGTTATTTATATTATATTAAAGGGCTGAAATTTGATTTATGATTTAATATTGGCTGTTCGCAGTAGAGTTCGTAGATAGATATGAATTGAAATACTAGATAGCTGTAAATAATAGCAAATTTATATAGGATCTTGTTGCAGACTACAATAAGAGACCAAATCCAAAATATTTATCATGTTTTGTCTAATATTGCTAGTTTTATTTCAATATTATCATAGTCATTTATAACAAATATTTACTATCTTTCATCAAATTAGCATAAATAGGAGTATTCGACTTTGATCAAACATGGGTCGTCATCTTAAGGAATTTTGTTTACGATTAATATGTATTTATCAATAATGAAAACTATCAGTCAAAAAATAATTCAGGTTTCAGCAAATATTAAATTGTTTTTGCGTATAATATATGTAATTTATCGGATCAATAAATTCGAAACCCTTTGGAATAACGACTAACGAATTAACTAATGACTTGAAAAATAACCAGATAAATTTAATATCTAGAGCATTTTATTCAGAATGTAAATAGAGTACTATATAATCATCAAAATTTTGAGGATAGGGTAGGCCGGGGCACAAAGATCCAATTTTACATTCAGTATTTATACTGTCTAACTCAAATGAACTCTATCACACACATAACATGTATCAAATAAACAAATATCGAACTATGACCAGTAAAATTTACAGTTAATTCCTAAATGTCCTTTTTTACTTTAAAGGAGTTTCACGAAAATTTGTTAAAATATTAAACCAATGCGATATTGTTAATTATGAAAAACATACGCACATTTTTATAAAAATTACACCATATATGAAATCTTATGTTATAACTGTTATAACAATTTTCTGGTATTTCTTCAGAAATATTCATCAGCAGAGTTAAAATAGCTATTAATTCAATTTATTTCTTGTAAAGTTGTTTTTTTTTTACTTAATTTATTTGCTATATTTTATTGTCTACACCTTTGCCAGAGTGAGGGTCAGTTGGTTCTTCTTACTCCACGCATATGTGGGCTACTATAAAAGGTATATAAAAGTATCTGTTTAATCTAACTCAGAATTAACAATACATCTTAAAATAATTAAATAACGTATACTTGAAAATTATATCAAGGTCTCGTAAACTAAACAATAGTGCTCACAATCAAAAAAACTAACAACGAAATAAAATACTTTTGTTATGGATTTTCAAACATAGCCGTGAACTTTTTCATCCGCGGACCTTTAAGCCCCGCTCAATTTAAGGGTGTGAATTTTACCACTTTTCCTGTAAAATAATATTTTTATTTTATCGTTTCCATTCAAATGGCCTTCATCAACTGTTATTCCTCTACTGAATTGAATTTAATCCAATGCATTTATTTTTATTTGTGAAAAAGTCTCTACTCTATATTTTAGACTTTGTTTCATTCTATATTTTATTGAATCTATTGCGACAAAAGAGGGATTTTATTTTATAAACCTTATAAATCATATTTTTCCCAATGTTAAATTTCTCAATCTCTTAACACAAATATCTGGGTTTACTCATCGATATAAAATTTATTGTAGTTTAATAAACTATGCAATAAAATAATATTTATATTAGTGCGTAATATGTATATAAACATCACACAATTGTTTCTATTGCGCAAATCTAGAAAAGTCTGTGTACGTCATATGTTATTTGATTAAAATCTGTAATATTAATTACATATATACCCTTATATATGCATATATATATTATTATTATTATTATTATTATTGTTTTGACAATCAAGACTTATGTAGTCATAAATGAAATTCTCATTATAGAGAGCATAATTTTATATGCTTTTCATAGACAGAAATATTTAAGTTTAATAATAACAAGTTTTTGGATCGATAAATAATTACTGTACACTTTTATATCCTTTATTAATAAACTCGATCGTATTTGAATTATTAAACCAAAGGAAATCTTAAGATCGAACCAAGATTGGGAAACTTTACCATAAATCTTTCAAATATACTGGAAATTGCAAATGAAACAAATAAATATTTTTAACTTCCCGTAAGATAAGTTAGAGCAATCGCAAAAAATTGAAAATGAAAATTTTATCATACATATCTTTCATTTTCAAATGCTTGAGCATATCTTTTTTTCAATGCCTTCTGAACCTTTTGGTATACTTCGAAAAAAATGGATGCATGTGTTTGTGTATGTATGAATGCAAATTTTGTCGACGATTTTGGTCCTGACATTTTTTGGTCTGATATTCTCATTGCAGTTCATTATTTATTGATTCATATCCATGTAGAAATATTGATACACAGATGACAGATAGTCAAGTAGACACGTAGTCAAGTAGACAGGTAGACAGGCGGACAAGTAAACAAATAGGAAGATACGCAGATGGTCAGATAGACATGTAGACAATTAGGAAGGTAAGCTGGTAGACAGGTTGAAAAGTAAAAAAATTAGACAAGTAGACAGTTCGACTGGTAACCATCAGTGAGACAAGTAGACAATAAATGGATGGTTAGGCAGGTACTACAAGAGTAGACAAGAGTAAGGCAGGTAGTAATTTAAACAGGTAGACTGTTAGACAGGTGAATCACATATTTATTGATCAAATCAATTGTTAGCACATAACTTGAGATAAAATGTCACTATTTCACCTAGTTGTTTTTTATTATTATGAATTTTCCAAATAATAACATTGAATAAGGTAAATCAATATATAATATATGAAAAAATAATACAATAAATGATGAACTATATGGCACTTTTTATTCTATTTTTTTTTCATTTATTTTTCAACCGCGTTATGCATTTAGAACTTTTC
>NW_020536999.1:55153294-55174807 GCF_003426905.1 Ctenocephalides felis | reverse complement strand
TTTTTAATTAAAACTAATATGAAATGCAATGAAATAAGAGCTTGCCGAAAATGTATTTGCCTCATGGTAAATAACTTAAATATGATATTAAAATAATAAATACTATTTAAGAATACACTGAAAATCTTTTTTCTTCAATGAATCTTTTTTTGAGAATCACTGCGATTAAAAATAACTTTTATTTCATTATATGTTATATAGAATCTTATTTTGGATTTATATGTTTTCTTCCTTTTTGAGCTTTGTAGAAAATTTTGTTCAATTTTTTTCATCGACCTCTTGCATCTAACACGTAAATACATTTGTATTTTTATGTTATTGATTATTCATTCATTTATTTATTTAATTTTATTTTCTTTATTTTTATATTGTTACCTCGTTTGTAATTCAATTTTTATTACTATTAGTTAAGCATCTTAAAAGTCACCTAGACTGCAAACATTTTTTCAATCAACATAAAAAGGAATACCAATGGATAAACTCTATTTTCGAGATACTATATTTGATACTCTCTGTTTTTTCTATTCTGCTAATTTTCGAGAAATTGAAGTTAAAATTATTAATATGAGAGACTATTTTAACGGTAATTTACTCGTTCAGAACGTATTGATTCATTTCAATTTTTACGTATTGATAAGAACACTCGTTGTCTTAAGACAGTCTGAAGCAAATGTAACATAACTACCCTTTAGATGGGTAGTTGTAATTTTATTATCAAGTAATTTCAAAGATTCAATTTAAATTTATATTTTACACGGGACAATTCGGGGCAAAAGATCTAAAACCGAGACAAATATTGCTTTTAGAAGATCCCGGGATTCAAGATTCATCCGGGAATATCTCTGCCAAACCGGGACTTATAGTCACCTAATCTTGTATTAGCTATGTACATATTTAATCTCATGAGAGACCCAGTTTTTAATATTCTGTAGTATGTATTAGATTTGTGTGTAGTATTCTTAAGGAAATTCTACGGCCCAATATAAGAAGCAATACCTATCAGACCATGATATGATGAATTTGCTGAATGTCGGTCGTTCTTTTCTTCAATATGCAGACTAAGATTTAACCATACATACACTCCGTTTCACCTGAGTAGAATTAGGATCAATACTGATCATAATTGCTATTGCTTGGGTGGAGCGACTAGGGCGGATGAAGTGCAAAAAATGGGAAAAGGGTACACAAGAAGGAGATAGTAAGGCGGAGATAGATATATATACATAAGAAGTAAGAAGGATATATATATATATATATATATATATATATATATATATATATGAGATGAATATATGTGTCGTCCTTGAAATTGGAACTAAGTCGCTCTTGCAAGTAATAGTATCAGTGATCGATTAATATATAATGCGCGCTTCCCATATCAAATGATCTCCTCGCTGCGTCTGCATTTTAAAGCAGAACGACCGCGTCGACGCTGACGACGGAGTGACGGCTAAAGGTCAATCAAGCGACTATTTTAGGTTAAAGTTGACGACGGAATTGATAATATTTATAAGATCGAGGTATATCGATACATTTAATTAATTGTAATCAATAGTATGCAGAAAGTCTTGGAAATTTTAAGCGTTTTTGCTGAAATGAGGATGCGCACGATTAGGATAATAGCTGTAAGTAATCAATGTCAATCTACATTCAGATTGGCATCTAAGTAAGTGCGGATTTTTATTAGAAAATCAAAGATATTTATTTTAAGTAACTAAATAACATTATTCTGCGTTGTCCATTATGGTCAATAACAATGTGACATCTTTCATTCACAGCATCATTATATCACATTCATAAAACTTTTTGGTACAATTTGGTACTTTTTGGCCATCATAATCATAGTATTGTTTACTGTTCAAGGAGTTTTGTAAAGATCGAAACAGAAGCAATCAGAAAGTGCAAGTTCAAAACTATATTTTATATGTGGCAAAGCATCGCAATCAAACGATATCCTTTCAGTGATGTCAAGAATAAAATTTATAGATATGACTAAATGAATTCTATAACCAATATAGTTAAAACTACATAGTGAATGTGGCAAAACATCGTAACCAAGATATGTGATATCGAAAATTTGCTTTGACTTCTGAACTCATATGGCTTTTTTTTAAATGAGTTCTTACGTTAATTGTTCAGTGTAGATATCACAATTGATCGTTAGGTTGGATGGTAAGAGTAATTCCTTTGTAATCAATAAAATTTCATCTTTATGTTAAAAATTACTAGAACCAAATTTGATAAACCAATTTTAACACTGCCGTTTTTTGTCACCATAAACCTCTTATAACTTTTTGTGAACTACTGCGCCCATTATGGCATTTGCATTCGCAAAAGAAAGCAAAACTAAACAAAAATATTCGATTTGATTTTCTAACGAAAACTACCTATTTGACCAAAAAACTCTTTTTACTGATTGACGTCAGCAAATCTAAAAATGTATTTGGAACCATCTGAGAGCCGCATTTACTTAGTTGCCACCCGAAGTAACTTTAGTATATTTTATCACATTAGGTGCAATAACGGTTATTGTTGTTTTCCAATCAGTTGAATATGATAAATTTTTAATTTAATTTATCTTTTCCTATTTTATTATTTATTCACTTTATTAATTAGCCTTCCAAAACGTGTTGCACTTTAACATAAAAACTGCTGAATTGAAATTCTACTAGCCCAACATCACCAAATAATGTTTTTTGGCTTGATCTGTATTAATATCTAACGTAAAACGGCTTTTTAACGATACTTTTCAATTTACGTATTTAGAAATATATCTACATATATTTTTTCATATGTATTTTTTCTTTTCTCTGTTCCTTTGTTGTCAGACCCATTTTATAATGTGTTAATTAATTTCTCTAAAATCAGGAGTTTAATGGGAAATGGTACAAAGTTCATAAGGTTACGTTAATTGAATTCCAAATCAACTAGCACTTCTCAAATATGCCTACTTTAATATAAAAATTAATAATAATCATTATACTGTCCTTAAGGTATGGTATACTTATTTATTTTATCGTATAGAAGATAACAATTTTGATGCTGGCAAATATTGCTTCTGGGCTAACTTGTTTCAAAATACTCGCATACTAACATAAAACCCGGAATTTAATTATTGAATTATTTTTTCTCAATAAACTAATTTATTATACGTTCTAGAGCTTTTTTTAATTTTGTAAGTGAACTGATTGCATCGCATTTCAAAGTATCTGCTGAGTGTAATTTGCAAAGTTAAGCACTTTCTCTCCAATTCGGTTCGAAGATCTAAGATCGTTTTACTTTACTTATAAAATAGTTCTTGCATCATTTGTTAAATGTCTCCGTTGTGACATTTCCGAGGTCTTTTCTTATGTCTTTTCTTGGATTTATCGTTTTTCTGGATAATCCATTGTCATCCGCACGTATCAAGCTTGATCGAAGAAAATGTGAGTTATAGATAAAATACTTTTAAATCTCATTTCAGCATAAAATCCCTGTAATAAAATATTAATTGTGAATCTCTTCTTAATTTTGACAACGTGTTTCAAATATTCATATTTCTATTATCTCTTTACAAAAAGATATAATCTCACGAAAGTTGAAAGTTGTGTTTGTGGTAAAATAATATAATATAAAATATGTTTGCGGTATTAGATATCAGTATTAGATTCATATTCTTTTACACACTTTCTGCTCATTGTTGAAAATGTGCAAAAAGATAGTTTTTTCTTAATTTCACCTAACTTAAACCGAAAGGTACAAATCTAAAAGTTGTTTCTAATATTTAACCAAATAATATTTAAAGACTTACCTGTGATTAAATATTGGATTCAAATAAATAGGAAACTGCAGACTATAGAAAACCTTTTTGTTAACAACAGAAATTTTAAAAATATCCTCAAGTAGAAACGAATTGTGGCGCAATATTGTACTTTATATGGGCTCTATATAGTTTAGCAATATTGCTATATATTTTAGTAACATTTTCCCATATAAAACTAATATAGGCTCCATATAAATCTAATATTGATAAACAATATTAAAATCCCATTCAAAACTAATACTAGCTGTAAGTGGAATTCTGTCTTAAGGCAATTAAGGCATCGTGCCTTAAGGCAAGTTGCTGGAACTTTCCGTGCCAAAAATTATTATTTTTTTAAAAACGATTAACATTTTTGAAAAAATTTCACTTCGAAAAAATAAGATTTTTTAGAAATTTTAAATCGGACAAAAAATTACTTTTTTTTGAAAAAAATTTTTTTTTTTAAAAAAAATTTTTAAACAATTTTTTTTATAAAAATTTTTTTTTGGAAAAAATGTTATCTTCATTTTGATATATTTTGGAAGATCTGAACTTTTTTTCAAAGCAATCGTACTGCTTTAACTGCGTAGAGACGAAATATAGAAGCGCGTAAGCGCCGCGTCGCTGTCTAACGGAAAAACAATAGTACGGAACCCATAGGAATGTAAACAAAACTTATACTTATTGTAAAAATCTCAATAAAATATCTGATAATTTGATATGCATATGTCTAATGTCTAATGATTATTGTTGACCGCCAAATGTTATTTTTTTTTAGTTTTTTTTACTAGATCTCCGAACCGCTAGACCTATCTTCATGAAAATTTGATCAAATCTTCATCTTATTAATACAAGTAAAATGTTTTTTGAACTATACAAATCGGACGCTCCGTGCTCTTAAAAACTGAGTTACCGTTTTTGGCACTTTTTGCCCCGTATCTCCGGAACGGCTAGAATGTTTTTTGAATTATTCAAATTGCTTCATCCGTGTTCCCGAAATCGTCGACGAAAATTTGTATCCGAACACACACACATGCACGCACACACACGCACACATACATCAATTTTCTCCAAGGTATGCCAACATATTCAGAAACCATACCAGATATATAAAAATTTTCATTTTCGATTTTTTTGCGATTACTTACCCTATGGAAAATTAATTATAAATAAATCAATTTATCATCTCCAGAACTTTAACAATCGTCATTTCATTTCGAATCAAATTCCAAAAAAAAAAAAGTTGCCAAATTTACCCAAAATTGAAAAAGTGCTCGCGCATAGTCACAGTCTAAACGCATTTGCAAATAATTCTGTGCGACATTTTCACTTATACTGTGCTCAGCTTGGCGGCATTTTCACATTTTTCAATAATTTTCACAAAATTGGAAAAGTGCTCCAGTACACAAACAGTCTAAACGCACTTGGGTAAACATTTGTACCAGAGTGGCGCTTAGACTGTTCTTAGCTTGGGTGATTTTTTGAATTTTTAATCCAAAATTACAAAAAAATTTTTTTGAAAAAAAAATTAGAAACAAAAATTTTTTTTTTCCAAAATCAATTATTTTGTTGAAAAAAGCAGAAAGTTCTTTGAATCATTTAAATCGGACGCTTAGTTCTCTCAAAAACAGCAATTTTTTTTTAAATTTAGCTCTGTATCTCCGAAACCTCTGGCCTACCTTTGCCAAAAACTAATCAGCACATCTCCCTATCAATAGGAATCGAATGTTTTTTAAACCATTCAAATCAGTTGATCCGTTCTCTTAAAAACTCGCTTTCTATTTTTTGCACTCTTTGCTCCATATCTCCGTAACGGCTGGACCTGCCTTTGCCAAAAACTAATCAGCACATCTCCCTATCAATAGGAATCGAATGTTTTTTAAACCATTCAAATCGGTTGATCCGTGCGCCCGAAAACGTGGACGAAAAAACGCGGACATACAAAACACACACACACACACACACACACACACACACACACACATCCATTTTTTCTGAAGTATGCCAAAATGTTCAGAAACCTTCAAAACGTCGAGAAATGTAAAAATTTTCAATTCCGATTTTTGGACGATTACTATAACTTACCCTACGGGAAGTTAATAAGCTCAATATTAAAAACCAATATAAAATTAATATAAACTAGTGGGGTGGGTGGCATCGTGCCTTAAGGCAAATTGCTGGAACTTCCCGTACCGTAACGAAACGTTCGAGGAATATTGAATGTTTTCAAATAGATTATTATAAATATTGTATTATTGTCTAATATTTATAATAATTATATAAACTGAATTGCAGAGTTGAAATTATTTGTTTAAAGTATATTAGAACTATAGTCAGAATTAAAAATAAAATCTGAATTATTTTCGATATACAAAAAATTAAAAAAAAAAAAAAAAAAAATTGTACAATTTTTTTTTTCCAAAATCAATTATTTTGTTAAGACAAGCAGAAAGTTCTTTGAATCAATTGAATCGGACGCTTAGTTCTCTCAAAAACTGCCATTTTTTGTACATTTAGCTCTGTATCTCCGAAATGGCTGGGCCTGCCTTTGCGAAAAACTAATAACCCTTTCTCCCAATCATTACTAATGGAATGTTTTTTAGATCATCCAAATCGGATGCTCCGTTCTCTCAAAAACTCGATTTCTATTTTCTGCACTCTTTGCTCCTTATCTCCGTAACTGCTGGACCTGTCTTTGCCAAAAATTAATCAGCTCTTCTCCTTATTAATAGGAATCGAATGTTTTTTAAACCATTCAAATCGGTTGATCCGTACGCCCGAAAACGTGGACGAAAATTTGTATCCATACATACATACACACACACACACACACACACACACACACACACATCCATTTTTTCTGAGGTATGCCAAAACGTTCAGAAACCTTCAAAACGTCGAGAAATGTAAAAATTTTCAATTCCGATTTTCGGCCCATTACAATAACTTACCCTACGGGAAGTTAATAAACAATATTTACCCTACATAAAAAACAATATAAGCTCAATATAAATAAACAATATTTATCCCAAATTCAATATTAATATTTAACCTACATTTAAAAATATTAATTAATTTATATAGAAAAACAGTATTTAACTTATTGATAATAAAATTGTATTTATTCTAAATAAATACATACATTTTGAAATAGTTTATGTATCGAATCTTAATAATTTTATTAACAACTTACACATTATTTTATAATAATAAGATATAAAACAATCAAAATATGTTCAGTCATTATAATAATTTCGAGGATCTTAATCGCCTTAATTTTTAATTTATAAGTATTTTAATTTATACTCTATTTTTTGGAACTTGACCTGATTTCATCTGTATAAACCTGATTACATCTGAATAAAAAATATTTTGGATTTGCATATAATCATCGGACAATCTATGAGTTATATATTTTAATAAGTAGGTTTTTCCTAAATTTTTGTACATATTGTAAAGAATTTTTTTGATTTTTTTTTCTCAACTGTACATGCTTTCACCAATATTGGTTCACTATAAAGGTGTTTATCTAATCAATTCATCTAGTTCGGTTTTATATATTTTGTTCTGTAAAAAAATTAATTACTTAAATATTCATCTATCTCAAATTTCGTTTAGTTATAACAGATTTTGTATAATTCAATTTCTTCAAAAAGATTAAATATTAAAGGTTCTGGTATTAGAATATTGCCTCCAAACTCCATCACCCACTGGTCAATTCAATTTTTGCTTTAACTGTTTTTGTACTTTTTTAGTAAAAATAAAAATATAACAAAAAAACTTTTTAATCTCAGAATGTAGAAGGCATAAACCATTCAATACTACGTATAATTAATTGAATCTTTTCACATGTCCTTGCAATATAAATTCTCACATATAATTATTAGACAAAAAATGGAAATTTCTTCTTCCCTATTCTGAACTTGTTAATTTGCATATTTTGATGATAAAATATCTTGTTCCTATTTAATATTATACAATTCAATTTAACAATTTTCTGGAGGATTTACTGCCTCTATAAATCTCTTTAGACTAGAATTAATCTTCATTATTGTGACCTATATACCTAGTTTCAATATTCATATTTGGACGCAAGCCAAATTCTGCAATTTTAGCCTATCGTCAGAGCATTGTTATCGTTGTGAATTATTAATAGCATGTTTTGAGCAATTTCCATAATAATGTTTTTAATAAAATTCTTGTCATGTAATAACAAGTATAATTTCAAATTAAACATTCTACACTTTTTGTTCTATTTTATGTTTAATTAAATTAACATTAAAATTACATAATCAACCAAAATTCTAAAATCATTTAATTCTAAATTTTCGGCCACGGAAAAACATTACTACACACTAGAATTTTCATCAAATATGATTTAGTTTTTGTATTTTTATCTCCGGCTTTTATGACTTCAAATACATGACTTTCTTGATTTGTGTTTCTCTATTTGCAATAATTGCATAATCATTTTGCTTTTTATAAATGATTAAACATGCATAACAAAAGTGACACAACCTTTTGTAACGATCTATTAATTTTCTTTCTAAGAAAACTTATATGTCATGTTCTGTAATTGTCGGCTTTAAAGATTCTATCTCATAACAATATGTTATAGTATTGGCAGATTTGATATACTAATGATCTTGAAATTATTAGATAATTCTTTAAGATAGTTAATACCATTAAATATTATCTAAATCAGAATATAAACTAGTTATTACATAATTTAATGCTAATTAATTAAAAATTCTACATAATTATTTCTTCTGTGGTTTTTTGGTTCTGTGGGATTAAAAAGTTTTCAAGCTAGCAAAAAATTTATTCTAAAGCTCATACTGATTGTAAGCCAACCATGGTCACAAAGGAACTTTTGAAGGATAAAAGGATAATATCTACTTAAAATAAAATTTAACTCTACTTATTCGAACTTATGGAACTTTATTTCATATAGTTATTAAAGCGTATTAAAATCCAAATTTGTACGATCAATATATAATTTCATTATATTTTATATTTGTTGAATGAATTTTGTTATATTTGGTTCATATATATATATAATATATATATATATATATATATATATACTGGATGTCCCAGACCTTATAGTCAAGCCGAAACAGTGTGATTGTTCGACATTAACTGTCCTGAAAAAATTCACAGAAGTTGTGAAAAAATTCACAGAAATTATGAGTTTTTAAGTGCAAAAAAGAGCTTCGGCGAAATTATGACCATTATTTGGTTTTTGTGGCTAACTTTTATTAATTTTGTTCATTAAAACCGTGAATAATATTTCTAGCAGCACAATAAAAAAATTCCACAATTATTCAAATTTTCAAGAGTTAAGACTTTTTATTGAACAACGAATTTAAGATCTTCAAAATCGGCCACTTTAAAGGCGCTCCTATAAAAAATGTACTAAAGTGTATTGGCAAGTTTCGTCAAAAGTCGGTGCATTTTTATGCAAAATATATATTAAATTGTATGTTAAATGTAAAATACTTGATAGTTCTGTTATTGAAAAAAAAATTCAGTGAAAAAATAAAAACCGAAATTGGTTTCCATAATTGCTAACGCACTCAAGTCCTTTTCCTCCGAATAAAATGATCTCAAAATATCTTTGCTAGATTCGCCATTATACTTTGAAATAATGAGAGGTGATAGTGGACATAATTTCTTTGACCAAAATCATCATATATAAGTGTAATTAATGAAATAATGAATAAGTTTGATCTACTTTAGTTTAGGTTTTTTTGAATAAAATTCACATAAAAAATACAATTTTTTATTATAATGAATATTAAATTTGTTTTGTGGGACTGTTCCACGATTGTCGGCAACGCTCGTTCACTAAGTGATTCCCGCTTCTATCTTCAGGCACTTTACAAAATAAACATATGAGGACTAGCAGTCCATGTAGTGCAAAATCTATTATATCTATGATATCTTTTTTGAAATATTCGTAAATTAACTTGTGGTATTTATTAACTTCCCGTAGTGTAAGTTATAGTAATCGCAAAAAAATCGAAAATGAAATTGCGTGTGTGTGTGCGGATACAAATTTTCGTCGACGATTTTGCGAACACGGATTTGAATACGGAGACGTGTTTATTAGTTTTTGGCAAAGGCAGGTCTGGCCATTTCGGACAAAATTGATATTTCAATTTTTGAGATAACGGAGCGTCCGATTTAAATAATTTAAAAAACATTTTACTTGTATTGACGAAATGAACAACTGGTAAAATTTTTGTAGAGGCAGGTCCAGCGCCTCCGGAGATCCAATGAAAAAAGTAAAAAATAATGCGATTTGGCAGTCAAAAATGAACATTAGACATATGCACATCGTATTATCAGACATTTTATAAAGATTATAATAATACGTACAAATTTTGTGTACATTTATATGGGTTCTATACTAATGTTTACGCGCTAGACGACTACGGGGCGCTTACGCGCTTTGATATTTCGTCTCCTAAACAGCTATGCAGCGCGAATGCTTAAAAAAACGTTCAAAACTTTAAAAAAATTAAAATACAAAAAAAATCAAAATATAAAAAGTCAATTTTCAAAAAAGTCATATTTTTCAAAAATATTAAAATTTCTCAAAAATCTAATTTTTTCAAAGTTTTGCAAAGTTTTTTTTAATAATTTAGTTTTTGGTACGGGAAGTTCTAGCAATTTTTCTTAAGGCACGATGCCATACGCCACTAGTTTTATAGTAATTTTTTTAAATTCAAAGTCATAGTTCCATACAATGCTGGCTTTAGTCCAGTATGTAATTTTATTTCATTACTAACATCTTTTTTGTACGATAATACGTTATTGGAACTTCGTATTGCACCTTTGACACAATTGAAAACATTGGATATATACTATATACTTATAAAGTATATAGGCTATATCCATTATCGACATCATATGATTTGATACAAACTTTAATATAGAATCCAGTTATTCTAATAATAAAACTGTATAGTAACGTAAAATATCTCTAACATTTATTCCAATTTTATCAAAATATGTTAAACGTTCTCGTGCGAGTATGTCTTAAGATATAGATTAGTGTATCGCCTTGTTTTCTCACGGTGGGTACAAGTCTATAAGAGAATAAGGATATTGCGCAAGCGCGCTGTCGGAATGATTTGTACTACACAATAATCCGCACGGTGTGAGATTGTGCGGTTGATTCTGCATCGCCCACCACGCGAAGGAGCAGGCCAGCAGGCTAATGAAATTTATAAAATAGGCCACTAGAACAAATCGAAATAGGAGGAAATTGTGTTATATAATTAAATTTAATCAGAGACGCGTTTGCCACAGAATAATGTTATGAAAAGATATTTTATCTTAATAGTTAAGATAACCGAGACATTCATGAAGCATACTCATCGTTGTAACTTTTGCTTGCTGAAATTATTTTTCATATAGATTCATATTGTGATGTTGACTATTTTACCACATATGATAGGGCGGGGAACAAAGGTCCAATTTGACTTTCAGTTATTTTACTGTCTAAAGTTATAACCAAAAAATCTAAATGAACTATAACACAACATATAACACGAATCAAATAACCAACTACTGAAAAAAAATCTTTAAAACTCACAGTTAATTTCTATTTATAAAAATATGTTTTTTTACTAATATAAAATTTGTAAATAGTTCCATCAGTTCCAATCCCTTATAAGAGATTGGAACTATTTTTTTTATTTTATTTATTTTTAATTTTGAAATTTGTTACGTTATTCAACCAATACAAATTCTAAAATTGTTTTTTCTTTTAACTTAATTTACTTCTTTATTTACTATTTTTCCATTGTTTAAATCTTTGCCAGTGTAAAGGTTTACTTGACCTTGACCCTTTTTATCCTACCCTTTAGAGTTTATATATAAAACTGTTCAATCGAACTTAAAAATAACAGTACCTTATTACAATTAAACTAGTGATGTGGCATCGTGCCTTAAGGTAAATTGCTGGAACTTCCCGTACCGTAACGAAATGTCCGAGGAATAATATGCTTTCAAATAGATTATTATAAATACTGTAACATTGTCTAATATTTATAAGAGTTATATAAAGCGAATTGCAAAGTTAAAATTAATTATTTCAAGTATATAAGTGAGCTTTAGAACTTTAACCAGAATTAAAATTAAAATTTGAATTATTTTCGATACACAAAAAAAAATTGAAATAAATGAATGTTTTTTCCAAAAGCAATTGTTTTGTCTCAAAAATCGCAATTTTTTGTACATTTAGCTCTGTATTCTCGAAATGGCTGGACCTGCCTTTGCCAAAAACTAATAGCCACTTCTCCAAATCATTACAAAATGAATGTTTTTTATATCATTTAAATCGGATACTCTGTTCTCTCAAAAACTCGATTTCTATTTTCTGCACTCTTTGCTTTCAGCCGTATTTTCTTAACGGCTGGATCTGCTTTCTTTAAAAACTAATCAGTACATCTCCCTATCAATAGCAGTCGAATGTTTTTTGAATCATTCAAATCGGTTGATCCGTGCGCCCGAAAACGTGAACGAAAAATTGCGGACTCACAAAACACACACATATACATCCATTTTTTCTGAGGTATGCCAAAATGTTCAGAAACCTCTGAAACGTAAAGATATGCAAAATTACTGTACGGGATGTTAAAAAAAACTAAATGAACTATAAAACAAAATTTAACACGAATCAAATAACCAACTACCAAAAAAATTTCTGTTTTTTGCTATTTTTGAAATTTGTAAATAGTTCCAATCTCTTATTTTTAATTTTAAAGGGTAAAAATACCAAATAAAAGCTACGTTATTCAACCAATATAAATTTATAGGTGCGTTTTTTACAAAGTATTTTTTTTTCTACTTCATTTACTTCTTTATTTACTATTTTCTTATTGTTCACACCTTTGTCAGTGTAAATGTTCAAATGGTCCTTTTTATCCCACTGACGTAATCTTTAGTGGCTATATAAAAAATCTATTCAATCTAACTTAAAAATACTAATACATCTCATTACAATTAAATAACGTATATATAAAAATTATATTCAAGTATCATAAACTAATTACAAGAGCTCAACCAAAAAATCTACCAACAAAAAAAGTACTTTTATAAAGAATGTTAATGCATAGGGCGGTTTATTTTATTCTGATAGCGGCATCGTAAGAATTAAGTTGATGGCTGGTTGCGCATCTTTTGCTTTGTACTTTAAAATGGTATTGTTAGAAAATATAATACTTTACTTATTTCTAAAATAACGGTGGTAGACCTTTTTATCCGCGGATATATGTTTTATAAACTGTTGTAATGTGAAACCATAACATAGTTTAATTTGATTACCTAGTGATTCGCCATCTAAATTTGATGATGATTTAATGACTATTTGATGAGATTTTTATTAGGTTTTAGACTAATAGTGATTAGTTATATTTTGCACGAAATCGTATTTTTATTATATCGTATTTATGATTCATAATATCAAGTGAAAATCTGATATCTATACTGCTTCATATGAAGCTAGCCAAGGTGGGTATTGAACCCCAAACCAGTGGTTGTTATACCAAGGTTTTTTCTAGGAGAGTCACGGAATTACCATAAATAAATAAGTTTGGTGTATATACTAAAAGATACAAATATATTAGTTTATTTTGTACTATTAGATTTATAGTTCAGAAAAACTTTATAGGCAGAATTTCTAATTTTCTAATGAAATTTTATTAGATTTTTGAGAGATAAAAATAATGATGAGATATATTTTACAGCAATGACACCCAAAAAGCATTTTCACTTCTCACCATATTTCAGATCAAGGAGAACCTGATATAACTACTGCTTTATATCAAGCTATCTATCGAAGCGAAAACCATTGGTTATTATATTAAGTTCTTACCATGGAGCCAAGATCAGCTCAAATAAGTAAATAAGTTCAGTGTATATTCCTGGAGGTACAAACATGTTGTTTTATGTTGAACTTAGAACTGAAGAGATTTATTGTCTGGAAAAACCTTAGCGTCATAATTTACTCATCATACGAGAGTACTAGTACTACTTTAATATAATATTGTTTTTAAAGTTCGATATTTTTAACTTCCCGTAGGGTAAGTTATAGTAATCGTCCAAAAATCGGAATTGAAAATTTTTACATTTCTCGACGTTTTGAAGGTTTCTGAACATTTTGGCATACTTCAGAAAAAATGGATGTGTGTGTGTGTGTGTGTGTGTGTGTGTTTTGTATGTCCGCGTTTTTTCGTCCACGTTTTCGGGCGCACGGATCAACCGATTTGAATGGTTTAAAAAACATTCGATTCCTATTGATAGGGAGATGTGCTGATTAGTTTTTGGCAAAGGCAGGTCCAGCCGTTACGGAGATATGGAGCAAAGAGTGCAAAAAATAGAAAGCGAGTTTTTAAGAGAACGGATCAACTGATTTGAATGGTTTAAAAAACATTCGATTCCTATTGATAGGGAGATGTGCTGCTTAGTTTTTGGCAAAGGTAGGCCCAGAGGTTTCGGAGATACAGAGCTAAATTTAAAAAAAATTGCTGTTTTTGAGAGAACTAAGCGTCCGATTTAAATGATTCAAAGAACTTTCTGCTTTTTTCAACAAAATAATTGATTTTGGAAAAAAAAAATTTTTGTTTCTAATTTTTTTTTTCAAAAAAATTTTTTTTTAATTTTGGATTAAAAATTCAAAAAATCACCCAAGCTAAGAACAGTCTAAGCGCCACTCTGGTACAAATGTTTACCCAAGTGCGTTTAGACTGTTTGTGTACTGGAGCACTTTTCCAATTTTGTGAAAATTATTGAAAAATGTGAAAATGCCGCCAAGCTGAGCACAGTATAAGTGAAAATGTCGCACAGAATTATTTGCAAATGCGTTTAGACTGTGACTATGCGGGAGCACTTTTTCAATTTTGGGTAAATTTGGCAACTATTTTTTTTTTTTGGAATTTGATTCGAAATGAAATGACGATTGTTAAAGTTCTGGAGATGATAAATTGATTTATTTATAATTAATTTTCCATAGGGTAAGTAATCGCAAAAAAATCGAAAATGAAAATTTTTATATATCTTTTACGTTTCAGAGGTTTCTGAATATGTTGGCATACCTTGGAGAAAATTGATGTATGTGTGCGTGTGTGTGCGTGCATGTGTGTGTGTTCGGATACAAATTTTCGTCGACGATTTCGGGAACACGGATGAAGCAATTTGAATAATTCAAAAAACATTCTAGCCGTTCCGGAGATACGGGGCAAAAAGTGCCAAAAACGGTAACTCAGTTTTTAAGAGCACGGAGCGTCCGATTTGTATAGTTCAAAAAACATTTTACTTGTATTAATAAGATGAAGATTTGATCAAATTTTCATGAAGATAGGTCTAGCGGTTTCGGAGATCTAGTAAAAAAAACTAAAAAAAAATAACATTTGGCGGTCAACAATAATCATTAGACATTAGACATATGCATATCAAATTATCAGATATTTTATTGAGATTTTAACAATAAGTTTAAGTTTTGTTTACATTCCTATGGGTTCCGTACTATTGTTTTTCCGTTAGACAGCGACGCGGCGCTTACGCGCTTCTATATTTCGTCTCTACGCAGTTAAAGCAGTACGATTGCTTTGAAAAAAAGTTCAGATCTTCCAAAATATATCAAAATGAAGATAACATTTTTTCCAAAAAAAAATTTTTATAAAAAAAATTGTTTAAAAATTTTTTTTAAAAAAAAAATTTTTTTTCAAAAAAAAGTAATTTTTTGTCCGATTTAAAATTTCTAAAAAATCTTATTTTTTCGAAGTGAAATTTTTTCAAAAATGTTAATCGTTTTTAAAAAAATAATAATTTTTGGCACGGGAAGTTCCAGCAACTTGCCTTAAGGCACGATGCCTTAATTGCCTTAAGACAGAATTCCACTTACAGCTAGTTAGTATTCAATTTCGAAGTCCAATACAAATAGTACTTAAAAAGTTCGCTAAGAAGCTTTCTCAAAGTATATTCATTGAACTAATTGGATAGAATGACAAATCATATTTGTTACTACAACTTTGAAAAAGTTTCTATAAGCTTGTTTTAATAACGAATACTTAAACCGTAAGCTGTTTGAAAAGTAATTTTTTATCCCGAATAAAGGTTCTGATTGTAATTTTTTTTGTTCGACTTCGCACTTTAGGCATACTTATCACTTCTTTATAGAAAAAGCACAAAGTACACGAAAATGGAAAATATTTTGACCCAATTGGTTCTCAAATTTTCTGCGAAGTTCTATGAAACACCATCTTCTAGATTTAGTGTTTTCACAATCAAAAGAACACTTTTTCAATTAATTTTTTCCCGCGTCCACAAACTTCTATTATCTTCTAAAATTTAATTTTCGATTTCTTAATGTTGGTTATTGAGGTTTTCAACAGAAACCCTCGAATGCAAATAGTAATATGCTATAAAAACTGATCATGCATGTTACGAATTCACCATAAAACTAATAGAATGACCATGAAAAAATATATTAAATTGAATTTTACGACCATTGCATTCGCAAGACAAAGGAAAGTCGGAAAACCACAAAAGTCAATAAACAAATGAACTCAACACGCAATAGTTTTTTGTCTTAATTTTATTTGATGTGACCTATTTACATTTAGACCTTGAATTAGTTATTTAAGTTTGTTAATTGAACATTTGGCGAAAGAAGTTTAAAGGCAACGGTTTGCTTCAATTTGCAGAGACTTGAAACTTAAATCATGGTATAAATTAATAATATTCTATACGTTTCTAGTGGTTTTGAATAGGGTTTGCAAAGTGTGTTCATGGACATAATGTTCAAGAGATATTTTGGCCTAGAATTGAAAAAAATGTTGAAAGTTTCAAAGTTGAACTCTCAAAAATATATGTAAAAGAGGATTGGCCAAAATATAAATTATTTTTGAAGATATAGCTGTTTGACTCACAAGTTCTCTACTTCTAATGGATTGATTTACTTGAAATTTTCACAGAGACTTTTTCAAAGACTCTCAGTATATTTTCACATTCAGTTTATATTACGCTTATCCCCAAATTCCGATTGTTACTATGTACTTTTAAAAAATTCTATAATATAAAAAAAATCGTAAAATTTGTGAAAAAACTTCATTTTAACTTCTTCGAAGTTCATACGATAGCGTTCTAATTTTTCTTCATATTATATAGGGCTAAAATCATGGCTATGATCAGGTGCCTATTTTTTGAAAACTCTACTTCATCATCTTCTAGAATTAAAACTTTGACTAAATTTAATTTTTGATTATGTTTATTTTTTTTTATTTCTCAAATTATCAATTAATAATTTGTAGGAAAATATAATAAAAATATTGTTTGTCTTTATTACATGCTTACAAAAATCTCATTCATGCATAATCCACCAAAGCCCGACATCAGGCAACCTTGATGTCAAATTTCCACTTGAGGTTAATATGAAGATCTCAAACATAGCCTCAAGTGCAATTGCTTCTTTTGGGAATTGTTGCACATATATAATAAAAATGTCAACAAATACTTTGAGTATAGTTAATTAGTCATAATTGGATTGGACAACTACTGGGTTGCCATCGATTCAAATGTCCTAAGTGTGACAGATTGTAATTAAAATGTATTAAAAAAATATATGCATAATATTTGCAATATGCATCTAATATTATTAGTTGAGTGAAAAGTATAAGCAGTGTTATTTTAATTACTATGTCATAAACAACTAGCTGACCCCACAAACGTTGTGTAGCCATAAAAATATTTCTAGAAAATTTTTAGTGTATAAAATAACTGATTGAACTAGATTTTCAATGGTAAAGTATGTGGTATATGAGTGAAGCGGTAGCTAACATAAATATTAAGGATGGTTTACGCACTGCAAAGCATTGGAAATTCATGGTTTTTAACTTCGAAGCAAAATTCGAACACTAATTTTTGAATTATATTGTATTGGAGTTTTTGAAAAGTTTAGTAAAAGTTTAGTTTGCAATTGTGATGCACTTAGTTCCTTCTCAAGCTTTTAATATTCAATCTCCTACTTTTTTTTCTAAAATTGTTTTTTCTGCAAACCATTCATGAATTATGTACTACTTGTGTACATCGTATATAATAATAATGTGAATAAATTTTCAGTTCTGTGTAATATCGATAATAAGATCAATGAAATATCTACATGTTGTGCCATTTATATGTGGTCAATGTTGAATAACTTTGAATTTTTAATGAATTTATTTTTTATTTTATTTTGAATATTTTTTTTTTGAATATATATTTTTAACAGCAATCAGAACCTTACGTCCTATGAGCTGTTGGGCTGAAACTTCTCCTTACTTCGTATTTTTTAGATAGTAACTCAATGGTTAATCCATCCATATTTGATGATTTGGTTATTAGAATTAATCTAATGCTTTTTATGGGTGCAGCAATACCGGGTGAGGGCTATTTCACTTGGAAATATATTGCTATCTATATTTCCAAGTGAAAATCGTTGTCACTGCTGCCTGACAACAGGCTGCTCGAAGTGGGTATCGAACCCGGGACCTCTGATTCAGGTCCCGTCGCTCTTAACCGCTTACCTACGGGCAAGCCCTTCAATGAATTTTGATAATTTTTTTATCAGATTTAAAGCCTTAAAATTTTTTCTAGCTAGGTTAGAAAAACAACGTCGATCAAATTATTACTTTCTTCATTTTCAACATTATTCAATGTTTCCATTGACCACATATTGATGGCGCACCCTGTATATAATCGTAGGGAGCGTCTATTAATTATGTGAGGATTTGAAGTGGGGGGGGGGTTTTTGTCAAAAAATCACGAAATATCACGCGGGGAAGTGGGGGGTATAGTAAGATATCATGTGTATTTGTTTTTAACCTGATTTTTTTTTTAATCCAAACATTTAAAAAAAAATTACAGTTTTTCTCGTGACTAAAAATACACCTGATGATATGTGGGGGAGGGGGTGTTATTTTGAATAACACCAAGGGGGAAGAAGGGACCAAAAATTATATAATTTGAATACAAAAAGTAAATGTTTTTCGAAAATAGTTGTTGATATGCATAGTTTAGCGATTTATCAATCATATTTCATAGCCCTAATAATAATTTGGTAGCTATTATTTTTATGAGTAATTAATTATTTAAAAAAATCAAATGTTTACTCTAATATTGTACCTCAAGTTCGGTCGCCGATCTCATCGGTCAATGACAACAGTATGCAACGCGACATTAAATGCAACAATGTAGCATTTAGAACGTAAATAGACCTGAACGAAAAAGCTGCATGCAAAAAAATACAAATGTTATTATTTTTAACCGAATATATCAAGCAATAAACTAGTATCCAAAACCACAAATATTCTGTTTCTGAAAGTAGTTCACATAATTGGTATTCATGGTCGAACCCATTTTAACATGATTCATAGTAAAATAAGATTTTATACGCTCAAAAATTTGAGACAAACTTGTTGAATAAAAGTGCAGTTTTAATGAAAATGCGAGCAAGTAATCGTTAAATGTTATATATAATTTTCACTCTATTTTGTGCATTTTTTTTATTTACTTATAGATCGAAATGTATTATTAACTTCTCATAGAGTAAGTTACAGTAATCGCAAAAAAATCGAAAATGAAAATTCTTATATATCTTTACGTTTCAAAGATTTCTGAACATTTTGGCATATTTCAGAAAAAATTGATGTATGTGCGTGTGCGTGTTTGTGCGTGTGTGGTGTGTTCGGATACAAATTTTGGTCGACGATTTTGGGAACATTCTTCAACCAATTTGAATGATTCAAAAAACATTCGTTTCTTATTGATAAGGAGACGTGCTGATTAGTTTTTGGACTAAGCAGGTCCAGCGGGGCAAAAAGTTAATTTAATAATTAAAAACATTTTACTTGTATTGACAAATTGAAGAATTGATTGAATTTAGTACACTAGTACACACTTTATTCTAAAATTTTATCACATTCATATTATATAGAACAATTTTTTGTTAAGTGTCTCTATTCAATTAATTTTAATGTAAATTTAATTAAGACTTCACATAACTACACATTTGAATATATTTTTCATGATTTCAAAGTAAATTCAGCCTGAGTTTATTAAGAGAAATATGATTTTTTTATCTTATGTATTTTCAATGAAGAAAAATATTTTTTTTTATCCAAATACATTTTATTCTTATCGTTGATACAGGAAAGATAGATAATATAATAAAAATTATTAACTTCACAATTTATCAAAAATACAGCAGATATTTCACAAGATAATTCTAACATAAATATTAGATTTTCTTTATGAGTAAAGTTCTAATCAAACTTTAATAATAAATTTCTTCTCAGGACGCGGAAAATATGATCATAAATCTTGTCAGTTCGACTCCAAGAAAAACAAAGTAAATGTAAAACTCTAAAGTGCTCTTGCATAAAATAGTAATTGAGGGTAGTTCTTGTAGAGTTTGATATATAATGATCATATTTAAATGTTATTAGTACATTGTTTTCTGAGTAATTGATTCATATGATATATAAAATTCACTTAAACTAATTATAATTATTATAACTATTCTTACATCTATTTACTATGGAAAAAGTAGATTTTCTGTACTTCATTTTTTAATTTTTACGTTATAATTTATTAATCAAACTGAATTAATTAATCAACATTGTTCTAGGTCTCGACCCTTAAACAGAAACTATTAAAAATTATATTAAAAACGTTCTCAAATTAATATGAATTGTATTTATAATTACATATATTAATAACTCAATTAAAAATGGTTAAAAATAAAATTAAAAGAATGCTTTAATTAGCCAGGAAACCGTTTCATATTACAAAATTTCATAACAAAAATTTCGTGAATAATAATACGGTATGTGGGTTATGCAGATTGCACTATGTAAGCAATTCTTGATATTATGACAATTTTTTTAAAAAATGCAAGTACGAAATATTTTTATAAGTTTTGGTCTGTGATCTTATTATAAAATATTCAAATATAGAAAAAGTTTTTTATTAGACATAATGTGTAAGTTTTAAATGCTATGCTAGGACAAAGTTTGGCATTATTTTTAATTATTTTTTATATGTAATACAACAATAGAAATAAAAATAAAAGCTTTAATAACTGCAAACTTTTGGCATATGATAAGAGTTGGATTCAAACAAACTAATATTTGAGATTGTTTATTTGAATATGATGTTGATTCTCAAATATATATAATATTAATTTTAATTATATAATATTAATTATTATAATTATGTACATGAAACTGATATCTGTTATATTAATTGAATCTTTTTACATAGTAATTTTCACACCTGTCTTGGAATAAACAAGTGAAACTATAGGAAAAAAATTACTTTAAAAATACAAAATCTTCTGATCATTGTCAGAGGTTTTGAAAACTGGCATATGTTAATCGAACATGAGTTTTTTTCATAATCTTCCCTTGTTTATATTGTGGCGTAGTTCTCTGGCAAGTGGATTTGGGAGATCCTCCAGGTGGCTTTTGTAATTGTCTGAACGCGTTTGTATTTCGTTGTTTATTGTGTTTATGTCGGTATCATCCTTATGTATATTATATTTTTATATGGAGAAAAATCAGTAATAAAATTGATTTGAATTTCAATTTTTATGATATGTTTCACTTATGAAGTTTGGACACAATTTAAAAATTATTTCTAAAAGCTTTACTTTTTATATTTCTTTAAAAACAAATGATTTT
>NW_020536999.1:55114012-55152294 GCF_003426905.1 Ctenocephalides felis | reverse complement strand
AAAGTCAAAAAATCTATTTATTTTTATTGTCGGGACAAACTACATCGATTATCGGCATGTTTTGCCTACGGGGTTTCCCCGTTTAACCCTCAATAATCAATGAAAAACCCTCAATAAACAATGTTCAGTTATGCGTACCCAAAATACAATGATATGTTGACAAGCGACGAACGAACAGCAGGGATTTCTTTTAATAATAATATTTTTTACAACTGACCCAAAATGGACAAGAAGTACAACATTTGGTACAGAAATAAAGACGTTAGAAAAATACAATCATATGATAATTGCCAGAGTAGTCGAAGGTTTTATATATTGAAAGACAGCGGGGGTTATTCACATATTTCAGTTGATTGTGAATTATTTGTAACCGTTCTTTTTCTGTTTTCATTATTTATATACTAATAAAGCAGGCATAAAGATTTCAAAACCATGGTTATGTTATTCTAATATTTTAAACAAACCATACTGTCACTTTTGTTGGTTATTAGCGGATTGTCGTAGTAAATCTACTCCTCTGCATGGGTTACGGTGTTTCTATTAGAAGCAATTTACAACAAACTTTACTTGAACATGAAAAGTCACAGCATCATATTAATGTGCCCTTTCATAATAATTGGCTGCAAGGAAATACTATCGATACTCAATTGTCAAGTGAAATTAATTGCAAAATTACATTTTGGTAAGATGTATTGCATCGTATAAGTAATGTTATAAAACATTAGCATCTTGCAATTACCTTTAAAAGGCCATGACTCCGATTCTGGAAGTTTTATGTCAATTTTGCGTTTGCTATCGAATTATGATGCTGTTTTGAAAGAACTTCTTTTAAAACCAACGGGAGCAATAATTATTTAAGCCCTTTGATCAAAATGAAATTATAAGTTTGTTAGGAACCGCAGTTAGGAACAATATTATTTCAGAAATTAAAAGGCCCCGTTTCCATAATAATTTTAGATACAACGCAAGATTTGTCAAAGATTGACCAACTTCTCTGGTTTCCGATACATCTCGATAGCAGATGGTAATAATGTGCCTAAAGAATTAAAAATCTGTGAATCATTTTTGGGATTTGTAGCAGTATCTGACAGCAGAGCCGAAGGACTTAAAATTGAAATTTTGAATATATTTAATCAATATGAATCGATTTAACTAAATGTAGATTAATAGTATATTGCATCCAGTTTTCCGGATGTAATAACAGCTTGCATTTTACTCTTGACCCTTCCAGTTACAACCGCAACTGCTGAAAGGAGTTTTTCAAAATTAAAATAATCAAAATTACCTCAGAACATCAATAAAACAGAAACGTCTATCAGACCTGTCTCTATTGTCCATAGAGGCAGAAACATTATAAAACTAAAAACATCATCAGCTATAAATGACTTAATAAATCAGTTTGCGGATAAAAAGCAAGGAGAGGAAGAGTGAATATTTAATTTAGTTACTTGTAAAATATTAAGAATAATATTCGATGTATATTTTGAAAATTTGATAAATAAATGTTCTTTAATTTTATTAAATGAATTTATTAATCTTTTATGTTTCTTTAAATTATGAAAAATCTTTAGGGGCGCCCCCCAACCAATTTTGATATGGGGTCCCACCAAGGCACGTTACGCCCCTGTATTCTAGTGTAGAGCGATGAATTTTAGGTCATTTTTAAAGTGTCGTAAAAGAAAGCAATGAATGTTTTTACTATCCATTTTTTACGACTTGTTTATTAATATTATTAAAATACAAAAAAAATAAAAAAATAAAAAAGTTGAAAATTGTAAAAACTGGCAGCTGATGAAATCGGTGGTCTCAAAAAATTGGCACCTCAGTCTTGACATGATTTCAGCCCTCCTAGCCATCGGAAATGCAAAAAATAAAAAGATTATTAATCTATAATGATGTTGCAATCGGCCAACTAGCGATGAGTAAAAAAATTTTTCACAAATTGGCGACTATTTGAAAAAAAAAAATTTTTTTTACTGTTTTTTTTGAGTTTCTCGAATTTTTTAAAAATAGTAAAAATAAGAATTTAGGGATGATTCTAGTTCAGATTATAGATAGATCTATAAACAAGACTCTCTGAAAATTTCAAATAAATTAGTCGAGTAGAACTCTAGAAATCGTGACAAGAGTACTGAAAAAGTAAGTTCTGAGAAAAACGCATTTAAAGTTTTGCGTGAAGCCAAACCCAGTATGAAGACCGAGTCAGTAAAATGCCTATATTTCCGAAAATAATTCAAATTTTCAAAAACCTTCTCGTACCCATATTCTTAGATAGTTAAACTTTAAAAATATGACATAAAAAATCGATTTTTTGAATTTCTACACAGAACACCCCCTTAATTGCGTTTCCTTCGTGTTCGATTTGGCAATTCACGGACAAAAAAAAGCGACTCAATTCCTATATATTCGCGACTAAAAATTTTGTTATTTGCGAATTCCAACAAATATCGAACCCAATATTCTTTGTATATGCCATCATTTCCAATGCCAAATGAATTCACCGCTATCGATGATTTTGATAATGCATAAACACAATGATAATAAACCTTATTTATTACCCAATAAAAAAATAATTTTAGTAAAATTTGACTCAAACCGACATAAAACCCACGTTCCCAGTCAATTGAAGTAGATCATTAACTGCTTCAACAAACAATAGAAACGTGACATTTAATTTGAAAAATCTTACTGAAGATTTAAAAAAATGACAAATTTCTGCGCGATTCCTATGTGATGATCCATATATGGAACGAAGTCTTATTTGTAAAAGACAGATCACTGTTACGGCTGCTGAGTATTAAGTTTGATTTGAAGAGAATATTACAAAGTTATTCAAACCATTGTTTTACCTTAAAGTTAATCAAAATGTTCAAAAAAATAAATAATATAAAAAATGACTTTTATTTATTTATTTTTCTTATATAATATGCCACATAAATATTCGATATATGGAGTATAACCCCGCGAATAAGGAACTTCTACTAGAAGAAAATGTTTTTAAGAAAATCATTTTTGAAGTTTTCTATATGAAATCAATAAATCCGCCGATCCGCTTCAAACAAAGGCAAGTACGCACTTTTGGCTATTACTAATAATTGCTCGACGTATATTTATGTAAATTGTTTGAGCAATTCAATTGATTATTAACTATTTCGACTTCATAAATATTTACTGTCGATTGTTCAGAGAATTCAAAAATCAGAAGGAATAACTTCTTCAGTTCTTTCAATTCGATATCTTAAAATAGATATCGAAACTTCAAATTACAACCACCTAAAAATCCAATCAAATTGTTATTTTTAATTGTTATAAATTAATGTGTTCAAAACATTATATCAAACCGTGGTAAGAACATTGATCAGAAATCAGTGGTTCGATTCAGCTCTCAAAGCCTGATATCAATCAGTATAGTGATATTAGATTTTCACCCCAGATTATAAATTGGGGCATTGGGTTTCGTGGGTTGCCTTAGAAGAGCGCTGGGGGGTTCAGGAATGTATATCAGAACAGATTTTAGAACTAACACATATTTCTGATGTTTTTGAAATAAATAACAGAAGTATCTATATTCAAAACAATGCAAATGCTATTTCCGTTCATTGTTGGTACAACAACTAATATTTACACTAAATATTTCACATACCAAATTGCAATTATTAGAAGAAAACAATAATTGGAAGTTGACAAAACGTCGACAATTCTACATCCGCAGTAGGGCTAACAATACCGGAATTCCGTGATCCCAAAAACCGGGATCCCGGACGATTTTTGTCCGGTATTCAATACCAGTATTGATACAAAAATACCGGTGTTTCAGGATTACCAGTATTTTGTAAAAAAATGAACTTACGCAATACCCATACACAAGTTTTGCACTGTGTATGTCGGCTCAGCCGATTATGAACTATCTACAAGCGGCGATGTTGGCAAGATAAAGCGATTGTTTATATATTATATACGATCGCTACCTATAATGATAATTATATTATGAATATTAATATTATAAAAATTATTATTCGTCCACGTGCATTGTCCTCATAAATAATTTGTTATCAATTTTTAAACATATATACAATGGCCACGATATAATTCTCTATAGTATGTCTTCCTTTCAATCATTTGTATTTATTTATTATTTTATTATAACGACAATTCACTAAGTCAAATCATGGAATGATAAATATTTTGATAAATCAATGATAATATTGGTCTCGGAGTTGGATGACCTCCTTCTATTGCGTACGTTGCAGATTTCTAGAGATTGTTCATATGTAATTAGGATTTGATTATAGCCTAAATACATTATACCAAGTACTAATTCATATCGACTAATAATGTACGCGCATTATTTTTTTTATGATAATCGTGCGGCATCCGAGTCGAAAGGTTTAAAATAAATAAAATAAACTAGAAAAATATTTTTTCATTGACAATACCGGGATCCCGGTATTACAAATTTCAAATATCGAATACCGGTATCAGATTTTAATACGGAATTGGAAGCCCAAATCCGCACTGCATAATATTAACGAAATCAGATATAGTCCAGTCATTTGGTGCACAAAAAGGCTGTTGCCGGTACAGTAACTCCGGGAATTCTGAAAATTGGTAATCTTATGGATTTCGAGGTGCTCTTTACGAAAATCAACTTTGCCACCTAAAATTTAAACGGCAAGTTGCCGCCATATTGTAAAAATGGCGTCAAAAAACAGCTTTTTTAAATATCTCTTTTCTGGCTCATTCTACGATAAAAGTATTTATGTACGAATTAAACTTGATAAAATTTCCTACAATTCTTTAAAAACCGTTTTTTTGTAAAATTGATAGTTTGAGAGTACGGCCGCCTCAAAGTCTAAGCTGCTCTCGCCGTAGTATCAAATTTCTCCATATATGACAGCACTTTGAACTTGACCATATTATTTCTAATAAAAAATATTTTCAATGTTAAATTAAGCAAATAAGATCTAAAAATTCAAATATTTCTGTTTTTTTGCTGATTTTTTTACACTTCAATGGCAAAGTAGCTATAAGTAAGTAGCTTGAAGTGTTAAAAAATCAGCAAAAAAAACAGTAAAATATTTGAATTATTTCATTGCTAAATCTTATTCGCTTAATTTACCAATGAAAATATTCATTTATTAGAAAGAATATGATCAAGTTCAAAGTGCTGTCATATATGGAGAGATTTGATACTACGGCGAGAGAAGCAAAGACTTTGAGGCGGCCGTACTCGCAAACTATCAATTTTACTAAAAAAACGGTGTTTGAAAGAATTGTAGGGAATTTTATCTAGTTTAATTCGTACATAGATACTTTTATTGTAGAATAAGCCAGAAAGGAGGTATTTAAAAAAGCTGTTTTTTGACGCCATTTTTCCAATATGGCGGCAACTTGCCGTTCAAATTTTAGGTGGCAAAGTTGATTTTCGTAAAGAGCACCTCAAAATCTATAAGATTACGAATTTTCAAAATTCCCGGAGTACTGTACCGGCAAAACGACCAAATGACTGGACTAATATGTTAACTGACCAAACATCAAGACAAAACAATGTGTATGCATTCCACAGGAAACTCAAGCTCACAAATGAAATATCAAACAAAATTTTTATATATGATATTCTACGCGTAGGTATATGTATAAAAATATGTATAATAGGCTTATTACAAAATATAAAATTAGCACCTATTGAAATATGCAAATTTATATATATGCATATATAGCAAGCTGCTCTTGCTTTCTTTATGTGTCTTAGATGTTTTAATCAAAGTCAACAATACTTTAAATATATATATATATATATATATATATATAATATATATATTGTTGAGAATTGTGTTTTTATTAATATAAATATTAGTCATAAGTAAATTCATTCGAACGATGTATAATCCCAAGTAACGGTAAATGTTGCGAATATTTTGTACATCTGCAAGACAACCCTTAATAAAAGTTTATGATAGCTCATGTACCCTCGGCGAGCTATCATAAAACTGGAAATATTGGAAATACTTTAAAAATGTAAAATTATAAGTTAGTTAACAATTAACAACTAAAATATTATATTAAAGCGCTAAATAAATTTTTGTATCTAAATAAATTCTTTGATTTCACACACTTCCAGAAGAGCTACAAATGTTCCAATTCTCGTCGTTAAGTATTCCAAATAAAACTCCAATCTACTCAGAAGTTATTAAAAATTGGTTACATTTAATCATTAATTAGTAAATTCATTACTAACGTCTCTTCATTTGGTGGCAGCTTAATCGAATCCAACTCCGAGATAAGAGTACAAACTAATAAAATAAATTAAAAAAATTAAAACAAAAAGTGTGTGAAAAATAACCAAACTCTTAAAATTATCAAGTGATACAAAAATAAAGTGTTTATCAAATAAATCGATCAAAATCTATATAAAAATCATCAAAATAATTCTAATAAAAAATAATAACTGGAAGATTTAATAAAAAGAATAATAACAAGTGGAAGATTTTGAAGTTTAAAACGTGAGACCAAATCAGGACTTAAATCTACAACCCTGGAGCGACGATCAAGGTGAACAAAACCCTCTATCATAATCAAACGGAATTCAAGTAAGAAAATTCATATATTATTACAAATTCAAGATGGAGAACCAATCTACAATTTGAATGAAAACTTATTATATTTAAATTTAGCCTTAGCTATATTACCGAATTTTATTGAAAACGAAACTGATGTACGTATTTTTATTGATGTATGTGATTCACTGAATGAAAACTTAAGGCCAGTGAATCACAAAAACTATTTTTAACCATAAAACGTAATTTCCCACCTCATGTACTAATAAAAATAATACGTAACAAAATTTCTTGCTGGGACTCATTAAAATCATTTTTATATAAAGAATATACGGAAAAAACTCCTGTATCAATCCTTCTTGCAGAGTTGCTAAATTATAAACAAAAACCTAATGAATCGGTAAAATCTTTCAGTGAAAGATTTAATAAACTATTGTACAGAATTTATGATAAAGATTGTGATACACACGAGTCGCGGATAATTTACAAAATGTTTATAATGAAATGGCTCTCAGAACTTTTCTCAATGGACTGAAAATGCCGTTGAAAAATTTAGTAAAATGTTGTAGATTCGATAATTTAAATGACGCCACAGACTTTGCCATTGCCGAAGATACCGATTCATCCTCAATTTAACATGCGACTTTTGCAATAAAATAGGCCATAGCAGTGGTAATTGTTTTTTCAAAGCCGAACATAAAAATTTACAGATAATTTGCAATTATTGTAAAAAGTTCGGTCATACGATTGATCAATGTAGACACCCCAATCGGAAAAACATTTTCCAACAAACTCAAATCTCTATGGTACCGCAAATAAAACAGGAAAGTTGTTTATCTATTAATAATTCTAATCCGATAGCTGAAAATAATGAAATCCAATCGAATACACCTTCTTCAAGTTCAAAAAACTCGCCAGAGTCCGTTCCGGGACAGGCGTTCATGTAAATAGCAATTGTAACAATATAAATTTAAATTTTCCGAACAGTTATGAATCAATCATTTTAGAAACTACACAGCTACCAAATACTTTTCATAATTTTTTTTAATAGACAGTGGTAGTGACATATCATTAATTAAAGTTCATAACATTGATAAAGAAACTCTTGTATACACAGATAAAAAAATTGAACTAATTGGAATAACATCAAATTCATTAACAACCCATGGCGTTTCTTATATTAACTTTAAATTTTCCGAACAAAATACAGAATTTCCGTTTCAAGTTGTATCAAATCTTCCAATTAAATATTCAGGAATCATCGGTAAAGATTTTTTATTGAAATTTAAAGCAAAATTTAATTATTTTCACTAGAAATCAATAACCAAGAGTTTACAACCCCTTTAGTTAATTTCGAAAAACATTTAATCCCTCCTCGATCCGAAACAACATTAAAAATCGAAACTGCGTTAAACGACGAAGCAGTAGTATTTTTCAAAACAATATGAAAACGGATTGATATTAGCTAACTGTATGTATGTACTGAAAAAGCAGTATGTACTGAAAATTGTTTTTTTATAAATGTTATTAATCCTACGTCAGATCGTCAATTCCTTAATTCAAAAGACGTAAACTTCGAGTTATTAAGCAACTTTGATATAATCGACTCTATAAATCTTAATAAAAATAAATCTATCAAATCTAACCAAGAATCAATCGATTTCAATGTTTGTTCAATAACGTAAATTACAACGATACATTGATGACAATGACAAGAATCAAAGAGTACAAAAAGTTTACAATGCATAAAAAATAATCACATGACAAATTTCGAAAAAGATTCAATTTTAAATATTTGTACAAAATTTCATGATCTGTTTTATTTAGAAAACGACAAGCTGACATATACAAATACGATTACTCAACCCCGTCGAAAATGACGAAAAACCCATATACATAAAATCCTACAGGTTACCGCACGCTCATAAAACAAATTCACCGACAAGTTTCACAGATGTTAGCAGACGATATTATTCAAAATTCGCAAAGTCCCTGGAAGTTTCCTTTAATTATTGTCCCCAAAAAACCTGATACTGACGGAAATAAAAAATGGAGGATATGCGTCGATTTCAGAAAATTAAACGCAATTACAAAATCGGACGCTTTCGGAATAGTGCAGTAAACGGAGAGGAAAAAAGGGTATAACCTCTGAATTTTTTTACTGTGCTCCGAATTGAATGGAATTTTGGAATTATGTTCATCTTACCCTCAAGTTCAAAAGTGAAAACAATTCGGGTTGCGCCATCACCCCCCGGGGGGATGACACCCCCTCTCAATTGTGTAATTACATTTTCTCAAAATAACGTCGGAAATCGATAGAAGAACTAATTATAAGAAAAAAATGTCTTCTATAGTTTTTCAAAAAAACTAATACTTTTCAAGTTACTGGCCACTTAAGATTCATATATTTTTGGCGTTTTTCTTCGTTTTTTTGCAAATATCTCCTAAAATATACATTTTAACGGAAATCATGTAATGAATAAAATAATGTCAATAAAAATCTTAATAAATCGGTATTACATAAAGTGTTCTAGGAAAAATATTAAGCAAGATTTGAAAGAGCAAAGTCGGTTTTTATTTCGTTCAAGATTTAATAGTTGTATTTAAAGCCATGTAGTGTCGAGGTTTTACATTTTACATTTATGCATTTCGGTGAAATTGGGTTTATAGTGCTCAACATAAGCTTTAAAATGAGTGCTGTTACAAGTTTTTTTGCGTGTAAAATGAGCGAGCTATCATGCAAATAAGAAGCATATACGAAGTTTTTTTCTTTTAAATCATATTGTTTAATGAGCGCCATTCCACCAGAATTAAAGTAATTCACATTCCATCTAGAATTCACTTCATTATGGACATCTTGATGGATTCTAGCAGATTCACTACTTTAGTACAAACTATTTTCAGAGAACTCACGATTTTATAAAAACTTTTTTTTTCAATTTGCGCGACCGCGCAGTCTTTAAACATTCATAACTCTGTCAATTTTTGTGTGAAAGAAAAATAATAACTAGCTGTAAGTGGAATTCTGTCTTAAGGCAATTAGGGCATCGTGCCTTAAGGCAAATTGCTGGAACTTCCCGTACCAAAAAATTATTATTTTTTTTAAAACGATTAACATTTTTGAAAAAAAATTACTTTGAAAAAATAAGATTTTTGAGAGAAACTATAAATTGGACAAAAAATTAGTTTTTTTGAAAAAAAAAAATTTTTTTTAAATTTTTTTTTTAAAAATTTTTTTTTTTTTGAAAAAAAATTTTTTTTCTTTATTTTGACATATTGTGGATGATCTGAACTTTTTTTTCAAAGCAATCGTACTGCTTTAACTACATAGGGACAAAATATAAAGCGCGTAAGCGCCGCGTCGTGTCTACGCATAAGCATTGGTACGGAACCGATAGGAATGTTAACAAAATGTATACTTATTGTTAAAATCTCTAAAAATGTCTGATAATTTGATGTGCATATGTCTAATGATCATTTTTGACCGCCAAATGGCTCATTTTTTTACTTTTTCCTCTATATCTCCGAACCGCTGGAACTACCTTCATGAAAGTTGTATCGATTCTTCATCTTGTCCAATACAAATAAAATGTTTTTTGAATTATAAAATCGAACGCTCCGTTCTCTTAAAAACTGAGTTGTTACCGTTTCGGAACTTTTTGCCCCGTATCTTCGGAACGCGGCTTGACCGGCCTTTGCAAAAACTAATCAGCACGTCTCCTTATCAATACGGATCGAATGTTTTTTTGAATTATTCAAATCGGTTGATCCGTGTTCCCGAAATCGTCGACGAAAATTTGTATCCGCACATACATACACACACATACATACATACATACACACACACACAACAACATACACACACACACACCACACACACATACATCCATTTTTTTAAGGTATGCCAAAATGTTCAGAAACCTCTGAAACGAAAGATATATAAAAATTTCATTTTCGATTTTTTTGCGATTACTATAACTTGCCCTACGGGAAGTTAAAAACAAAGATAAGCCAGAAAGATTCCTTTGATTTTATCTATATGCTTTTATACGTCTCTTTATTCTTTTTGAGATATATGAAAAATAATTTCGATTTTTAAAAAAATTGAAAAAAAAAAGTTTTTATAAAATCGTGAGTTTTCTGAAAAATAGTTTGTACTAAAGTAGTGAATCTGCTAGAATCCATCAAGATGTCCATAATGAAGTGAATTCTAGATGGAATGGAATGTGATTACTTAATTCTGGTGGAAATGGCGCTCATTAAACCATATGATTTAAAAGAAAAAAACTTCGTATATGCTTCTTATTTGCATGATAGCTCACTCATTTTACACGCAAGAACTTGTAACAGCACTCATTTTAAAGCTTATGTTTGAGCACTATAAAACCCAATTTCACCGAAATGCATAAAATGTAAAACCTCGACACTAGATGTCTTTAAATACAACAATTAAATCTTGAACGAAATAAAAAACGACTTTGCTTTTTCAATCTTGCTTGCTTAAATTTTCCTAGAACACTTTATGTAATACCAATATATTAAGATTTTATTAACATTATTTTGTTCATTACACGATTTCCGTTAAAATGTATATTCTAGGAGATATTTGCAAAAAAAACGAAGAAAAACGCCAAAAATATATGAATCTTAAGTGGCCAGTAACTTGAAAAGTATTAGTTTTTTTGAAAAACTATAAAAGACATTTTTTTCTTATAATTAGTTCTTCTATCGATTTCCGACGTTATTTTGAAAAAAATGTAATTACACAATTGAGAGGGGGTGTCATCCCCCGGGGGGTGATGGCGCAACCCGAATTGTTTTCACTTTTGAACTTGAGGGTAAGATAACCTAATTCCAAAATTTCATTCAATTCGGAGCACAGTAAAAAATTCAGACCTTAAAACGCTCGTTTACTGCACTAGAATTAGAACTCTAGTTTATATTGACGACATAATAGTTTACGGGAAAACACTTGAAGAACATAATACCAAGTTACTAGAAGGCTAGAAAAATTACGACAATACAATCTAAAGTTGCAACCCGATAAAGTGTCATTTTTCGAAAACAAAATTACGTATTTAGGCATATTATCGGTGCACACGTTTGTGTGTCTCCTGATCCTGATAAAATTTCCTCAGTAAAAAACTTTCCCACTCCTTCCAATCAAAAAGAAAAAAAAATATTTTTAGGATTGTCCGCTTACTACCGCAAATTTATACAAAATTACTTCCGAATTGCATTACCTCTAACCGAATTATTAAAAAAGGACGCCAAATTAATTGGACCCAAGAGTGTGAATTGCATTTAATGAACTTAACAAAAAATAATATATCCACCTTTACTCCAGTATCCCGACTTCGATCGAGAATTTTCATTAAGCACGGACGCAAGCGGTTTTTGTGCATTAGGCGCGGTTCTATCTCAAAATGTTTACATACAAATACCGATAGTTTATCTCACTCATTTTTGATATTCAAGAATTAGCATCTAATGAAAATACTTCACCTATTCCTATCGATCCTAACCAAAGTTTTCTCTTCTATGCAGATGCAATTTTAATTCCGAAATTAATTTTGAAAATTTTTTAAATAATATTTAAAACCTCGGTTATAATTAATAACAATATCGAGGAATCGAATGAAGTTTTTCTCACATCCCTAAAACATGAAGAATCCGCATTGATATTCGTGATAAAAAACCAAACTCCCGATGATGAATTAACTAAATATTTCGATTTTTTCCAACATAGTAACATTAATAACAATTTGGCTAATTACGGAACACACGATTTTTTTCAACTAAACTACTCTCAAAAACAAATTTTTTACTCAATTGTAAATAACATGATTCCCAGCCAAACACTGAAGATTTTTCCATTGCCTCTTAAATCTAAAAGCTCATTTAATTCAAGAAAAATATTAAATCCATTGCTATTCCAGCTCCCGCACAATTTCAAAGTTTTTTGCCACATACCAATAGAAAATTTTAGAATTTTATTACGATACATTTTCAGAGACACCGAAATAAAATTAAAAATTTATTATGACAAAATTATTGAAAAACCTAACACCGGATGAGATAAGTAGATTTTAAACCAATTTCATAGATCACAATATACGGGAGGTCATCTGGGCCATAAAAAACGTTCAGCAGAATACGTAGCATACACAATGGCCAAAAAATGCGAAAAACAAATTAAAAATCATATGTAAGCAAATGTCCTGATTATCAAAAAAATAAAGTATGTAAGAAAACAAGGCAACATTTAGTTATAACGACAACAGCCCGCGAGCCTTTCGAAAAAAGGGTATGGGCGCATTGCCATACAGAATCGGCCCGACCCTGGTATTTAAATAATTTATACGCCATTTTATAGGTCTATTTGATAAAAACCGTTATACCAATTTTCAACTTTGTACCTCATCTTATGGCCGAGAGTATCATTGAAAATATGCCAAAGTGGCCCCTTCTTTCAAACTCACTTTTTGGCGTAACCATAAAAGATATCAAAAACATTTTTACGTGATTCTACTCACATTGACTCAGACCACATTACGTAGAACAATCGATTCCAAAAAATCGTTTACTATTAGCTGAAAAGACAAAATAATTTTCAATTGATTATTTCGGGTAGTGCATTTATTTGGACAATTTAATTAGCGTTATTCGAAAGTTCCAGTAATTGCCTTAAGGCACGATACACCACTAGTTTTAGTGATTTAATTAATATAGTAAAACTAATAATGTCTAAAAATTTCAAACTCCGTGAATTTATACATATATAACTATAAAATAAATATTTTCGCATTCAGAATTTCTTACGAATCGTTTCGGCGCATCGCGCAATGTTTGCGTCCGAACGAACTCTATGCAATTGCAGGGTACATTAGCGTTACGCGCGGGTATGTGTATGCTCTGTTCTTTTCAATTTTCCAATGTGTTCCACTAAATGATCTGAACAATATTAGCAGTACTCAAAGAAAAAAACAATAGGCTTTCAAATAACGCTAATTAGAAAGTGGTCCAAATAAATGCACTACCCGAAATAATCAATTGAAAAATTATTTTGTCTTTTTCAGCTAATAGTAAACGATTTTTTGGAATCGATTGTTCTACGTAATGTGGTCTGAGTCAATGTGAGAGAATCACGTAAAAATGTTTTGATATCTTTTATGGTTACGCCCAAAAAGTGAGTTTGAAAGAAGGAGCCACTTTGGCATATTTTCAATGATATCTCGGCCATAAGATGAGTACAAAGTTGAAAATTGGTATAACGGTTTTTATCAAATAGACCTATAAAATGGCGCGTATAAATTATTTAAATACCAGGGTGGGGCCGATTCTGTATGGCAATGCGCCCCTACCATTTGTATTGATGTTGCGGGCCTTTAACCCTGTTTCTGACTCCGGAAATAAATATTGTTGACATTTATATGCGACTTAACGAAATATGCAGGCGACATCCCCATTTGTAATCAAGAAAGTTCGCCAGTCGCAAATTCATTCGTTTCAGAAATTATTTTAAAAATTTGGCTTTCCTAAGGAAATTCTATCTGATCAAGGCCCCACGTTTACTAGCAATTTATTCAAGGACGTTTGCAAATTACTAAAAATTAAAAAAATAACAACTTCTCCGTACAGACCTGAGTCGAATGGCTCATGTGAAAGGATCCATAGGGATTATGTTCAAAACTTGAGATCTTATATTAACAAAACCCAAACAGATTGGGACAAATGCATAAAATTCGCAGTTTTTATCCATAATACAGCTATACATAACGCGACAAATTACACACCTTTTGAGTTAGTTTTTGGTAGGAAAATAGAATTACCACTGTCTATAGCAAAACCTATATTTCAATATAACTATGACACTTACGTTAATGAGTTAAAATCGCGGTTATCGCACGCGAATAGTTTCGCTCGACAGAATTTACTGAGTAATAAAGAAAAAACTAAAAGTAACTATGATCAAAATTTGAATCCTGAAACCTTTGAGATCGATGAGTATGTGCTTTTGAGAGATGAAACTCCGTATCCGCGGCGATGCAAAAAACTTTTGCCCCTATGGAAAGGTCCCTTTAAAATATAAAAAACCGACAGTATAAATAGTACCATTTTGATCCATAATAAACATGTACAAGTGCACAACAACAAATTGAAAAAGTTTATACCAAACGAGTAAAGTAACATAATTTTATCAAATTTTTTAAAAAAATCTTATTATTGAATTGCATTTGATTAATTTGAAAAATCTCATAGAATAATGTTAATTATCACATAAATCAAATTATCAATTAAATTTTATTGGTTAAATAATAATAATAAAAATAATATTTCTTTTCACAAATAAATTAAATCTAAAATATGTAAAGTAAATGTAAATCTAGAATTTAAAAAAATAGTCCAATTTATAGTATTAATGTCAAGGTTTAGCTAAGTGTTTTGATTTACTAAAATATAAATAAAAATTGATCTCTTTAGTTGTTATATCCATTATGCATCAACTCATAGTTATTAAGATAAAGATTTTAGTTATTAATGTACAAGTTAATTACAACCTGAAATTCGCTAATGTTATGTAATAAGCCGAGGACGGCTTAATTTTCACGATGGAGGTGTTGAGAATTGTGTTCTTTATAATTATAAATATTAGTCATAAGTAAATTCATTCGAACAATGTATAATCCCAAGTATCGGTAAATTTTGCGAATATTTTGTACATCTGCAAGACAACCCTTAATAAAAGTTTATGATAGCTCATGTACCCTCGGCGAGCTATCATGAAACTGGAAATATTGGAAATACTTTAAAAATGTAAAATTATAAGTTAGTTTACAGAAGAGCTACAAATGTTCCAATTCTCGTCGTTAAGTATTCCAAATAAAACTCCAATCTACTCAAGAAGTTATTAAAAATTGGTTACATTTAATCATTAATTAGTAAATTCATTACTAACGTCTCTTCAATATATACATATATATACTTTAATAAGATTTCTTATAAAATAAATATAAAACATATCAAATATTGATAGAGTAATGATTTATCCACACGAACTTATAGAGAATTGTTTTAGCGTTTGAAATTTTGACTATACATCATTAATAGTGATTCTAGATATATATGCTGAGATCGCGTTTTTGCTTTTTGTATATTTACTGAATATTATCTATTATAACTATAGGTCCAAATGTCTCTCAAAAGCCTGAAATTATTGAAATAGAAGAAGATGCACAAGCGTAACACATCATAGATATGTACAGCGTTTAAACAGAATGATGCCTTACAATGATTTATAAGAGCTTTTTGAGTTCTACAAGCTTGTAGACAAAAAATCATCCTGAAAAATTTGCAACAGTTTGAGCATAGGAGTTGTTCAATGAACAGATTCTAACTCATATCCGCAATATAATGAATGGACAAGATAAATAATAATTAAACTAGTGGGGTGGGTGGCATCGTGCCTTAAGGCAAATTGCTGGAACTTCCCGTACCGTAACGAAATGTTCGAGGAATACTGAATGTTTTCAAATAGATTATTATCAATATTGTAACATTGTCTAATATTTATAAGAATTATATAAACTGAATTGCAAAGTTGAAATTATTTGTTTAAAGTATATTAGAACTATAGTCAGAATTAAAAATAAAATCTGAATTATTTTCGATATAAAAAAAATAAAAAAAAAAAAAAAAATTGAAACAATTTTTTTTTCCAAAATCAATTATTTTGTTACGACAAGCAGAAAGTTCTTTGAATCATTCAAATCGGACGCTTAAATCTCTCAAAAACTGCCATTTTTTACATATTTAGCTCCGTATCTTCGAAATGGTTGGGCCTGCCTTTGCCAAAAACTAATAAACACTTTTTCCCAATCATTACTAATCGAATGTTTTTTAGATCATTCAAATCGGATACTCCAAAAAGTTCTCTCAAAAAGTCGATTTGTATTTTCTGCACTCTTTGCTCCGTATCCCCGAAACGGCTGAACCTGCCTTTGCTAAAAACTAATCAGCTCTTTTCCCTATCGATATTAATCGAATGTTTTTTGAACCATTCAAATCGGTTGATCCGTGCGCCCGAAAACGTGACTGGAAATTTGTATCCATACATACATACACACACACACACACACACACACACACACATCAATTTCTCTCTGAGGTATGCCAAAATGTTCAGAAACCTTTAAAACGTCGAGAAATGTAAAAATTTTCAATTCCGATTTTTGACCCATTACAATAACTTACCCTACGGGAAGTTAATTAACAGTAAATTTATTTTAATGTAATAGTATTCACTTATACGGAAAAAATTGCTTCGGGCACAGCGATGGCACATACGAGCGTGGTTTACGAACGATTTAAACATATGTCGGGGAACCACTATTTTCTACAATAATCGAATATCTTACCGGAGGATTAGATGTCGTCGTATATCTGCTTATGGTCGACATATCCCTTGGTGCATCCGTCAAATCTTCCTCTCCGGTTGCGTTACAGTTGTCAATGGCGATGTTGATGGGTGATTTTGAAACGTCGTTCTTCTGTTCCGTTCTAAGCAATTTGGCCGGTTCATTTATGTCCTCCTTCAGAGACCTTGCGAATTCGGGTGTAAAACCATTCGAGACAACTTTAGAATTTACCGAATTATCATTGCAACCCACGTTAAAAGCGCGCTGAGTGTTCAAATCATTTGTTTTTGTCTCCGTCTGCAATGAACGTGAAAAAATGTCAGTGATTTCATTAAAATTGAATTGACAGATACAAATTTGACAACTTGAATAAATAATACATCAATACTTTGAAACAGAAGTGGGAGTTGCTTCATACTAGATGTAAGTAGCATTTTGCCTTAAGGCAATTTGCATGAACTTGCCGATACTGTGAAAATAACTTAGTAAAACTTTGACAGAAAAATTTTCAACTGTTTATTTCAAAAATAAAAGTATTGCTTTTTGCAAACAAACTAATCAATGAATTTTGCAATTCATATGTCCCGAACAAACTTATAAGAAATGTAATTCAAGATGACCATTATTATTGTCATCAATAACTTAAAAAAATAAAATAAAAAAATACTATAAAAAAATTGAAGATGAAAGTTTGAATAGATATTTAAATATAAGGCTTATAAATGTAGAATCAAATAGATATAAATGATATGTATATATGAAATTTCATTTCTCTCACAATCTCTCTTATACCAGGCACCCCGCCTGACAGATGTGAAAATAATATGTCAATAAATAAAATAAAAATATTTAACTATCTCATTCTACTTATAGAGTCTATAAAAATGTATTTTATATAAAATATGATCGTCAATAGAAATCAGTACAAAACCAAAACAGAAATATATAAAGAATGTGTCCAAAAGACTATGTAAACTACTTTGGGGGCATTCAATAATCACCTGAGGCTTGAAAGGGAAATTGACAAGAAATTCCGAAATATTAGGTTGTCAAATATCTCCCTTCCGCTTTTTTACTCTTGGTTACATACAAAAAGGCGGAAGGGAGATATTTGACAACCTAATATCATCGTAGGGGAGGGGAATCCAGTAGAAAATTATGTGATTTTATTTATTACCTAAATTGAAAAAAAAATTACCACTTTTTCTAGGTACTAAAATGCCCCTAACACACGTAATGTTTGGTGAAGAAGGGGTAATTTTAAATATCACCATGTATTACCCAAGGGGATAGGAGAGTCCAAAAATCCTTAGAAATCGATCACATGATTAATGTACGGCCCCATTCTGGTAGTCATATATGTATTTGAGAATAATCGCTTAGAGTAAACCACCTTTATCACTATGCAAAATTTCATAAAAATCGACACCATTACCAACTGCCATCTTTCAAACACTTCTCTTTCAAATCGATTCCAGTTTTTTATCGAAAATGTTGACTTCCATATATATCTGCTAATTTTGAATAAAGTGCTCGGTCTATCGCCGCACAAAGATAATGATCGAGTTATATTAAAGTAAGGCGATTCAGAATGACTTGGAACGTCAAGAAAACCATAAAATTAGCAAATCCAATTTTCTGGCAAAAGAATATTTAAAGAAAACATAATTTTATGGAGTTTTTCAGAATTGGCGCCTTTACAAGCCATCAACTCATCTACAAAGAAGATAGATTCGAATTATGTATATGTAAAAAATAGAAAAATGATAAAAAAGTAACAATTAGCAATCAAGAAAAATGATTGCCAAAAATGAGGCGCAAACATTCCAACTTGTTAACCAAAATTGTAAAGACCTGTTCTTGTGCGGTTTTTTAGGTGTAAAATATAATCGCATCATTAATGTGTTTTTCATTAAATTCTCTTAAAGTTATTTGAAATGATTTTAGATATTATAGTATTATATTACCTTCACTTTGTCTTAAACACTTTCAATAAATATCCAAGAATTTGATATTAGCGTAATGCACCAATATATTTATAAGAATTACTAATTACTAATTAGTATGTAGTATAATGAATTTATATTAATTATTCTACACAATATCTAAAAGTTGCCATATATTCAAATTACGAAAAATTACTAAAGTTATCATACCGACGTTTCTGGAGGTGTTTTATATGTGGAGCGGCACCCAAAAATCGATGCGAGCAGTGTTGCATTCGGAAATGAATTCAGTGAAATATTATTTAAAAAAATAACTTAAATTTATTATAAATGATACATAGAAAATCTTAGCCAGTAATTAGTAATGGATAGTACTGTCCTATGGCAGGTCCGTGAGCTGAATTAAACTCCAACTCGATTCAGAGAAGAATAGTGTGAGAAATTTACACAATGCCATTTCTCACCGGAGTGCACAAAATGGGCTATTTTCAATTTGAAACATATTTTTGATCTGTATTTTCATGTGAAAATTGACATCGCTACTGCTCGATGTGGGGTTGTCCAGAACGGGGTTCGAACTCACGACTCCTACACCATGAACATTCTAGTTTTATTAACTAAATCAAAATAAAAAGTTCCAGTCCCACTTTATGTTGCTATTTTTAATTGTAAATTAGCGAAAATAAGAAATCAATAAGAGAACAAAGAACCTCCAAACAAATTTTTATACGGGGCCGAGCCTCAAGGTAGATTTTTATTAATTTTAACAAAGGATAAAACTATGACCAAAAACTAGTGGGGTGTATGGCATCGTGCCTTAAGGCAAATTGCTGAAACTTCCCGTTCCGTAACGAAATGTTCGAGAAATACTGAATGCTTTCAAATAGATTATTATTAATATTGTAACATTGTTGAAATTGAAGCAAAGTTGGAATTATTTGTTTAAAGTATATTAGAACTATAGTCAGAATTAAAAATAAAATCTGAATTATTTTCGATATACAAAAAACTAAAAAAAAAAAAATATATAGATATATATATTTTTTTTTCCAAAATCAATTATTTTGTTAAAACAAGCTGAAAGTTCTTTGAATCATTTAAATTGGACGCTTAGTTCTCTCAAAAACTGCCATTTTTTGCACATTTAGCTCTGTATCTTCGAAATGGCTGGGCCTGCCATTGCCAAAAACTAATAATCACTTCTCCTAATCATTACTAATTGAATGTTTTTTAGATCATTCAAATCGGATGCTCCGTTCACTCAAAAACTCGATTTCTATTTTCTGCACTATTTGCTCCGTATCTCCGTAACGGCTTGTCCTGCCTTTGCCAAAAACTAATCAGCTCTTTTCCCTATCAATAGGAATCGAATGCGTGCGCCCGAAAACGTGTCTGGTAATTTGTATCCATACATATATATATACACACACACACACACATCCATTTTTTCTGAGGTATGCCAAAATGTTCAGAAACCTTCAAAACGTCGAGAAATGTAAAAAATTTCAATTCCGATTTTCGGCCCATTACAATAACTTACCCTACGGGAAGTTAATGTACATATATAAAATTTATATATATGTACGTATATAAAAAACTGAAAACTTTTGAAGAAACGGCTTATTTCTAATTATATTTGTTGAGAATCTGATTTGAATGATATACCCTGATGATAAATTATAATATTGCAGCCCTTGCAAAAGCTATAACAATGGTTTGGAAGTTTTGGTTGTCGTTTTAATCATAAATTCAAGCAAAATTTCCTATACATGAGTAAGAAGTTGTAAATTATACAAAAAATACACCCTTTAAACTCACTAACAAAATTCGAAAGTTTTACTTGATGTGTGAAGCTTTTAAGTAATGAATGCCAAAATTGTGTTTTTATTTATTGATGTGGCGCAAAACTGAAAAGTTACTAAAAAAGTAAGGATATTATCAAAAACATCAATAAATAAAATTGAAGATCTACAAAAGATCATATTAACCATAGATATGTTGGCAGAATTTTATGTCACATGGGTAAATAAAATAATTTATTTGTAATAAAGAATCTAATTTGAATAATATACATCAATATATAATAATTCTGCATTCTATAAAAGAGCTACAACACTGCTGTATACACAAGTTGCTAACAGCCAGGTAATGGAAATGATCAATTTCCCGTTTGATTACAGTGATAAATAAATAACGTTGTTATGGTTAGCAAAACCACACTATTGATTCTCATAAAAGAACTACTATTTGATATTATTCAAGATAACAGATTTATATATGGATGAATCACTAATATATTAAAAATTATATTATATTTATATATTTTATAAAGTTACATTTAATGGCAAATCCGCATAGAAATAATTTGTACTTGTAATTGTACCAAAGCTAGCCTATTATAGTTTTTTTACACTGAGTTTTCATAAGTATTACTGATCCAGTTGGTATATTTCTCACATACAACAAGAAAGAAATTTCACTGAAAATACCATTAATTGTTATCGTAAATACCATGCATGTGAAATATTTATGGCATTTATTTCACTCAAAAAAATTACACATTGCCTAATTAGAAAATAAAATCTCAATTTTACCTAATCACTTAGGTGTAACCAATTTTATGTTTTATTAAGTATGTCTACTTCTAAATTAAATGATTATGTTTTAATCGGAGCTATATAAGTATTGAGAACTTGATTAATACAAAATAACTTCATATACCATTCGGGGTTGTTTTACTTAGAAAAATTCCATCAAATAAAATATTGACATATTTGATTAACTTTCTGATTAGATTCCTATAACATATTTTCGATATGATATGGTACTTAACTGAAATCAAACCAGTAAAATAATCATTTAGATATTTAGAATGTAGTGTAATTTAATTGATAGCATGAACCAAAATAAATTTTTCAATAAGGTAACTTATAGTACATTTATAATATATATATATATGTTAAACATATATGTTATATATTAACTGATGAAGAAGACAAAACACGGTCACGGTTAACATTTGTAACCTAGTACTTTATGAAATAAAACTAGTGCAAAAATACTGAGTAGTGTGCCCATATTTACATAATTATGCACATCCCTCATAATACAAAATTCTACTTCTACCTTAATATATACATATACCTATAATGAATGAAAAAAGACAGAATGTCTATAAACAGGCAGAAGAGTGGTTCCTCATCAATAAAATTATGTTGAAAAAAAAATCTATCTCCATCAATTTCACATCCAGTGAAAGTAGAAGATACATAGAACTTCAAGGCAATAGTTGGGAATAACAATGGATAGTCTGCTGGCCAAACACAAAGATTTATTATGCGCAAGGCTTCCTATGGAAAATTAGATCCATAAGAAATCAGGAAAGGGCCAAAGAGAGCTATTTTGTTATGTTTCATTCTAGATTCTCATTTAGATTAGAATATTAGGTTGAGAACACTATCCTTACGTTTGCACATTTATGGATCTTCAGAACAAAGCTGTGATAGCGATAAAAGGTGCTTCATCTTGTAAGGCTTGTAAGCTGCTATTGATGAAATATAATATTCTGAGTATCACAAACATTTATATTTGATACAAAAAAACATGGTGATAAAACAAATCATATACTGAAAGTAAATAAAAATGCTGTGATGAAATCAAGCTTAGATATCACTGAGAACCAGACTTTGTAGCAAGATTTATAACAAGATACCTGATGGATGTGAAACCGATAACAAGCTTAAAATTACAGTCATTTGTTAAACAATTCAGCTTATCTGTTAAGTGGATATTTAGGACACTTATGTAAGAAAATATTTTTCAAATCAGAATGAATTATACAATCACCAGGTTTTCTTCACTTGGATATATAATGATAATTATTTCCAATTACTTTTCCAAAAACAGAATAGACGTCTATCCGAAATAAATTAGTAAGTCAAGTATACCTGAAAAACCAGCCAAACAGGCTTAAAAGAAAAATACAATTAGACCTAATATAGAATAATTAACTATAATACTTTCATTTTGTTATATTTTATTGTGTTTTCCTTTTGTTTTTAGTTTTTTTTTATCATATTTTAATTAGCTCTAGTAGATACATCACTGGGGGTTTCTACTAATTCTTAATCAACTTCAGTTTACCATAAACTTGTCAGCATTCTGTGCTAAATGTAATAATATATACAGATTGCAGAATAAAATTGAATTGAAAAAAAAAAAACAATTACTAATATATCTTGATATGAAATAAGATAAAATTGACCAGGTTTTGCAAGTTTTTTTTTAAATGAATAAACAACTGTATTCATACTTAAGGCGAGAGTCAGATTTATGAAGTTTGGCTATGGCACAATAAATATATTTCAGAAAGAAGAGTTCGACTAGAGATAAAGATGATGTTTAAGTAATTTGTGCTCTTTATACTTACATCAAATCTAATAATATAAAACTATAAATGTAATATACATAAAACAATGATATATACGTAAGACTAGACTTTAAGAGATTGTGTAGATATCATGTAATTTAGTATATGGCTAATGTACTAGTTTATAAAGCCAATAAATCATAAATAAAAAAAAAGTAATTTGTCATCCATGTTCTACTTTATCAATCACTGTAATAGTTTATAATGCAATTGCAAAATGACTTATAACTTGTTGCGATATAATTTGCATCTTCTATTGAACAAATTATTTCTCAATAATTTAGAGTCAAAAGTGTCATAATCTATTCTAAAACAATAATGCTTATTAATCTTCTGTGAAAAATGTGAATACATCCATTTTATAGAATAGAATCATCTTAAATGTACTGCAGATGGTAAATGTCGTAACACATTAGTAAGATAAATCACGATTAGCTTAAGATTGTATTTCATTTCAATTTTTGGATATACTCAAATAGTATGTTTTAAATTTGAAACTGAACTACATTTCAATCATTTGTCAAACAATCCATAATATTTGTTAAGTGAATATTTATGACTATTAAGTAAAAAAAATATTTTCAAATTAGAAACATACAAGTGTACATTTTTCTAATCAGAATGAAAAATGCTTTTGCTAGGTTTTCTTCACTTGGATATATATTGATAGTTATTTCTAATTACTAAATATGTCTTGAGATGAAATGAGACAAAATTTACTGGGTTTTGCAATTTTTATAACAAGTCGGTTTAAGACACCAGTAAGATTTATAAAGTTTTGTGCCATGACACAATAAATATATTTCTAAAAGATGAGTTCGACTAGAGATATAGATTTGCAAAATTCTAAAATTATGAATTAATTTAAAAAGTAATTTGTCATCCAAGTTCTACTTTATAAATCACTGCAATAGTTTATACTGCAATTGCAAAATGAATTATAACTTGTTGCGATATAACTTTTATCTTCTATTGTACAAATTATTTCTCTATAATTTAGAGTCAAAATTGTCTGACAATTTTGACCCTCTAATCTATTCTAAAACAATAATACTTATTAATCTTCTGTAAAAAATGTGAATACATCCATATTATAGAATAGCATCACCTTAAATGCACTGCAGATGGTAAATGTCGAAACACATTAGTAAGACCAAAACCACGAATGGTTTAAGATTGTAGCTAGGGTATTTCATTTCAATTTTGGATTTACTCAAATAGTATGTTTTGAATTTGAAACTGAACTGAATTTTCAATTATATAGCAAAGATTGCAAAACAAACAGATTTGCAAAATTCCGCAGTGTCAACTTTTATACCTGTGGTCAAATGAATCAAGATAATATAGTAAAAAATATTACAATGTTATCAAATAGTAATTACATGCCATTAGATTATTACTGAAATATATACTGTGAAAAAATGTAATATTTATATTGTCAGCTAACCTCATTCTCTCCCAGCTGGTTTTGAAATCTCATTTTATCCTTCAATAGTTTTTCTCTCTCTTCCTTTAAAAACATCTGTATGTCCATGGTGCTGTTCATTTTCTTCCTAAAATCGATTAACACTTTTCGCTAACTTTGGGAAAAATTTATGTAGTGGTTTTTCACTTTTTGTGTAAAAAATAACGATTGCAACCGTCACAGAAATGTCGACCGACATGACGCAGCTCTGAGCTAAGTGTCGATAGATGGAACAAGTGTATTTTTGCTTTTACAGGTTGGCGACACAGCAGTGGTTTCCAAACTGCGGGTCGAGAGGAACATGCACGGAGAACCTGCAAAGGGTCACAAATATAATTTTAAAATACTATTTACGAATAAAAATCAAACTAGTGGGGCCCATGGCATCGTGCCTTAAGGCAAATTGATGAACTTCCTGTACCGTAATATAAAATCTCGGTACAAAACCTAAAAAAATTACACAAAATGTGTACACATTATTCAAATCTTTATAAAAAATCTGATAATTGGATGTACATATGTCCAATAAACATTTTAACCGTCAAAGGACATTTTTTTAACTTATTTTTATTAAGAGTTCATAACCGCTAGACCTGCCTTTCCAAAAATTTAATCAATTCTTCAATACAAGTAAATTGTTTTTTGAATTATTAAAATCGGACGCTCCGTTCTCTTAAAAACTGAGTTACGGTTTTCGGCACTTTTTGCCCCCTATCTTCGGAACGGCTAGACCTTCGCCAAAAACTAATCAGCACGTCTCCTCAATACGAATCGAATGCTTTTTGAATTATTGAAATCGGTTGATCGGTGTTCCCGAAATCGTCGACGATAGTTTGTATCCGCACACACATCCATTTTTTCTAAGGTATGCCAAAATGTTCAGAAACCTTTCAAATGTTAAGATTTGCAAAAATTTTGATTTTTGATTTTTTTGCGAATATTATAACTTACCCTACGGGGAGTTAATTACTATAACTTATATACTATACTTACCCTATACACAATATAATAGTCGAGTTGACTCACCCTACAGAAGTTGTCAAAAAATGAGTTAATGGTGCATGGCATCGTGCCTTCAAGGTAAATTGCTAGAACTTCCCGTACTGTAATGAAATATTTGAGGAATTTTAAATGTTTATAGTATGAATGAAAATTGAAATCCGAATAATTTTAAATATCTAAAACAATTTCGAAATTAAAAATAATTTATTCGATTTTTTTTTTATTTCTTTTTAAAATAGAAAACAGTTTGCCAAAAAAAATTTATTTTGTGGTCTGAATTGTGCAAATTCTAAATGCTCAGAAATAATACTAAAACTGCTCGAGTTTAAAAGACATATACATAAAATATAAATTTATTTGCCTATATATTTGTACAAAGAAAATTCGGTCAACATTTTATAAATATGTAGAAGAATTTTACATAAGTAATTAATTCTGCATTGTATTTTTTCAAATTTACAATAAGAAAAAAATCCTTACATATTTTTACATAAAAAATAAACAAATTTTGCCCTATTATGGAAGAGAAGCAGCACAATTTCCACACTTTATGTATATGTATATATGTGTTATATATATATATAAATATATATATATATATATATATATATATATATATAATGTTTTTTCTTGATCCTACAGCATCTTCTAAGTTTTGTCATTTTCATTTCTTTCAAAGAAGTTCGTCAAAATTAGAATTTATACTTTGTTTTGGGTCATAATCAAAAAATGGTACAATTAAAGTAAGGCTCTATATGGGCCAGAAACGTGGACTCAAAAAAAAAATTATAAAAACTACTTTGGAAGTTCAGTTGAAGAATAGATAAAAGGAGATTTAAAATGGACCAACAAGGTAACAATAGCAAAACAACTGCAAATCTTATTGGATTCTGTTGTCAAAGAAAAAGAAAAATACATGAGCCCATTGTCTCAAAAAAAAAACAGAAAGTTGTCCTTACACAAAATGAAAACGAAAGTTATTAAGCAAAATTCCAGTAAAATGCAGAAAAATGACCTGTTTCAGCATTGAAAAAATTGTAAAAATGTGGTACTCTTGTTTCAAGAACATGGCTTCAAGTAGAGCATTAACAAAAATAATAATAATAGTAATATACATATATATTTTTATATATAAATATATCTAAATTTATGCTTTTTATACACATATGTATGTGTTTTCAATATGTTCTGTATTATACAATATCTAATAACAAAGGTTTCATTACTATCTAAAATTTGGTATATTTTGCATATGATAGTCTTGTAGTTTTAAGTTAAATAAATGTAAATGTGGTGCCTCAAATAAACTATAATAATACATAACATTTAACACACACGATTCAATTACAGAAATAACAATAAATAAAATTATTATGTACAAAATCTTCATAACATTTATGACATTTGTTAAAATTATCTATAAATAATTGAAGATAATAATAAAGATATATTATATATTTATATTTGATATAAAAACTAATTATTTATGAATTACTCAGCTTATATGTAAAATTTCATATTAGATTTTTAATAAAATTTCAATTTAGTAAAATATTTGAACTGGTAATACATATTATCACCAAAAACTGGCCATTGACTTAGTCAAAATTCTTAAATTAAGATAAACATTCTATCTCACAGTCATATTACTAACACAACCGATCGTTAGCAAATTTTTGATAGAGGTCCATTATTATAATATAAGTTTTTCTTATACACGGCTGCCTAATACACATATCAGCAAAAGTTTTCATATTGAAAATGTTCATTGACTTAAATATATTCACAAAAATATTAGCACAGCAAGAGCGATCACAGTTCCTGATAAGTCCTTTTCATAATAATTGTTAAGGTGCAAATCTGTGGAAAAAAAGTTTTTTATATAAAAAAATATATTAATTGATATGTACTAATAAGATGAAATGAATAGAATGAGATGATTATAATTCAAGTTATAACTTAATTACATATAATTATTTATAATATTATATTATGTTAATTGCAATATTATATTATATGCATACAAGGAACCCATACTGGATTTTTTAAGAAGCCCGGATTTAGATATTTTGTTCTGGATTATTCAGTTTTCTTTCAAAAGAAGTTCATATTTTCAATATTATTGTAAAATAGATTTCAAATAGAATTACATATTTTTACAATATTCGAACCCTAAAAACTGTTATATCGAAATTCACGTCTTGAAATAAACACACTAAAAGTTCCACCAGTTTCAGTTCATAAACAACAATCTTAAGAATAAGTTAATTCGAACAAAATTAAATTTAACATAATCCTTCTTAATAATAATTATAATTCTCTTTTAATTATTAACGGTTTAATAAAATATTTCATAATTGCATATAGTGAAGTCCCGGATTTCCATCTTGAGTCCCGGGTTTTCTAAAAGCAATATTTGTCCCGAATTTAGTTTTTATGTTCTAAATTGCGCCGGATCTCCAAAAATATAAGTTCAAATGAAATCTTTGCAATTACTTAAGTTTTTACCTTAATTACAAAATATCCAATATATATTATACGTTACAACTATAACATAATGGATATCAATTAAGAAGATAGTTTTAAGATAACAAGTATGCTTATCAATATGTTAAAAGTGAAAATGAATCAATATTTGTGAATGAGAAAATTATCGATTACAAAATTTCAAAGGCGGGTTAAAATAGTCTCTCACATTAATAATTGAAAACAATTTTTTTGACTACCTGGCAAAAGTAGTAACTTTTTCAATTTAATTATAAAGAGAATTGTATAAAATGTTATACAAGGCTCAACACATAGATCCAAAATTGTAAGATTTTATATAAAATATAATGGAATCTATGTTATTTCTAATAATCAGTAATTCTTAAAATAAGGATCATTTGAAGAAAACTGATTTTTGTGCACCCGTCTCGGATTAGCATAAGTAAAGAATGCTGTCCTGGTTTTGACTTAAAAAATATGATCACCTTAATGCAATACCTTAAGGGAGTATTCTAGTGTAGAAATTCAAAAAAATCTATTTTTTTAATTCATATTTTCAAAGTTTAACTATCTAAGAATATGGGTACGAGAAGGTTTTTGAAAATTTGAATTATTTTCGGAGATATAGGCATTTTACTGACTCGGTCTTCATACTGGTTTGGCTTCACGCAAAACATTAAATGCGTTTTTCTCAGAACCGACTTTTTCAGTACTATTGACACAATTTCTCGTGTTTTAATCGACTTGAAATGTTCAGAGAGTCTTGTTTATAGACCTATCTATAGCCCGAACTAGAATTATCCCCCAAATTCCAATTTTTACTATTTAAAAAAAAAATCGAGAAACTAAAAAAAACAGTAGAAAAACACTTTTTTTTCAAACAGTCGCCAATTCGTAAAAAAAATTTTTTTTTACTCATCGCTAGTTCGGGCGATCGCGACATTATTGTAGATTAATAATCTTTTTATTTTTTGCATTTTCCGATGGCTAGGAGTGCTGAAATCATGTCAAGACTGAGGTGCTAATTTTTTGAGACCACCCACTTCATCAGCTGCCAGTTTTTACAATTTTCAACTTTTTTCATTTTTTAATTGTTGTTTTGTATTTTAATAATATTAATAAACAAGTGGTAAAAATGGATAGTAAAAACATTCATTACATTTGTTTACGTTACTTTAAAAATGACCTAAAATTCATCGCTCTACACTAGAATATCCCCTTAAGTTATCCAAATAAGATGAAAAATACAGGAATTTGCTAATTGCAGTTAACAACCGGCTAATTTTAATCAAAAATTTTGGCAAAGGATTAAAATAGAACGACACAAGATATTTCAAAAATCAAGTTTTGTTGTAGAATGTATGAGTATAAATATTTATCAATATAATCAAACCTCTATGGTCATGAGCCATCTTCGTTATGTACTACAGACGTGTCCGATTCTGATCTATTGACACATTCACGAACTGCTTTTAATATTAGACCTATTCTCCTATCAAGGGCTTCCAGGTGAGGAGCCCACAAAACTGGTGCTACAGGGTCAGATTGCATTGATTTTTCCATCAGCTCACTCAGACGATGAGGCCCGGTATGAAACCTAGAAAAATTAATAGAAATTAATTAATATAGTGTAGTTCATTCGTCCCAGACCGTTCCTTAAATACATAATTTAAACTAATTTAGGAAATCTAACAATAAGCTGCATGGAGTGCAGTCTCGGAATATAATTGAGTAAATATATCACTGCACTCGCTCGCCTAATTGCAAGTAATTAGTGTAAACAATACGCTTCTTCGCAAAGTTAAACGAATATTCAAGTGAAATCCATTAGCTCCAGACCTGCGCGCTATAAAAGGAAGCTCCACAGAGAATGGAAATGATATTAAAAAAATAAACTAAATCATAGTTAAATATTCTGAGATCACGAAAAGCAGCGAGATATTAATATTAAGGGGCACAACTAGTGCAACCGCATAAAAAATGTGATTTTTGGAATTTATATTAAAAAAAGTTTATCAAACATTTAAAAATTTTAAGAATATATTTACACATGTTTTAAGTTATTAAGTTATCGTCGATCTCCAGCGGCGCGAAAAAAAAGGCCCTTCACTGCTGCAATGATTCCGGCCTTCTACGTGGATGAAATTTAAAAAAAAAATCCCATTAAACTAGATAATATTGTCTGTAAAATGACCTACGATAAAAAAATAATAAATTGACAAAATGGCGGCGTTTAAAAAAAAGTCGAATTTTACCCAAAATTTGGCCAAAATTCGATTTCTGAACCGATCAAAAAATCGATAGTTCATTTTACGGAGAACTATATATAGAACATGTAAAAAAAAATTGATAGTGATCGGATCATTTGTTTTTGAGTAATCGCTGCAGCAAATTTGGAAAATGCTGTTTCGAGAAAAACGCGTTTAAAGATAAAATGTCTCTTTAAATGGCTGTGACTCAAAAACTATTTAAGATATCGATTTAAAATTTTGGTATGTTATTTTTAAAGGTAAAACCTATCCCTATCGAAATATGGAAAAATTGAAAATTCGATTTTTTGAAAATTTCACACTAGTTGTTGCCCTTAATATCACAGCAGACTATTACCCACTCCTTCTTCTAGATGGACAAATAACATTCCTATTGTTAGTAATATTCAGTTTGTATAGTAATAATATTACTTAAGTTCATATTGATGCTTAGTAATGTTTGGTTCGTTCAATATTAATTACAAACTAGTGGTGTACGGTGCATCGTACCTCAAGGCAAATTGCTGGAACTTCTTGTACCGTAACAAAATGTTCGAGGAATATTAAATGTTTTCGAATAAATTAGATTAAATACTGTAACATTGTCTAATATTTATAAGAATTAAATAAAGTGAATTACAAAGTTAAAATTATATAATTAAAGTATGCAAGTGAGCTTTATAACTTTAGCCAGAATTAAAATTAAAATCTGAATTATTTTCGATATATAAAAAAATTTTTTTTTTTAAAAAATTGTTTTGTCAGCACAAACAAAAGTTTTTTGAATCATTCAAATCGGTGAGCACTAACTCTCAAAAACTGTCATTTTTTTGTATATTTAACTCTGTATCTTTGAAATGGGTGGACCTGCCTTTGCCAAAAACTAATCACCACTTCTCCCAATCATTACAAATTGAATGTTTTTTTGGTCGTTCAAATCGGATACTCCGATCTCTCAAAAACTCGATTTCTATTTTATGCACTCTTTGCTCCGTATTCCGAAACCGCTAACCCTGCCTTTGCCAAAAACTAATCAGCACATCTCAATTTAGTTTCTGGTGGAGACAAGTCCAGCCGTTTCAAAGTTACGTGCCAAAGACGGTAATTCAGTTTTTGAGAGAACGGAGTAACCGATTTGAATGATTCAAAAAACAATTGCTAGTATTGACAAAATAAAGAATTGATGAAATTTTTGGTAAGACAGATCTAGCGGTTTCGGAAATACAGAGGAAAAAGTAAAAATAATGATATTTGGCGGACAAAAATGATCATTAGGTGAATGACCATCAAATTATAAGATTTTTGATATTTTTTTTTAAAATGAGTACTAATTTTGTTGGGTTCCGTACCAAGATTGTTAATATTTAAAGTCTAATTACACGGTTCATGTAAATTTCAAAATTTTCAGAAAAAAATTGTTTCAGAATTTTCAAAACTATACAAAGTTTCATACTTCAAATATTATTCGGCACCTCTTGCTAATGTAAACTTTCTCAAGTGTTTTGAGCGATAAGATCGTCACTGTATATTTTGTGAACGATAAAATATATAGTGATTGATTATGATTATAATTATCTATTTGAAAATGTTTAAAACAATTGTTATTAATAATTGATCAATATTTATTGATTACTGTTTTTTTCCTCGAATACTTAATTCTGTTATAGGAAGTTCTAGCAATTTGCCTTAAGGCACGATGCCATGCACCACTAGTTAATGTTATATTTTTATGCAGTTAGATTTTTAATGACGACTTCTCAAACAAATGAAAAATTCAGACAAACCTCTGACGTAGTTAGAAATCAACTTTTTAGCCAGTAATCCGTCGAGTATATATATATATATATATATATATATATATAAACTTATATAATATAATGGGCTTACCGTAATAAGGTTTTCAACGTCGAACTTCTAATCTCGCAGCACTGAAGAAGTGGAGCAAGGATGCTCAATTCATCATGAAAAGGCTGTCCAAAACCTCTGCCATGATCCAGATGTAATGGAAAAGTATTGTTTCCTAATCAAGGATTTAGTTAAGTTCAGTATTAATCGATTCTAATATTTTAATTATACCATTAACTCACCGAAAAGTTTGAAGGTTTCATAGTGATGTCTGTCCATATTACCCATTAAAAAATCAAATACTGCCATATCGATTAAATCTAATAATCGACGCCCTTCGTCATATGGTGGAATATCCCGAACCTGAAAAACAACAGTATAATGAAAAACCTTATCAAGTATATTATTTAGAAAAAAAATTATTTTATAATATATACTACCGTCGAGCAGTAATCTGCATCAGTCTCCCACTGAGCTTTCCTTCGTTTGTGGTATGATCTTCTCCAAGGATGCCTCCAAACCTAAAATGCAATTTTAAGTCGTGAATAATAATTCATAAATTTTTTTTAATTACACTGATTGAATGTTATGTAAAGTACTATAAATAATGTAATTATTTTACAAATTAGTACTTTACCTTCCTGGCGGCGCGATCATGTAACGGCAAAAAAGCAGCAAAAGATCCTTCGAGAGTGTCTGGATTTCCACATATAGCATGTGAGGTATCACAGTAATATGAACATTTTCCATGGAAGCACAGATTTTTGGAAGGTGATACGAAGAATGTCTTCAAAAGTTGCTCGTCTGCGAGAGCATAAAGGTCTGTGGTCATATTTAGGGTTCGACCAGTAACTGGCATGGCTCTGCGGAAGCCCAATAATCTAAAAAAATAAATCTCGATAATAATATAATAATAGTCAGTGGTGTTGTCGAGCCGGAACGCGCCGGAACGTCGTTCCGGCAAATCATTTTTGGGAAGGAACGCGTTCCGGCAAGAAAAAATATAAAAAAATCGCTACATACAGAAATGATTTAATAAGTAAATTTTATAAATTATTATTCAACTATTTTCTATTAAATGTTCTTAATATTGTAATAAACATACATATATGTGCACACAATGGGTTTTGTAATAATTTTTGTTTCTTTCCTTTTCGAACGGAACCGGAAAAAACATGAGAACCGGTTTATGAACCAGTTTTTAAATTTTAGCGTTCCGACAAAAAAATATTAGCACAACACCACTGGATTTATCAAAGTCGTTTATAATTTAGTTACAAATTGAGGTGTATGAACTGAAATATAAATTACAATACAGTAGTATATTTCAAATTTCACATATGTTACTTTAAGACCGAAAAGTGTCTGATGCCCGATTATTTCGGATATAAGTTGGACTTGTTTCGGACATAGCGGACGTTAGTCGAATAAAATAAATAATTTAAGACATTCATTTAATGAAAATTGATTGTAGCGCAAAAAGCAATTCTATAAATACAAAAGCATAAGAACAGCAAAAAATGTAATATTTTAATAATTGGTTGAATTTTTTGCCATCTAAGGCAAAAATATAAGCTGTTCGATCGCTTGTAAATTTTTACAATCCAACATTTATTGGTAATTTTTTTTAATCATTGTTTTATTGACATTTATTTATTGGTAAATTAGTTGACAATTTATAGCAAAAGAGTTACCTTGATATTTTAATAGACTTGTCTAAATTTCGGCCTACAATTTGAGATTTGTATGCATATTCCTAGAAACTTTGATCTTATAAAAATCTGATAAAGTGCTGTCCCATGTAGAAATTAATATGGTCTGAATCTACAAGCAATATAAAATCTACATTGGTCAAATTTGAAACCAATATCGGCTGGTCATAAAAATTGAACATTTTTTATATTGAGGCCATATAGGTAAACCAACATTGGTCTATATTGGTCTATATTTGGAAATTTGGAACCAATGTTGCCTACAAATTGTTGAATGTTGGTAAGGTAATATACAATTAGACAGAGAGCTGGTAAACATTTAGAATTATTAATTATTGAATTATTAAATTATTCTGAAACTTATAACTGATGTTGAAATATTACACAAATATTTGAAGATTTGAAGTTGAAATAATATAACGCATAAATCAATGTCATTTATTTAACAATAAAACACCTGAAATTTATTTATTTATTTATTTATTTATTTATTTCTGAAATGAACATATACGTAAATTTATTAAGAATGTTTTTGTGGAAATTCATTTATTAAATATAAACAATGATACAAATATATAACTGCATTAAAAATATGATTATTTATAAAACACAAAAGTGTCATAAATATTGATTATTTTTTTAATAGATATTTATTAATACATATCAAGTAAACTTTTTTTATAACAATAACAAAAGCAAATAAACTTTCCTATTTATAACATCATCACTCGATAAAACATTTCACAGCATCTGAACATATTTTATTTGTTGTTAATATATTTATTATCCATTATGAAATATTTATTTCATCGTCTAGAACAGTCATTGGAAAACCTACCTTACATTTGATATATATCAAGTAAATTATAATCGAATAATTATTCTATTATAATTTACGTGATATATATCAAATGTAAGGTAGGTAAAGTAATAAAAGTAATAAATGCAAATTAACTTAACTATTTATAACATCATCACTCGATAAAACATTTCACAGCATCTGAACATATTTTATTTGTTGTTAATATATTTATTATCCATTATGAAATATTTATTTCATCGTCTAGAACAGTCATTGGAAAACCTACCTTACATTTGATATATATCAAGTAAATTATAATCGAATAATTATTCGATTATAATTTACGTGATATATATCAAATGTAAGGTAGGTAAAGTAATAAAAGTAATAAATGCAAATTAACTTAACTATTTATAACATCATCACTCGATAAAACATTTCACAGCATCTGAACATATTTTATTTGTTGTTAATATATTTATTATCCATTATGAAATATTTATTTCATCGTCTAGAACAGTGACTGGGAAACTTTTTCAATCATAACCCCAAAATATTTTTGTCCAAGTTTGTATTGTCATCTGAAACCTCGTATTCCTTGTTAATAAATTTATAATATATCATTATATATTATCAATATGAATAATTTATGAAAGCGTTAAAATGAGATTGTAAAATGCACTCGACTCTACTTTTACCTTAAAAATAATGACTTCATATCATAGTCTAAAATCTTGCTATGCAAATGTACAGATTTATTGACATTCCACATTGCATTTATTATAATCAAACATTATGACTATTCTGTCAAAATTTATATCTTCCTTTCTATAACTTATTTAGTTACAAACTTTTGATGAAAAACTTTTCGATAACATTTTACTACTAAGCAAACCAGTTTCTCTATTTTCTGCGCTTACAACAATATTACCTGAAAATAAATAAGAATATGTTTTAAATGCAGAGACATATAATTATATTATAACAAGTATTGTCTTACCTTTTATAAATATGAAAGTGCAGTATGTCTTCACTCAAAAAGATTAGGTTATGTTATATTTATTATGTTATATTTATATGTTATATTTTATTATATTTCACATAATATGTACAACTGATTTCTCAATGTGTTTAAACTCCTGATCAATATAAAAATCCTTAGTGAGAAAAATAAAATTATCTTGCATTTCTTACCATTTTTATTGAAAACTTGCAAATTTTGACATTTCGAATAGCTAGTTTCCGATTATTTATTAGAGATACTAATAATAATGTAGTTAGCAGTAATTATTCTAAAAATAAATAGCTATTAGTTACAATGCATAAACGCATAATTAAGTATTATACTCACCAATAGTAAAAAGAATTCGTCTATTAAACTAAGGTTATGTTAGATATACATAACTTATTACTTAATCTATCCATCCCAAATCAAATCAGATGACGTAAAATTAAGTTGAACTTTCAAACCTTTGTATTTTAATCCAAAGTAACAACAAAGAAATGAAATATTGTATATTTTTCAGAGAAATGCTTACTTAACCAAACTTGTTTGTGGTATATATTTCGCACCAATGCACATTACACACATTAGAAAACAATGTACACTATAACACTATTACACATTACACATAACTGAAAATATTATTCGATTATTTCCAGCAAACTAGTATCTTAAAACATACTATAATTAACAATTTTGCATTAAAGGCGCCGTGTGACGCGCGTCGCTTCTTGTAGGCATACGTCATGCATAGAAGGCATAGAAAGATCTAGAACCTTATACCTGCGGTTCAGGATAGTGAGTTACTACAACAACAGATTGTATATCTTGGTGGTGTAATGGCTAGCGTCGCAGCCTTTTGATTTTGATTTTTTGGGGTTCAAATCCCAGTCCATTTATTATTATTTTTTTATTTTATAATTGTATGAGTAAATAAAATTAAAGTTTTCAATTAGTTTTATATATATCGGACAGTATTTAAAATAAATTACCCTGTAACATTTATAACTTTTTTATAATGAAAGGAAAACTGAATTTTTATACTATTCTCAACATTTGAGGTTTTCATAAAGAAACCGTATAAAGTATTATACATCATTAGAATCGTCTCAAAATTCTTAGTTTTTCTCTTCCACATATCACAACTTAGTATTTCAAACGGTTTGGCCTATGGGCGAGTTGCAGTGCTAAAATTCAAGAAAAATTGAAAAATCTGAAAATAATTATACGAACACACATATTGAATTATATATCATTTTATTCGTAATTTTATTCCGCATCTTTTTCGTCCGAATAAACTTTTTACGTATCTTTTACCTTTTAATTTGTAAGGGTGAATAATTACATGTTAAATATTTACAGCCATATATATCTGGCGTATGTTGTTTTCGTTCTGTTGAGTCGATAGCTAAGCGCTAGCGTTGCCGACTCTTAACGTCGTAGTCTCGGGTTCGATCCCAGATAAGATTTTTGTTTTTCATTTTAAATATAATAACAATAATTATGATTGAGGAATTTGAGGAAACAATATTTATTATTAATTAACATGCAAACAATATTTAATAGTCCATTATAAAAAATGTTGCATCAATATTCATTTTTTATTTTGAGGACAATATTTATTAGCTTATGATAAAAAATATTGCATAAATATTTATTTTTCAATTTGATGACAATATTTTGTACCCGATGATAAAAAATGTTGCATCAATAATTTCATTTCAATTTGTGGACAATATTTATCAGTCGATGATAAAAAATGTTGCATCAATATTTTTATTTCAATTTGTGAACTATATTTATCAGCCGATGATAAAAATATTGCATCAATATTTATATTTCACTTTGGGAACAATATTTTGTAGCCGATGATAAAAAAATATTGCATCAATATTTATATTTTAGTTTGAGGACAATATTTATCACCCATAATAAAAAATATTGCATCAATATTTCTATTTTATTTTGAGGACAATATTTATCAGCCGATAATAAAAAATATTGCATCAATATTTCTATTTTAGTTTGAGGACAATATTTATCAGTCGATGATAAAAAAATATTGCATCAATATTTATTCTTCTATTTGGGGACAATATTTATTAGCCGATGATAAAAATATTGCATCAATATTTCTATTTTAGTTTGAGACCAATATTGGACAAGGCCATTTATAGTGATTATTGCCTCAATATCGGCTGACGTTGGCCTGATCGATTAGTTGACATCATCACAGAACCGACGTTCGCCGATATTTTTGCAATATAGGCAATCACGGCCACAGAAAACCGATATTGGTAATATATTGTACCGATATTAATTTCTACATGGGGTGGGATTGATGATCACTCAATTATTGATAGTAGA
>NW_020536999.1:54794550-55113012 GCF_003426905.1 Ctenocephalides felis | reverse complement strand
TTCCCGAAACCGCTAACCCTGCCTTTGCCAAAAACTAATCAGCACATCTCAATTTAGTTTCTGGTGGAGACAAGTCCAGCCGTTTCAAAGTTACGTGCCAAAGACGGTAATTCAGTTTTTGAGAGAACGGAGTAACCGATTTGAATGATTCAAAAAACAATTGCTAGTATTGACAAAATAAGAATTGATGAAATTTTTGGTAAGACAGATCTAGCGGTTTCGGAAATACAGAGGAAAAAGTAAAAATAATGATATTTGGCGGACAAAAATGATCATTAGGTGAATGACCATCAAATTATAAGATTTTTGATATTTTTTTTTAAAATGAGTACTAATTTTGTTACAATTTTGTTGGGTTCCGTACCAAGATTGTTAATATTTAAAGTCTATTACACGGTCATGTAAATTTCAAAATTTTCAGAAAAAAATTGTTTCAGAATTTTCAAAACTATACAAGTTTCATACTTCAAATATTATTCGGCACCTCTTGCTAATGTAAACTTTCTCAAGTGTTTTGAGCGATAAGATCGTCACTGTATATTTTGTGAACGATAAAATATATAGTGATTGATTATGATTATAATTATCTATTTGAAAATGTTTTAAACAATTGTTATTAATATTGATCAATATTTTGATTGATGTTGTTTTTTTCCTCGAATACTTAATTCTGTTATAGGAAGTTCTAGCAATTTGCCTTAAGGCACGATGCCATGCACCACTATTTAATGTTATATTTTTATATGCAGTTAGATTTTTAATGACGACTTCTCAAACAAATGAAAAATTCAGACAAACCTCTGACGTAGTTAGAAATCAACTTTTTAGCCAAATCCCGTCGAGTATATATATATATATATATATATATATAAACTTATATAATAATGGGCTTACCGTAATAAGGTTTTCAACGTCGAACTTCTAATCTCGCAGCACTGAAGAAGTGGAGCAAGGATGCTCAATTCATCATGAAAAGGCTGTCCAAAACCTCTGCCATGATCCAGATGTAATGGAAAAGTATTGTTTCCTAATCAAGGATTTAGTTAAGTTCAGTATTAATCGATTCTAATATTTTAATTATACCATTAACTCACCGAAAAGTTTGAAGGTTTCATAGTGATGTCTGTCCATATTACCCATTAAAAATCAAATACTGCCATATCGATTAAATCTAATAATCGACGCCCCTTCGTCATATGGTGGAATATCCCGAACCTGAAAACAACAGTATAATGAAAAACCTTATCAAGTATATTATTTAGAAAAAAAAATTATTTTATAATATATACTACCGTCGAGCAGTAATCTGCATCAGTCTCCCACTGAGCTTTCCTTCGTTTGTGGTATGATCTTCTCCAAGGATGCCTCCAAACCTAAAATGCAATTTTAAGTCGTGAATAATAATTCATAATTTTTTTAATACACTGAATGAATGTTATGTAAATTACTATAAATAATGTAAATATTTTACAAATCAGTCCTTTACCTTCCTGGCGGCACGATCATGTAACGGTAAAAAAGCAGCAAAAGATCCTTCGAGAGTGTCTGGATTTCCGCATATCGCATGTGAGGTATCACAGTAATATGAACATTTTCCATGGAAGCACAGATTTTTGGAAGGTGATACGAAGAATGTCTTCAAAAGTTGCTCGTCTGCGAGAGCATAAAGGTCTGTGGTCATATTTAGGGTTCGACCATAACTGGCATGGCTCTGCGGAAGCCCAAATAATCTAAAAAAATAAATCTCGATAATAATATAATAATAGTCAGTGGTGTTGTCGAGCCGGAACGCGCCGGAACGTCGTTCCGGCAAATCATTTTTGGGAAGAACGCGTTCCGGCAAGAAAAAATATAAAAAAATCGCTACATACAGAAATGATTTAATAAGTAAATTTTATAATTATTATTCAACTATTTTCTATTAAATGTTCTTAATATTGTAATAAACATACATATATGTGCACACAATGGGTTTTGTAATAATTTTTGTTTCTTTCCTTTTCGAACGGAACCGGAAAAAACATGAGAACCGGTTTATGAACCAGTTTTAAATTTTAGCGTTCCGACAAAAAAATATTAGCACAACACCACTGGATTTATCAAAGTCGTTTATAATTTAGTTACAAATTGAGGTGTATGAACTGAAATATAAATTACAATACAGTAGTATATTTCAAATTTCACATATGTTACTTTAAGACCGAAAAGTGTCTGATGCCCGATTATTTCGGATATAAGTTGGACTTGTTTCGGACATAGCGGACGTTAGTCGAATAAAATAAATAATTTAAGACATTCATTTAATGAAATTGATTGTAGCGAAAAAGCAATTCTATAAATACAAAAGCATAAGAACAGCAAAAAATGTATATTTTAATAATTGTTGAATTTTTTGCCATCTAAGGCAAAAATATAAGCTGTTCGATCGCTTGTAAATTTTTACAATCCAACATTTATTGGTAATTTTTTTTAATCATTGTTTTATTGACATTTATTTATTGGTAAATTAGTTGACAATTTATAGCAAAAGAGTTACCTTGATATTTTAATAGACTTGTCTAAATTTCGGCCTACAATTTGAGATTTGTATGCATATTCCTAGAAACTTTGATCTTATAAAAATCTGATAAAGTGCTGTGGGATTGATGATCACTCAATTATTGATAGTAGATTAAATTAACCTGGTAGTAGATTAAAAAATTGTACTCCTAGACTAGTAATTCCCAACGTGGGGCACACGCCCCATAGAAAAATCCATTTTTAAATTCAAAGGGGGGAAACAAATTAAAAAATTACACGACTTTAACCCACTTGCTTTGGGTGATTTGAATGTAATTTGTAAATACTGTTAAAAATTCGTTAAATATATTATGATCATTGTTTAGTTTAAGTGAGCACAGAATGCATGTGCAAATCATATAATTTTTCCATATATATTTCCAGAGCTTAGGTAAATAAGCATCCCTTTTTAGGTCTAATGCAAACTTTCTCAATATTACGGATTATAGAAAAATTCCAAATTCTGTATGTATTAGTCTGTATATTTAAAAATTGCCATCCCTTCCAGACAGCGGTATAATAATTTTTATATTATATTTTTTAAATTTAGAATTTTTAGAATTCAGTAAGTTGCGAGACTAAGAACATCTTAAGAAAATCAGCTCGCACAAGTTAGTCAAACATTTAATAAAATTTATAGTTCTATGTCTATTGTCGCACAGTGCAAACAATCGTTTAAAAGTGTAGTAATTAATTTTCTCTGAAGTGATAACGGCAAAGGCAGCAGTAAGGTGTAATCAATGCCTTAACGGATATTTTGGATATTTTAGATATTTAATACCGAGATAAAAATTCTTATAGAAAAAATAATATTTATAAATTAAATCTTATATTCATTCGCATTTCTTATACGCTAAACACCTACATCATAGGTTCCTACTCGTGTATTTTTATAGCCTTACGTATGCCTATACGTTACATTCTATACTACACGCCTTACATCTATACGCTATATTTCATCATATACTCTCAAATCCCTACATTGTATACCGAATACACCTAACCTATATCTACTATATATCCTATTACCTATAATTTTCCTTACACGCTACATTAACCCTACCGAGAATCGAACCCGGGTCCGCCGCGTGATACGCGGCGACCTTATCCACTACACCACCGTAACGCTACAATCAACCGACTTTTTTCGCATGTCGTCGCGTCACCTTAGTATTAATTATCTAATTAATTAGAAAATGACCCGCGGTAACAACAGTGCGTCCCATATTATATTATTGGTGGGGATACCCGATAGGGTAGTGGTTAAGGCGCGCGACTGCCACGCGGAGGTCTCCGGTTCAAATCCCGGTATAGACAATAGATAGGTAGAGATAATAAAAAAATACATAGGGCGTAAGGTAAACCTATTTAATATAGGTAAATATATAAATTAGACAGCAGTATTTATAAGAAGTAAAAAGTATGTAGGTATATAATAAGTTAATGACGGTATGATTGATAATAGATATCTACCTATGATATACAATAATATAGTATAGTAAGATAGGTAATAGGTTATCTATCGTATTATTAGGCTAAGTCTTATAAAGTATTATAATAAATCTCGAGTACTTTTAGACCATAAGAAATACCTGTAAGTATTAATGAATACAAATAATACCACAATAAATATAATTAATGTTATTAAAGAATATAAATTATGTACTCAATGATTCCCTCATACTTGTACAATTTAATGTATAGACTAGCTGTATATAATAGAGTTAATTATTTAAGAAGTCAATATATTAGATTTGTGAGTTCTTATCGAAATATATCAATTTTCTTGAACCGGTTTATAAACCGGATTTTAAATTTTAGCGTTCCGGCAAAGAAAATATTAGCACAACACCACTGATAATAGTGACTCACATTTAAAATAAGTGTTAGTGGAAATTTGCCTTAAGGTAAAAACATGATACATGTAAATTAATTTTTTAAAATATGAGCAATCAACTAGCAAAAAATCGACTGAATCAACAAGAATTGATTTAGAAAATGGCCAACTAGCAATTTCGAAAATAAACTCTTCACTTTCACTAAAACTAATTAATGCAATTACAAAACAATATCTTTCGAACAAACTTATAATATCTGTTAGGGGGCGTGCATTAATCAGGGGATGCCTACAGGGGGGAAGGGGGGCTGATAAAATATCACGAAATATCACGTGTGAGAGGCGGGTCTAGTAAGATATTTTTTTATTTTTGCTTACAGCTTGTTTGAACAATCAGATTACATTTTAATCTATAAGTTGAAGTAGGTAAGATAGTGTATTTATTTCTTACCCAAATTTGAGAAAATCCAAAATTTATCAAAAAAAAAATCAAATATTTTACGTTTTTTCAAGGTACTAATATACAAGGTAATGTTTGGTGGGAAAAGGGGGACAATTCCAAATATCACCACATATTACCAAGGGTGAGAAATTTCTAAAATTTCTTAGAAATCAATCACATGATTAATGGATGGCATTATATTACCTGTTAAAGTAGGCTTTGTTTTATTTCAACTGATTTTCGTAGGACTATAATATTTTACGATGTTCATTTAGACCATAAATTTTATTGGCGTGTTACATTTAGTTAAAAACGCCAAAATTTTATTTTAAATATAATTACGAAAAAACGACCCGATCGATCTTTACTAATCAACACAAAATCTTTCAAACGCGTTTTAAATTCTCAAATGGTACAGGGCCTTTGTATAAATGCAGATGAAAATTTTGCATTTCACTCATTACTTTTTTTTCAATTACAATATATATTTTGCATATCTCTGTGCTATCTATATTTTTTGTAGTTCGACTCCATTTTAAAGAAAGACTATTGTTATCGAGATTAAGAAAGTTTCTGTTATCGAGTTTGATCGAATGAATTTAAAAATTTTGAAATCGGTGTGGCCGTTGTATGAGAAAACTTTGACAATTTTAAAAGGTCAAAATAGAATTTAAGAAAATCAGCTAAATGTGTGAATGAATTTTTATTCATGCGTTATGTGCGTTATGTGTTTCCATTCCTATAATATACCAATAATTCATTTTTATTTTTTTTATTTTTGCCATTATATTGTATTATGTGATTACTGACTATATTTCATTGTTGGATTTATGGTTTAGTTTAGAATATATAGAACGCCTACAATTAATAAAATCCAATGTGACACAGTTCTTTAATAAATATTAAATTAATTCTGTTCATCAACAGGATGCAGTGCGTAGCTTCAAAGAATACGAAATTGCTCTAATCGGTCTAATCAGACAATATCACGGCTTGGTAACTTTTTGACATATATGACTGATGCGTGCCTTTTGCTATAAGCTAATTCTTCATTGTGAATTATTATATATTACACAAAAGCGCAGGCAAATTATATTTTCAGCAGTCGGTTTTAATATAATATAATTTCAACTATATAATTTACAGTTAGAGATAATTATGCAGTAGTAACATATACTTCAAATACAAATTAAAAATACTACACAAATATTCATTGCATAATAACTAAATAAAATATTCAAAGAACATTAAATGTTTTCAAATATATTATGAATACTGTAACCTTCATTATTCGTATTTTATAGACAAAATATAAGAGCTTATAAATTGAACAATTATGTTCATATAAACATATATGAAAAGTAAATAAACAAAACTCAATGATCCCTTAAATATAAGCGGAGTTAAAATGAAGATTCTTGTCTATTTTCGATATTCAATTTAAAAAAAATCAATCGTTTAGTCAACACAAGCATAAAGTTTTTCGAATCATTCAAATCGGATGATTCGTTCTCTCAAAAACTGCTATTTTTTACACATTTAGCTCCGTATCTGCGAGATAGCTGAACTTGTCTTTGCCAAAAACTAATCACCACTTCTCCCAATCATTACAAATTAAATGTTTTTTGGATAATTCAAATCGGATACTCAGTTCTCTCAAAAACTCGATTTCTATTTTCTGCACTCTGGGAGCAACCCTATCTCCGTAAAGGCTGAACCTGCCCCTTAGTCAAAAACTAATCAGCACCAATCCCCATCAGTAGGAATTGAATAATTCAAATCGGTTGAACGGTACTCCCGAAAACGTGGACGAAAATTTGAATCCACACATACACGCACACACATCAATTTTTTCTGAGGTATGCCAAAATGTTCAGAAACCTCTAAAACGTGAAAATATGCAAAAAAATTCATTTTCGATTTTTGGCCCATTACTATACCCTGCGGGAAGTTAATAAACTATTTGATATGGAATGGAAATTGGAATGCTATCATTCAATTTTTTAGTGAACTAATAAAAGAGATCAAGATGTCAAAAGAAAAGTTTAAACTTAGATAAGATATTCGAGTATTGTATATAATAAAAATAAATACAAGATCAAATTGAAATTATATTTAACAAAAAAATAAAGAAACCATTAGTTTTTTGTAGATACTTGATCTTTAATTACGACGTTTCAGAACAAAATACGTTCCATCTTCAGGTTTTTCTGTCAAAAACATTTTTTATGAAGTGATAATGATAATAATTACAGAATAATAAATAACTTATAAAAGAACGGATTATGTACCTTTTCTTAAAAGTATATAGAAAAATATAGAAAATTAATAAATAAAAATATAATGTTAGTTCTGCACTAGGGCAGGTCCGTGAATTATTAATTTTCATAATTAAATCACTTCTCATAGGCCTATAATATTTTATGGAGTGCAGTTTGACTATCAACTCTTTCAACATGCGAAGTTTCATCAAAATCCCAAAAGAGTAAACCCTCAGGTTGTGAGTTAAACTGTTAAACTCCAACACGATTCAGAGAAGAATATTGTGAGATGTTTCCCACTGCCATTTTACACCATAGTGCCCGAAACGGGCTATTTTCAACTGGAAACATATTTTTGATCTATATTTTAAATAAAAAACGACATCGCTGCTGCACGATATCAAGTTGCCAGAGATCCCGTCCACAGGTGTTAACCCTTTACTACGCCATGGAAGGTCTTTGTAGGAAATTAGGAAGCAAAAATTATTTACCTGCAATATTGTTCTATAAATCCTTATAACAATATTGCAGATAAATTGGCTATCATATGATATGAAATGAAATCATTTGTTTCGAAGATAATCGTGTATTAAAGTTAGTTAGTTAGTTACCCATATTAGAAAATGAATCTGTTAATTGAGCTATTTTTCAACTAGTTTTAATTATTAAATATTTAAATAAAATATGTAGTGCACAATTTTGTATAAGTTTTTTTCTCACCTATTATTTTCATAACAATTATTCAATTCTAGTTTTCAAAGAAGGAATGATAAACTCAAGATATTATTTATATAATTATTTAATTATATATATATATATATATATATATATATATATTATATAAATATATATATATATATATATATATATATATATTATATATATTATATATAATTATATTATATAATTCCTATATAATTATATATAGTGCATAAAATAAATATAATTATCTATAATTTTTTAATTACTAACTTACCTATCTAGATGAAAAGCTGCAATTTCTGCATTATGCCTCTCATAGTCAGTGAAATAAAAATGATTTGGCAAAGTCTGTTGCTCTCTGGGAAACCTAAAAAATATATAATAAATATATTATTATTTATCATTAATATTAATAAAAATAATAATTATCTTACCTCATAGGTTTGAAAAGTGCTTGAATATCATTCGAATAATCGATGACGAGTTTTAGCTGCGTTCCTCCTTCTTTTTGAACTGGTAATAAACAAAATTTAAAAATTGATAAATAATAATAAAGACATATGAATTACTTGTGGCAAAATTAATATTTATTATTTTGTATTTATAATGTTTGAGAAAACATTCACTATAATTTAAATAAATCTTAAATTTAATACAAAAGTACACTTCTGGTGTACTTTGCTGTTTTCTTGGTAATGCAAAGTAAATAATTGTTTTGTATATAATTTTGCATGTAATTGAAAAATATATCAGTGATATGTGCATCATTCATACAAAAAATTTGATCTATATATATTTATATCTAAATATAAGTACATATTTTTTAATTAAAATTGGTTAATTGAATTTCCAGAAATATAATGAATACGAATTTTATGTATGTAACTTTCCCATTTGTATTAGTTCCAAAGTAGTATAATTATTCACATAAACAGTTGTTCAAAATTATCATTTAATATAAATAAATTAAGACAACCCTAAACTATTTTCTGATTAATAATATCTTGAAAAGAAATAATTCCATCTTCACATAAATTCAGAGAAGAGTAATTTTATTACATCGTCTGGTAATATCAATGCGAACAAATAGACATAAATTATCGATCAGGAATGAATAAAAGTGTCTGTGGAATACAGTCAGTAATAATGAAGACTGATAAGGAAAATAATTAAACTATTTTTCACAGCGCAGCTGGATTCTCGAGAAAGGAAAAACAATTATTTTCCGATACATTGCGGAGTATTTGCAGACCACGTCGGCTCATATATTCCTATTAGGCGATCGGAAATATAAAGGCGCTTCTTTAGATCGATATAGAAAGAATACTTTTATTTTATCAAGAATAAATAAAATAGAAATCATAAGATGATTTTTAGTTAAGAACAATCATTTTCTTGCTAAAATGTAAAAATTTTCAATTGTACACTGCAACTGTAATATTATATTATATGTCTTGTACAAAAAATATGTAAGAAAATCGAACTTACTAAATTTGAATTACATTTCATGTATATTTATAGCCATCAATTTATCACTTTTATATTTTGTATTCAAAACTTGACACACAAAATTTATTTGTACAAAGCTATCATTAAGGCAATTTGGACATACGGTATACAACTAAAGGGATGAGCTTCTGAATCAAACGTGAAAAATTTAAAAATGCCAAAATAAATTATTTAAAAAAAAAATGTGATACCCCAAAATATGTACCGAATTGGTTAATACATAAAGATGCCGACATGAACACAAGAAACGATGAAACACGAACACATTCAGACAATTACAAAAGCCGCCTCAAGGATCACGAAAACCCACTTGTCAGAGAACTACGTCACAACACTACCTGGTCAAAATTAAACAAGAAATTTATATTGCATTAAAATATGCTAAAATCATTATATATGATAATGATCAGAAGACTTAGTATTTTTAAAGCCATTTTTACCCTATACAGTTCTACTTGTTGTCCATTTCAGGACAAGTTTAAAAATTACTGTATAAAAAAAACTTTTATATTTTTCTTTGGTTAGCAAATTTGTTTGCAAATATTTTGAAATCTTAAGTTGAAATATATTGATCGTCTTTATTTAAACCTAAAATAAGATCTGGAAGATAAAAAATATTATTATTTCAGAAGAATTTTATTCAAAGTTTAGTTCTCTAAGAAAGTTTATAAAGTCGTTCCTATTATATCAATTTCCTTCGCTTGTTTTTATTAAGTACTCATTAAAATAATTTTACAATCATTGTACAAAAACTTTGTTACTTGTTTTAAATAGCCCAAGGAGCAGAAAAAGTATTTTCTTGTCGAATGTCAAAATAATTTTAAGGATAAAATAGAATTATATATAATCAATGAATTTTTTGAATAGGGGAGCTTAAAATTTAAATTAATAATATTAAAAACACAAGCTTATCTAAACGAAATTGGGAAATATTTGAATAAGTACCTTAATATTAATTCTATCATTTTTCTAATACCATTTTAAAAATATCAGTAGATAATTATAACAAAAATTATTAACTGAGTATTATTATAACTTGTATATATGCACCAATTTCCAAATATTTAAAAGATTTTCAAAAAAGTATCAAATCAGATTAAGAAAATAAAAATGAAAAAGAAAACTAAACATCATAAAGTACGTAACAAAGAGATGAGTTTCCTACATTGTACAATATTATTATATGAACAATGATCGCAATTATTTAAAAAATATTTAATTGTAATAGTATCTACAATTTATTAATGTGATTATTCAAAATAATTGTACTGATGAAAATTTTTATACAAGATAATATGATCTAAATTGGACTAATTTTCATCTTCCGCGTGATATTCGTAAAAGCTCCTACGCAGAGTCTTCTGTGCGTCCTAAATAATGACATCCTGATTAAAAGTGAAAACCATCTTATAAATTGTGGGTGTTTTATTGAAATTAATTCTGTTCCTTGACGTACTATTTATATGCAACAGTCTTAGATACAAAACTAACACACATTGTAATATCACTTGACTTAAAATTTCAAAACACCGTCCAAAATGATGAACTTGTAAAAATGTTAAAACCAAGAGTACTTATTAGTTGACTACTCATTAGTTTAAGTAGGTATTCGTAGACGAATGAGGCATATTTTGACAAATATGATGTCAATTCATGTTTGGTAAAAGTTGAAAAACCATTTCAAAATGTTTGTTGAATATAATACGACAAAATCACGAACTTTCAAACTTTGAACCTACGCGTTTTCATCTGAATTCTCGCCCAAATTGATTTTGCTTTCAATTTTTTTTTGCTTCAAAGAATATACCATATTATTCGCAGGCCGGGCAATTCTTCAAAAAAATTTTATTTCACATTATTTTGTTAAAAATATATGGTGTAATTTAGTACATGTTCAGTTTAATCAAATACTAGCTTTATTTAACTTTTGTCTTCTAAAGCAAAAAGCGTTCCTGCTAGCTTAATATTAAAAACTATGCACTTTTTTATTACTCCCCTTACAATTACAACCAGTTTTTATATATAGGATAGAGCGGGGCACAAAGGTCCAATTTCACTTTGAGCAGTTATATTGTGAAAACAAAAACAATTATATTATAACAAATAACACATATCAAACAAGTAACTATCTGACTAAGTTCAATAAAAATCCCAGCTATTTCATCGTTCTAGAAATGTGTGTTTTTGCTGTTTTACAAAAATTTGTAACCTTGTCCTTTTTGTTCCATAAGCGCGGTAATTGGGACGGCCATAAAGCAAATAGGTCCAACGCTTTGTTTTAAAATTAAAAGATTTTTACAAAATTATAGCACAATATTCAACCAATGCAATATATGAATTTCTTGGCTGCATTTTATACAGAGATAACATTAACCTTGATCTGATATTTTATCAGAAATATTCATCAGCAGAGTTGGAATAAGTATTTATTTAATTTTTCTATTGCAAAATTGTTTATTTTAACTTAATTTAGTTTTCTGTTTGCTTTTTTTAATTTTTGACACCTTTGTCAGGGTGAAGGTTTAGTTGGTCCCTTTTACCCTACCCAGGTGTAAGATTTGATAAAGGTTATATAAATAAAACTGTTGAATCTTACTTAAAATTAACAATATCTTATAAAACAATTAAATAAAGTATACTTAAAACTTATATTAAGGGCTGTAAAACTAAGCAACAGTGCTTACAATCAAAACAAATGATAACAAAAAAGAATACTTTTGTTATGGACTTATAAAAAATGCCGTTTTTCTCCCAATAGCTATGTCGTAATAATCAAAGTGGTGACTGGTTATACATCTTTTTCATTCCAACTCCGCTCATGAATATTTCTGAAGAAATACCAGATAAAGTCTATTTATATCTGTTATATCTGTAAAAAGCTCATCAGTCACCCAAATTTACTAGCCAACTCCTTAATAACAGAAAACTATCGTCGCAGACTGAAAAGAAAATCGCCATTGGATTTAAGTCATGTGCTTTCCGGATGAAACTTAGTTATTATTTATAAGAAATTATTTGCAAGAAAATAGTTGATGTTTATATTAATACAAACTTCATTAAAATATTATTAAAATTATTTATAACAAATGGAAAAACAACTATTGAGTTGTTTTTCTAACATGTCACTATAGTATACAATGTCCCTATTACGGTTGACAATTCTAAATTCCACAAATTTTCTAAATGTTCTTAACTGGACAGTTGTAAATATAATAGAGAATGAAAAAAAAAACTCTTCAAAAAGCAACTCATGACCTTATATTTTGCATTGGATGAATAATGTAGCCATTATTTTGTGAAATCTCTTTGAAACTAAAATAATATATTGGATCTGTTTGGTCCTTGGCCGTCCCAATTTACTCCGCCTATGGGCCTAAAAGGAACCAGGTTAAATATTTTTGAAAAACAGCTGAAAACACATTTCCACAGTGATGAACTAGCTCGGAGTTGTACTGAACATAGTCAGATAATTGCTTGTTAACTTCCCGTAGAGCAAGTTATAGTAATCGCAAAAAATCGAAATAGAAAATTTTTATATATCTTTACGTTTCAGAGGTTTCTGAACATTTTGGCATACATTAGAAAAAATGGATGTATGGGTGTGTGTGCGGATACACATTTCATCGACAATTTCGGGAACACGGTTCAACCGACTTCAATTATTCAAAAAACATTCGATTCCTATTAATGAGGAGAGGCAGTGCCAAAAACTGTAACTCAATTTTCAAGAGAACGGAGCGTCCGATTTTAATAATAAAATTTTACTTGTATTGACAAGATGAAGAACTGGTTAAATTTTTGGGAAGGCAGGTATAGCGGTTTTGGAGATCGCGTAAAAGAAGAAAAAAAAAAAGCTATTTTGAGGTCAAAAATGATCATTAAACATATGCACATCAGATTATCAAATATTTTAGGAAGATTTTAAAAATGTGTATCAATTTTGTTTACATTTCTATGGGTTTCGTAAAATCGTTTGTCCGTTAGACGGCGACGCGGCGCTCACGCGCTTTGATTTTGCGACTCTATGCAGCTAAAGCAGTGCGATTGCTTTGAAAAAAGCTCAAAATTTCCAAAATATTTCGAACTAAAAAAACATTTTTTTCCAAAAAAAATTTCCCAAGTTAAAAAATATTTAATCTTTCATAAAAAAATTATTTTTTTGTACGGAAAGTTCCAGCAAATTTGCTTTAAGGCACGATGCCACACACCACTCGTTTCGATATGTGTTATTTGTTGGCGATATAATTGGTTTGGTTTTCACAATATAATTGCTTAAAGTCAAATTGGACCTTTGTGTCCCACTCTACCCTACTAAGAGGCTACTAAATACACAACACCATTATGCCAATTTGGTGTCGCTAGATTGAGACAGGTACAAATTACCAAATTTATCAGAAAAGTTCGGGCGATTTCGTTTCTATCTCGGCGACTATTACATCCAAACATATGTTTAACACGGTGACAAGCGACAAGCGATACACTTGTGCCCGGATAAAAGCAATTACCAAGCAAGCGTAGCGGCGGAGCATCTATTATATTATACATACTCCAACTCCACACTCGTACATTGGTGAATTGCGTCAAAGTACAGTATTGTCTGGCTTTGTAGTTTGTATTGTTACGAGCATAACACGCGAACATGACTTTATCTCACATGAATAAATCCACGGGCACACCGACGGTATTCAATTATAATTATCTGGGAAGATGAATTTTATAAAGCCGGTAAAGCGCGGTAAAGCGCGAGCCAAACTCTTTCACAGAAATCACCGAAAGAACATATGCTTACTAAGTGGAAAGCATTAATAGGGCATATAATTTGTTTAAACTATAGGATAGAGTGAGGCTTAAAGTTTCACTGGTGAAATGATCTCCCAACATTATCTTAAAAACAAGTATAATATAGCACTTTTGAACAATACTATTTGAAAGTAAAGGTCAAAACATGAGTAACCAGCCTCTAACTCATATTGAGCAACATCGCTATCACGACTTACTAATTATACGACTTCCCGTAGGGTAAGTTATTGTAATGGGCCGAAAATCGAAATTGAAAATTTTTACATTTCTCGACGTTTTGAAGGTTTCTGAACATTTTGGCATACCTCATAAAAAATGGATGTGTGTGTATGTGTGTGTTTTCAAATTTCCAGTCACGTTTTCGGGCGCACGGATCAACCGATTTGAATGGTTCAAAAAACATTCGATTTCTATTGATAGGGAGAAGAGCTGATTAGTTTTTGGCAAAGGCAGGTCCAGCCGTTACGGAGATATGGACCAAATAATGCAGAAAATAGAAATCGAGTGTTGAGTGAACGGAGCATCCGATTTGAATGATCTAAAAAACATTCAATTAGTAATGATTGGGAGAAGTGATTATTAGTTTTCGGCAATGGCAGGACCAGCCATTTCAAAGATACAGAGCTAAATGTGCAAAAAATGGCAGTTTTTGAGAGAACTAAGCGTCCAATTCAAATGATTCAAAGAACTTTCAGCTTGTTTGAACAAAATAATTGATTTTGGTAAAAAAAAATTTGTATCATTTTTTTTTTTGTATATCGAAAATAATTCAGATTTAATTTTTGATTTTGACTATAGTTTTAATATACTTTAAACAAATAATTTCAACTTTGCAATTCTGTTTATATAAATCTTATAAATATTAGACAATGTTACAATATTAATAATAATCTATTTGAAAACATTCAGTATTCTTCGAACATTTCGTTACGGTACGGGAAGTTCCAGCAATTTGACTTAAGGCACGATGCCATACACCCCACTAGTTTAATCTTTTATTGCAAATCTAATTTTTACTGCAAGTTTTTGTTGTTGTTAACATTTTTGTTTTGAGTACTGTTGTTTAGTTTATCATACATAGATAAGTATATTTCTAATTGATTTATGAGATGAGTTTTTATTTTTATGTTAGATTACCTTATATGTGGTTGGAGTAAAAATAGGGAACCATATTTATTTAAGTCAAAACCGGGACAACAATTTTTAGCGATGCTAATCCGAGACGGTGGAGGGGGGTCTCTAAAATAACCTAAATAGAATTTTAAAATAACAAATATACTATTTGTGGATACAATAAAAGGGGTTTTAGTAATTTTTTCAATCAGAAATACGGGCTCCTAGTAAGAACTTTCATATTCGATTATGTATCTACTTATATATTCTTCGATCCATATGATTTTTGTCTTTTGAGTCTTGTATAAAATTTTGTTCAATTCTCTTCACAACTAACTTATTGAAAAAATTAAAATATTGAAAAAATTAGCACTTGTGCAGGATAGTCAAAAAATTACTCTTTCTAATTTTTATAATTTTCTTATTACTTTTTTCAATTTTGTGTAATTGAAAATAAAAGTTAGAATTTATAACTGCGAGAGGCTTTTTTATCACGCCTTTATATTCCGCAATTTACTTTATAACGTATTGTTTCATATAAGCATACTCGTTGTATATATCATTTTAATATATTCAAGGGGTAGTTATAATTTTATTATCAAGAAATTGCAAAAATTTAATTTAAACCTATACTTCTCGAAAACCCGAAACAATCCGGGACAAAAGATCTAAATCCGGGACAAATATTGCTTCTGAAAAAACCCGGGACACAAAACAAGTGGAAATCGACCAACCGGAACCTTAGTAAGGACTTCCAATAAGGATAAAGTAAATATAAAAGTAAAATATGTCAAAAATCAATCTTATAAGAAATGATTTTAATTAATAGTTTAAATTTAATTAATCGTTATTTCACTCTGATGATGAATTCTTCTGACAAAGTTCAATGTTGTATGCAATTAGACAGTGTGATTTTCGAGAAAATGTGCTCATAAAATATATATTTTAAGCAGAAGTGATACTCAATTTATTTGCAATAATTTTATTTTTAGAAGTAATGAGTATAATTACTCCAAATTGAACAAATACCTACAAAAACAGGAATGATAGTAGTAGAAGTTGATAAATATTTCTGCTTATGTTTAACAATAAATATTTAGAATATAATTTTTAATTATGCTGTTCAATCTCAATTAAAATATATTGAATTTTATAATAATTATTTCATCTAATTAAACTACATCGCATTAAATAAATAATGTAGCTAATTTCTTTTTTTTTCAAATTAAAAATAAAATAGTGGTTCTTCTTGCCTCCTGGCTATACCCTTTTACCTCAAAAACCAGGTATCAGATTTTATGAAAATAGCAAAAAAGCAAATCTCTACAAAAATGAATTAGTATAATTAGGAAAAGCCAGACCTACCCTAAATAACAGAAAAAAAATATTTATTTTGTATTCTATTACATTAGAAGAATAATGGAGCTATTATTTTTTAAAATCTCTTCAGAACTAAAATAAGACATTGAACCTGTTGGCCCCTTGGCCGTCTCAAATTTTGGCCGTCGCAAAAAAGCAAATCACTACGTCCGTCCTACCCTACTATAATTTACCTCCGTATAACATAATATACCAGAAATAAAACTTTATTTTAAATGCTTTTTTATTTACGTTATTCTAATCTAAATCAAAAAGTTGCAAATTACTATCAGTTTCTAAAAAAATGTTATTAACAAATCTACTGCTATTTTAATAATTAATAAAGAATATATTATATATAATAAAAAACGATGCATTTATTTCGATATAAAATTTTAGTACCTTAAATCTTGTCAACTTTCATATAGTTGAGATATATTTTATGAAACTAATCATATCAGAAACTACAATAATGCTTGCGGAAATGAAATTATTCTCCTATCTCGGCAACGCAAAGCGAACAATCGTGGTAATAGAAGGTGGTACAGTAAAGGGATAAAGGCATTGTGTGTGGGCTTACATGCATATCATAATACCATAATATATGCCATATTAATCTAGATATGTAACAAAGATTAAAAAATGCAAATTAATTTTGGTACTTTTATCTTTCAACACCCTTTGAAAATTTTGGCACGCTTTGGAAAGAACCGAATCATATATGCTTATGTGTTTAGTATCTCTATATGTATATGTTTATGTATTTATAGATTTACCTAATTTTCAGAAAAACGGTTGAATTTGTTGAAAACACTTGATTCGTATATTTAATGCTACCGCTAAATTTTGGTGAAATCAGATCAAGCTGATTTTCAGAAGAAAACAGTTCTTTTATGATGGTTTTATGGCCCAAATATGTTCGTAATATACATGGATAATGAAATATTAAGTGTTTAATACAAAATTAAAGTATACCTACTCACTTTAATCAAATTTTGGAATCGGTATCAATATTAGAATTATCTAAATACAGCTAAAATTCACGTTTAGACATATCAAGAACTTTGGGCAATTCACGTTTGAACTATTTCAAATTTCATTCAGGATTTTGAAAAAGAAAATTTAACATAGGGCGCAAAGGTCTAATTTGATTTTGGGCAATAATATTGTAAAACCAAACCAATTATATCACAACCTATAACATAACTATCTGACTATGTTCAATAACATTCCTAGCTAATTCATCATTGAAAAAAAGTGTTTTCTTTGCATTTTTTCAAAAATTTATCTCCTGGTCCTTTTTACCCTTTATGGTTGTTAAAATCGAACGGTCAAGGAGCAAACAAATCGAATGTCTTGTTTTTAATTTTAAAGAGATTTTATGAAATAATAGCTACGTTATGCAACCAATGCTAAATATATATTCATGGGTACATTTTTTTACAGAGATAACACTGTATATAACCTTGATCTGAAATTTTGTCAAAAATAATCATAAGCTGAGTTAAAATAAATATTTATTTAAATGATCTCTTGTGAAATTGCTTTTTAAAACTTTATTATTTGTTATTGTTTACACTTCTGGTGCTTTTTACCCAAACGACTAAAAATAAAGAAAACTACCGAATCTAACTTCAAAAGAACAATTTCATTAAACAATTTAATAAAATATGCCTAAAAATTATATTAATTTAATTAAGGTCACGTAAACTAAAGAACAATGCTCATAACCAAAAAACTAACTACAAAAGAAAATACTTTGGTTATGGATTTTCAAACATTGCCGTTCATCTTTCTGCGGACCTTTAAACCCCGCTCTATCCTAAGTATAATACCAAATAAACATAGAAAACCATTAAATACTAGATTAAAACCATATCGATATTTTTGCAGTAATATTCTAAATACTAATTTAGAATTTATTACTAAAAACCAAAGTATTAAAACAAAAAGAATTTTCAGAAAATTCATGCTTTCAAAATGCTAATATTGGATTATTTTCTTAACCTCGTCATTTACCACTCTTTGTCTCGTGCTTTAGTAATAATTTTCGTATTGTTTTTGTAGATTTTAAAATTTAATCAATGTATAACAATAATTTCGAAATATTTACCTTAAGCATCACGTTATAAATGTCTAGTTTGAGAAAAATTTTAGAAAAAAAAAATCAATCAATATATGCTATATTATCTCACCTACTCCCACGATGGGTTTAGTTGCCATGTCTTTCAGAAGTTCATCGACGAATGGTGAATTTTCAGGGTACAGTTGCGTCCTTGTTATACCGTACTGATATTTTGCCAAACTGTGAGAATCTGGTCTGTAATAGAAAATAATTCATAAAAATAACATTAGAAATAATGATAGAATATATGAATAAAATTTTATTTTTGACTGCATCTAACAATTTTTTTCATTCTTTATTTTATTTACAACTGTCCAGTTTAGGACATTTAATAAATTTGGGGAATTTATAATTTTCAGCATTGAAAGGACATTGTATACTAAGGGCATGTTGGAAAAACTACTAAATAGTTGTTCTTCCATTCGTTATAATATTAACAATATTTTATTGATAATGGTATAATCTTAACTATTTACTAATAAAAAACTTCTTATAAATAATGACTAAGTTATTTCAATCTTTATCAGGAAAATTGATGACTTAAATCCAGTGGCTATAAATTAACTATATTTAAAACACTTTCATTCAGATACTTTAATTCTCGTACCCAAATCATTTCTCATTCACTACATAATTATAAGTAGATTACTAAATTATTATCTACAACTTCTAACTGATATAAACATAATTCTTTGGATTAATTTCTAATAATGTGAAAAAAATTCAATCAATATCATCAAACTTTAAGATTTATCCCTTAACATTATTAACAAAAAATTCCAAAAGTAATTCTATTTTTTTAACAAAAAGTAACATAAATTATATTATTATAGGTATTATAGATAAGGGAGACTGGGTACGGTTGTACCAGGTAACGATAATGAAAGTCGTCATAATAGCTAAACTATACTGATTTTAGATAGGGTTCAAAGGAAGAAAGATGAAGTGTATTTGTTCAAAAAAGTTTTTATAAATCGATTTGGTGTTTATAGCTATTGTTTTTTACCCATTTCTATTCCTGTCACAACCGTCCCTCGGGTGTGCATCGTTGTAACACACGCGCTTTTCTTGTATGATTTGATTTTATGACTAATCCATCGTATTTAAAGACAGTATTTCCTCGTAGACAAATGTCAAAATTACCATTTAATTTATTTTTTACGAGCCAACTGGTAAATTAACAAAATTATTGCTGATCAATAAAATGGCACAATCGTACCATGGGAGACTTGCAAGTCTCCCCTACTTATGCTTATTTCAAATCAACTAAATTAATAAAAAATAAATATTTGTTAACATTCGATTATAACTAAAGAACGCTGCGGAAAGTTCCAGCAATTTGCCTTAAGGCACCATGCCATACACTGCTAGTTTAATGTTATTGTCGTTTACAAATATATTGTAATTACAAATATATGTAAGATATTTGTTTTAGTTCTCTTCGATTCAAGGTAAAATCCAGAGTTTTAAAATACAGTTCGAAATAAAAGTTTCTTCTCATTTATACGTTAAATGTATGCGCACATGCTAATTATTCCACAAACAAAACGATTATGATATTTCAGTCGTTATTGAATAATCTGTAGAACTATGTTCAAACAATATTTCAGTGTTTTCTTATACAATATTTCATATTGATTGTGAAAATTTTATTACAAAAATACATAGTTTATAATTGAATCATTATCAAGTTATGTACTACTGGTGTTGAATAGAATTTGCTGTATACAGTAGTATTTCAGACACATGTTATTGCAATAATCATGCAAAGTATATAAATTTACAGAAATACTCATTTTGAATCATATCTCTCATGTGGTCAGTTTTCGTTTTTTGGGGTCTAAAAATACATTATACACAATCAAATTTCTATAAAACCATATCCTGATTCATTCACCATATATTCCAGAAAACAATCTAAATTGTACAAATTTTACCAGCACGTATTATGCGGTTTAATTTTAATTTGGTCGTTGTGTAAATTGTGCAAGAAAAGTGGCCCGGACAGCCGCAAAAGATCTGCATATCACTGCATTAGATTGATTTCTTGACGTGGGACTATAAAAAAAGATATTACTGAAAATTGCATATTTTCTATATAAACTAAATTTATATTTACTATGGGAATGCCAAATAAAGACACGTTTGTATGATTTATATTACGCAATTTCACGTTCACGCTAATAGAAGATTACTGAAATAGTTACATACAAATTTGAAGCTTTTACTCTTATGTTCTTGGTAAAGTAATTTTAAATTAATTGAGTGGTGTGCAAATGTATCGGTTGCACGCAAATGCCAGAATTGTATTGCACAATTTTGATCCGATTATTTTTTATAGAATTGTATCATTTCTAGTAGAAACTGATAATAATACGATGATAGCATTGGATGATAAAAAGAGCGAATAATTTCTGAACTTTTTTTTTCATTTTATAATTACTTCAACAGTGAACTTACTTATCAATTGTTTCAATTATTAACTTCCCGTAGGATAAATTATAGAAATCGCAAGAAAAGCGAAAATGAAAATGTTTGTAATTTTACGTTTCAGAGGCTACAGATGTGTGTGCATGTGTGTGTGCGGATACAAATTTTCATCGACGATTACGCGAACACTGATTAACCGGTTTGAATAATTAAAAAAAAAAATCCTACTGAAAAGGAAACGTGCTGATTAGTTTTTGGCAATGGTGGGTATAAAAAGTTTCGGAGATACGGGTCAAAAAGTGCCAAAAATGGTAACTGAGCGTCCGATTTGAATGTTACAAAAACATTCTGTTTGTATTGACGAAATGAACAACTGGTAAAATTTTTGTAAAGGCAAGTCCAGCGTCTCCAAAGATTCAATAAAAAGAGTAAAAAATAATGCCATTTGGCGGTCAAAAATAAACACTAGACATATGTACATCGTATTATCAGATATTTTATGAAGATTATAAAAATGAGGATAAATTTTGTGTACTTTTATATGGGTTCCGTACCAATTTTTACATGTTTACATTTTTGCAAAGTTTTTTTTAATAGTTTAGTTTTCAGTACAAAAAGTTCCAGCAATTTGCCTTAAAGCACAATGCCATACACCACTAGTTTAAATTTATTTAAACTGACGCACCACAATTCAAGCCAAGTTATTAAGTTGGTTTAATTACCATATATTATTATATGAGAAAGGTAATTAGTAGTATTTAGTAAGTATTTAGTATGTATCAACGAATAGAAACAACATAGCCAAGATTTTCTAAATAAAAATCTTGAATGAAAAATACAAAATTTTAATTTAGTTTCTTTCATTTCGACTAGTTTTCGTCAATTTTTTTTGCTATAAATGAAATTAAATATCCTGTTATATATAACAATTTAAAATTTTCATAACAATGAAATAATTTAACAGATTTAGAAAATAATAACAAGCTTTTGCAATATAGGATAGATTAAAAAAGAAAGAATTGATTTTTTATACGATTTTATATGAATTGTAGAAAGATAAATTTATAAAGGAAATATACTGTTTGCTAATTATGAAAAATTTGTAAGTCATCATACTAAACTATGTGAAACTATCAATGTAAGTTTAGTTTTAGTAATCAATAATTAAGTAACAAAAAGAAAGATTTGTAATATTTATATTTATAATGATATATAAAAAATTCCAGGATTCTAAATAATATAAACGTATCTACAAGTTTTAAAGCTTATAGTTTGCATATTAACCTGGTGATTTTTTAAATAAATAAATTAAAAAAATTCATATAAAAAATAAAAATATTGATTTTAAAACTAAAAATTAAAATACATTGGTTTTAAAAGATTTACCTCATAAAAATTCACTAATATTGTACAGAGAAATCAAGACCAAGGGAAATGAACTATCATCTGTTAAGATATCAGTACATCAAATTTTAAGATATTAATTTTGCTAGAAATGATAATTTGTAAAACGTTTAATTTATTTGGTAAGATTTTCTTTTTTCTCGGTTGATCTTTATACTTTCACAAATGAATTAAATTCCAAAGAAACAATAAAACTGTAATATATGTATATATATATATATATATATATATATATATATGTATATATTTAAGTACAAGTTCTAGACATGCTATAGTTTCTCACCTTTGTCGACCGTTCTCATACCTGTTCAACGCAAACGAAAGTGGCAAAAAGTGTATACAAATTTTCTATTGTATTCCAAATTCCGTACGAAGAAACAATATAAATCCAGACAAAAATGTCGTGTACAATAAAATGATACACGCAAACTTAGTTTAAAATTCATTTAAATGATGTAATATACTATGATAATTTGTTTCTATGTAAGTACGCAAAGCGTTTACTTAATAGTCATTACACTTAACCCTATATGGGCCAAATTTTTGTTTAATATGCAAAGGAATTAGGACACCATAAAATCAGTATGTATTCAAATAAAAAACAAAGAAATCTGTTCCAACGATTTTTTTGGTATTAATGAATTATGGGACTTTCAATTTCAAGTCACTGCGGCCTATAATGTTCATCCTTCTGTGTATGAAAATGTTATTTAAGGTTGAAGAACTTGTCAAAGGTGTAAAGTATTGATATTGGTTGTCGACAACCATTTAAGAGAAAAATACAATCAATTGATCAACATTTGAAATAATATAACTATTGTAGAATCCTGTGATATAAATTTAATCTACACGAGTTTTAAAGTCCTGTGAATTATATTTAATAACTTATATTAGAATGAATCAGCCCCTTTAGTAATCAATTCCAGAAACAAAAAGCAATAAAACTCTACATATATAAATACTTGTAGATTTATTAAGCCGAGAGGAATGTTGATTTACATATCGATATAGAGTAGGGTAGGGCACCAAGATCCAATTTGACTTTGAGCAATTATATTGTGAAAACCAAACTGATTATATCTCAACAAATAACACATATCAAACCAACAATTATATGACTATGTACAGTAAAACTCCCAGCTAATTCATATTTGTAAAAAATTGTTTTTTGCTGTTTTTTCTAAGATTTTCCTCCTGGTCCTTTTTACCCCATAGGCGAATGGACTGTCAGTGGTCATTGGACAAACAGAACCAATTAGTTTTAATTTTAGAGAGATTTTACGAAATAATAGCTACAATATTCAACCAATGCAAAATATAAATTTCATGGGTATATTTTTGACAGAGATCGGTATATTTTTACATTGATCTGGTATTTCGTCAGAAATAATTATCAGCTTAGTTGAAATAACTATTTATTTAACTTATCTTGTAAAATTATTCTTATAAAATTGCTCTTGTTAACTTAATTTACTTTTTATTTACTACGTTATATTGTTTACAAATTTTCCGGGGTAAAGTTGGTCCTTGTCACTCCCCCACCACAAGTAAATTTTTATAGAGGTTGTATAAGAAAAATGTAGAATCTAACTAAAATGTTATTTAAGTAAAACCATTATATTTATAAAACATTTAGATAACCTATATCTGAAAGTTATCTCAACCAAAAAAACTAACAGGGTTTTCAAACATTGCCGTCTCCTTTGAAATATTGTTGTTAAAATTTTTTTAACTTTACTTGTTTTTGAGGTGGTAGAGCCTTGTTCTACCCTATATCACTAAATAAAGCAAAGTTTATTCACTTTTTTATAATGACGGATTAATCAATTACCTACAGTCAACTAATCAAACACTTGATACCTACCATTAGCAACAATGAATCAAGAAGATCTAAATTAATATTATAAAAATCTTAAATCTGGTTATTACCTTATTATTAATGTAAGTTTAAAACAGTCTTTTGCTTTAAACAAAATTAAAATATTATAAATATTATTAAAAATAACTAATATTGAATTCATTTAATTTATTTAAATAATCATCTTTTCTTTCTCAAAATTCTGGCCTGCCATTTACTTTTTAACTTTCCGTAGGGTAAGTTATAGTAATCGCAAAAAAATCGAAAACGAAAATTTTTATATATCTTTACGTTTCAAAGATTTCTGGATATTTTGGCATACCTTAGAAAAAATTTATGTATGTGCAGAAACAAATTTTTGTCGATGATTTCTGGAACACCGCTTTGACTAATTCAAAAACCATTAGATTTATATTGATAAGGAGAGCAAAAGTGCCAAAACGGTAACTCAGTTTTCAAGAGGACGGAGTGCCCGATTTTAGTAATTCAAAAAACGGTTATGGACTCTCAATAAAAATAAGTTAAAAAAACGCCTGTTGGCGGTCAAAAATGATAATAGACATATTCAAATCAAATTGTCAGATATTTTATAAAGATTTTCATAATGTGTACACATTTTGTGTAAATTTTATTGGGTTCCGTACCAAGATTTTTAAATTTGAAGTTTATTTATATGGTTCAAACAAAGGTTCTCGACATTTTCGACAGTGGTATAACCGATTTGTATAATTTAACAAACATTCGATTCATATTGATAAGGAGACGTGCTGATTAGTTTTTGGCGGAGGCAGGTCTAGATGTTCCGAAGATGCGGGACAAAAGGCGCCAAAAACGGTAACTCAGTTTTTAAGAGAACGGAGCGTCTGATTTTAATCATTTATAAAACATTTTACTTGTATTAACAAGATGAAAAACTGATTAAATTTTTGGGATGGATGGTCTAGCGATTATGGACCCTTAATAAAAGTAAGTTAAAAAATGTCATTTGACGTTTATTGGACATATGCACATCAAATTATCAGATATTTTATAGAGATTTTAATATTGTGTACACATTGTGTAAATTTTTTTGGGTTCCGTACCAAGTTTTTTAATTACAGTACGGAAAGTTCCAGCAATTTGTCTTAAGGCACAATGCTATGCACTCCACTAGTTGTATTCTGCTTAAGTAAAATATTCTACGATACGTATATTTTTGATTGTATTCACAATGAATATAATCACAATAAACAATTTACTAATCATACAATTATGTTCGACTTACCCCAATTCCAGACCAAGAAGTTCGCCCATAGTTCTAAGACGCGTCGACGGTCTGGCTTTGCTGTCATCGCGGATGACTTCGGCCGCCGCCAGCGGAGGCGCCGGACCGCTCGGGTCTCCAAATTTAACAACCAACCTCTGGAGGTCCGTGAAAGGGTCATGAGGTGCGCTCGTCACGGGCTTATTTGGCGACACTTTTGTTTCTGTCTCGCCGTATCCTCTATGATGAACCGACCCTTTCTCACGGGATGTTTTGCTGCAATTAAGAATAGTAATTATTAGCTATATGTGAATGATATATTTTTTACAAAATATGGTTCTCGTGATTCCAGTAAGATGTGATATTTAATCAAAATTCAAAACTTTGGTCGTTTGTCCATTCTCAGTTATCAAAGCCTTTTTAACTTCCCGTAGGGCAAGTTATAGTAATCGCAAAAAAATCGAAAATGAAAATTTTTATATATCTTTACGTTTCAGAGGTTTCTGAACATTTTGGCATACCTTAGAAAAAATGGATGTATGTGTGTGTGTGTGTGTGTGTGTGTATGTATGTATGTCTGTGCGTGTGTGTATGTATGTGCGGATACAAATTTTCGTCGACGATTTCGGGAACACGGATCAACCGATTTGAATAATTCAAAAAGCATTCGATTCGTATTGGTAAGGAGACGTGCTGATTAGTTTTTGGCAAAGGCAGGTCCAGCCGTTCCAAAGATACGGGGCAAAATGTGCCGAAAACGGTAACTCAGTTTTTAAGAGAACGGAGCGTCCGATTTTAATTTTTAAAAAACATTTTACTTGTATTGACAAGATGAAGAATTGATCAAATTTTCATGAAAGCAGGTTTCGCGGTTTCGGAGATCTAATGATAAAAGTGAAAAAAAATGCCATTTGGCGGTCAAAAATGATCATTAGACATATGCACATCAAATTATCAGATATTTTATAAAGATTTTAACAATAAGTATAATTTTTTTTTACATTTTTATGGGTTCCGTACCAATGCTTATCGGTTAGACGGCGGCGCGGCAGTTGCGCGCTTTGACATTTTGTCTCTGTGCAGATAAAGCAGTACGATTGCTTTGAAAAACAGTTCAGAATTTCCAAAGTATGTCAAAATTTTTTTTCAAAAAAAGTAATTTTTTGTCAAATTTATAGTTTCTATCTAATTTTTTCGAAGTAAAATTTTTTCAAAAATGTTAATCGTTTTTAAAAAAATAATTTTTGGTACGGGAAGTTCCAGCAATTTGCCTTAAGGCACGATGCCTTAATTGCCTTAAGACAGAATTCCACTTACAGCTAGTTACAGTTCCGGTCGTATTTGAGTTGTGTACTGTATACATTAGAGTTTGTCGGTTTTCAAAAACCGGTTTTAAAAACCGGTTATTTGGCGAAAATTATGGAATTCAAAAACCGTTTTTTTAGTGAAAGAAGTCGGTTTTCACTGTATAAATGGAAAATGACAAATATAGCCAAATATAAAAGATAGATAAAAGCGTTTTGATTCTTGAAATCATATCGGTTCAATAGCATTTTGAATCTTATCAGCCTGCAATCAGTCCGAGAAAGGTTTTCTATATATTAATTTAAATTTTTATACCAGTGTATATATTAATTTAAATCAGTGCGGCTTCTTCTTGAAGAAGTAACTTCTTCTACTCAAACTTAAAAAAAAAAATTTAAACCCTAGAAGCCACAAATTAAAGAAAAAAAAACTTAGAATTATTATATCAGGCTTTAAAAAAACCATAATTTGGTGGCAAGTATGAAAGTATTTTCTATTTCAGGAAATATTGCGAGTAAACAAGGGACACGTCTAAGTAGCAATTCGATAGACGTTCTAAGTTTTTTTAAATCAAATTTTATTAAACAAAAAAACAATTAGAACTTTTAGAATTAATTAATTAAAATTACTCCGAACAGACAATAGCCGAGTTTAGCTTAATTGTTTTTAAAACTAAAATTGATATTAACAAGTATGTATCAACATGTATCTATTTTTTTTACTTCAATGAATTTTTTTTTTAATTTAAAAATGTATTATTTTAATTTATTCGAAAACTTTTCTTTCACTATCATAAAAATATTTTTATTCTCATATGTGAAAATGATGCATGAATAACGAATAATTATTTTCAAATTTACTTAATCCAGATAAACTATTATTTTTAGTTCTACTAATTAAAATTAAAATAATTTGGTTTCTTATCTATAGATAAGAAACCAAGTTATATAAAGTTGAACAATAAATAAATTCAGTCAAATACTGCTCTGAATTACACTAAATATGAGGATAAATTACAGAATATTCGAGCAAAAATTTATTTTCTATATAAAATTCGAAAACCGGTTAAAACCGGTTTTTCAGTAAAATTAAAATTTGAAAACCGGTTTTCTGAAATGTCCGTTTTTGTATAAACCCTAGTATGCATTCATACAGCGTTCAGTACTTATAAAGCATAACTTTATATAACGCACATTAAAAATAAAGACAAATTAAAAATTTTTATCAACGATATGGAGATAGAACAAGTAGAAAAAATTAAATATTTAGGTATGATCATAAATGAAAAACTAGATTGGAATGATCATATCGAAAAAATAAGTAAAAAAATTACAGCCCTCTCTGGAGCCATAAGGAGGATACGCCATCTCGGCATAAAAAAAGAGTTAATTCTAAAATCTCATATAATGTCGATATTAATGTACGGCCTGAAGCCACACCACTAATAAGAACATAAGGATGCTGCAAAGGATGATAAGCAAAACCATCAAAGCAACATACAATTACCCTCATCTCACTCCAACAGTTGAACTTTTAAACAGAACAAATAACCTACCACTACAGAAAACGATAGAAATTGAAAAATGCATTCTAATATTTAAAATGAAAAATACTAAAATCAAAACATGTACAACAATAGAAAGAAGCCAGGATATACACAAACATCACACTAGGCAGATTGAAAACTATCTTATTAAACACTCTAAAACAAATAAAGAACGTACCTTTAGAAGTGCAAGCAGCCTTTTCAACAAATTACCTACCGAAATAAAAATATTGACAAACTTGAAGAAATTTAAAACTGAATTAAAAAACTATACCAGATATAAACAAAATTGACCTTATTAGTTAAATGTGACTTTTATACTTGTTTTCTTATATAGATGTAATATTTTAAAATGAAATAATATAAAATACATAAATATATATGTATAGGCATAAATGTATAAAGCAATCCATAATCTCTTATACCAGGCACCAATGCCTGCCTGAGATATGGATATACTCGTATACGAAATGTATATATTGCTAGATAAATAAATAAATAAAAAAAATAAGTATGTTGAATAAAAATATTACTAAAGTTAATAAAATAATGATTAATTCTTGTTTACGCAAACTAAACTTGCATTATCTGCCTTATCGACGGAAAATAATTCCGAGTACTACGATACCATCTCCAAATTTAATTCGACCGAAAAGTTAAGTTTGCTTTCCATTGTGGGAGTAGTAATGATTATGATAATATATTTAATTAGAAACTCCCAACATAATAAAAAAATATAAATTTATTAACTGTAAAAATATTTCGATATCAAAAAAATACCTGACATGTCCGATTGTTTTTTACAAATCAAAACCAGCCTGCTTGATATCGCCACACCATGATCAAGTATGAGATCTATAGATTTTGTTTACAAAAGATTTTGTAATTATTAACTTCGATATTTACACTTTTTACTTTATTTATTTATTATTTTTAATTATGTTACACAAACTTGAATACCTTTATCAAACACACCCTCCTCTTGAGAATGTAGTACTTTAGCAGATTTATTTTTCATATTATTAACTTCCCGTAGGGCAAGTTATAGTAATCGCAAAAAAATCGAAAATGAAAATTTTTATATATTTTTACGTTTCAAAGATTTCTGAACATTTTAGCATACCTTATAGAAAAAATTGATGTATGTGTGAATGTGTGTGTGTGTGTGCGGATACAAATTTTTGTCAACGATTTCGGGAACCCGGATGAAGCGATTTGAATAATTCAAAAAACAATCGATTTGTATTGATAAGGACACGTGCTGATGAATTTTTGGCGAAGGCAGGTCTAGCCGTTCCGAAGATATAGGGCAAACAGTGCCAAAAAACGGTAACTGAGTTTTTAAGAGAACGGAGCGTCCAATTTGAATAGTTCAATAAACATTTTAATTGTATTAATAAGATGAAAAACTGGTCAAATTTTCATGAAGGCAGGTCTAGCGGTTTCGGAGATCTAGTAAAAAAAGTAAAAAAAAATGCCTTTAGGCGGTCATGATCATTAGACATATGCACATCAAATTATCAGATATTTTATAGAGATTTTAACAATATGTATAAATTTTGTTTACATTTCTATGGGTTCCGTACCAACGTTTATCCGTTAGACGGCGACGCGGCGCTTACGCGCTTCGATATTTCGTCTCTATGCAGTTAAAGCAGTACGATTGCTTTGAAAAAAAGTTCAGAATTTCTAAAATATTTCAAAATAAATTTTTCTTCAAAAAGTCTTTTTTTCAAAAAAGTTCATTTTTGTCAAAAATTTATAGTTTCTCAAAAATCTAAATTTTTCAGAGTAAATTTTTTTCAAAGATGTTAATCTTTAAAAAAAAAAATTTTGGTACGGGAAGTTCCAGCAATTTGCCTTAAGGCACGATGCCATGCGCCCCACTAGTTTTTAAACAAATCATGATAATGGCATACGAAACCCCCAAAATGTGTGTTTTTGTATAAAAGTTATGCTTTATTATTACTGAACGCTGTATGAATGCATACAGTACATTTTGAAAAAAAAATAGATAAACTGTTTGAAAAATCATAATATAGGGATTAATAATATTGTTCAATTCATGTTTTATAAACATTTTAAGTTTTTTGTTACCATACAAAATATCAATCTTTATCAATTATAAGAGGGTAATTTTTATGCAAATTACTTTTATGATTTAAGAAAAATGGACCTATTTTACGAAAACGTAGTTTACAACGTTTGGAGATTGATTACCATATAAGTAAAATGAAGTAAATGATTAAAATTAAAATATTAAAAATGAAAATTAATAATAAAATAATAAAATAATAAAAATTTAATGTTAATGATGCATAATTAAAAAGAAAGACGGAATCATTTAATACTGTGGATAATTATTTAAAAGGTGCAATCTTACATATTCACATTTAAAAGAACGTATTCTTTAATTACGCAGTTTTTAGGAGACTGATAATTAAATATATATATATATATATATATACGAATATTATTTATCACTCGCAAATTAAATTTCTGACAATATAAATAATGTTGACACATGTCTAAATGAAAATTGATTTCATTTGTTCAAATTAGATTCAACTTTTAGTTGCGTAAAGAAGCATTTTCTATAAAATAAATACCCAGATATAAATTTGAATACTAGTATTTTAAAGATACAAATTATATACTTGTTTATAATCTATAAATGTCTATATTACCAAAATTTAAAATAGTCATCATGATCAGGCAATAACAAAAGTTTGATATGAAGTGTCATTGCATTTGATATGTGAATTTATTGAAAAGAATATAATCAACGCCAAACCGATTTATTTCTTATTCAAGATGTAATATAATTACAATAGATGATAAAATCCTTCGACATTCTATCGCAAAACATCATATCTCAAGAGTTGATTGCAAATTAAGCTTGAAAGCTAGAAAAATATATCGAGCATGGATGATGATGAGGTTAGTGTACGAAGACTCCCCAAGGCAGTCTTCTTTATATTAATGGTAACAGTCACATTTGGCTTTGCGGAAAAATGTTTCTGGGCGATAAGTAAAATGTTTTTGCGAGAACAAATAGAATACACAACGGATGAAGTAGTAATGATCATGCATACAGTTAACATGCTAAAATTTCTAGTGCAGCCTGTGGGATCCCTCTTTGTCGACAGTATAAATAATAAACTGATAATTATTGCAATTTGTCATGTTATAGAGCTGATCGCTCTAATTCCAGTTGTCGGCATATCTCATCCCAGATGGAGAAGCATGGGTGCGTACGCTTTTTACGCATTCTTTACAGTAGACATATTTACTAGCATGATCTCAGGAGGTGCACAAGGCTCATTTAACGGAGATCAATTCAAATTTCCAGATCAGCGACCGATTTTCATAAAATTTCTTCAATTAGATTACATATTCACAAATGTGGCAGTACTTTCTGGTATGTTCATTGGTCCACAACTTAAGACAGAGTTTGCCTGTTTCAACGAACAGGACTGTTACATAATTGGATATGGTCTAAGCCTTTTGTTTAGAGTAATTGCTTTCATAATCCTCGTTTCTGGATTAGCCTTTTATATATACAGGAAAGTAGAGCAACGTGTAGCACCCCATGTTTTACGGTGCATAGGAAATGGAATGGTGAACTCCATCAAAAACAGAAAAACCAATCCGAAACCGCATTGGTTAGACCATGCTGAACCACAATATGGAGCTCAACTTGTAGCCGATATTAAAAGAGTATTTCAAATAATGATAGTCTTCTCAGTGGTGCCCATTTATCAAGGTGTTCATACCCAAATACATACAAAATGGTTTTTCCAAGCATCAAGACTGAATGGAAAGGTTGGAAACGCTTTGATCATACCTGAGCATTCCCAGATGCTAAATCCTTTATTAAGTATAATTTTAATACCGCTGATTATGAGGTTTCTTGATCCCTATATTTTTCGCTCTAAAATGGATCGCCCATTTAGACGCATGATATTTGGCGGATTGATGGTTGCCTTGGCGTTTGTTTGTGCGGGCGTGCTAGAAATGATGATTCGGCGCGATGCTCCTAATCCAGTGCCCAAAGGAACAGCAATAGTCAGCGCAGTTAATGGGTTTGATTGCATTAGCTTAGTTACTTTAGAAGACCGACAACTTACATTAAACCCATTCGGAAAATTCAACGACGAAAATTTCAAAATAGACAGAATAAAAAGTGTGCCAATCAAAATCGCCGGTAGTTGTTTTGAATCTGTGGAAAGTACCATTCATATTGTGCCTCAACAAGCCGTTCTTGTTTTTATAAAAAACAGTTCTGGTGTAGCTACAGTAGAACATTCTTTCCACCAAATAGACAGAAGTGAATCTGGATTGCCTATTTTGACCGTGATTGGAGCTGATACCGGAGAGCCCTTACACGTATTGGATTCGAAAGATGTAAAATTACATTTTAACCCACGAAAAATATTGGATACCGATTTAGATAAGAGTAGATCCATAGAACTGTTGCCTGATACTTATGAGTTGTATCAGGATGGGAAACAAGTTCTCAGTTTCCAAGCGCGTCAAGGAGGAGTATATTTGGCGTTAGTTACAGGGGGTTCAGGCACTGTATACACTGTCACAGAACCATATGCATGGCACATGGCATGGATAATACCTCAAAACATTATTATCATTTTTGGAGAAGTATATTTCGGTATAGCCATGAACGAATTCGCATACTTGGAAGCGCCTATGTCCCTCAAAGCGTTTATTCAAGCATTATATTCCTTTTCAATGGCACTAGGAGAATTGCTTGTGATTATTGTAACTTGGTTTAGCAACATGGAACAATATCAGCAGTTCTTTATGTCTGCTGTCGCAATATTTTTGGACATGGCACTACTTTTGATAATTGGACTCAGGTTTAGGTCAACCACTCCAGAATTAGCAGTAATTTAAAAGATACAAGTCATCTGTACAAATGTAATGGAAAGGCGATTATTTTGAATATGTTAAGCTCACATTGTCAATTACTCACACTTGTAGTACCATTCGCAAATTTTGTACATATTAGTAATGTTAACAATCACTGTGATATGATTATTGATAATATGAATACAAAAAATGCATTGTTTGAATCTTTTTTTTAAATTGAGCAATAATAAAATACATATCACTTATGATAAATAAAAATAATTAAATCTAATAATTTAAGAATCACGTTAGTGTAAAAGCTAATTACACAAAGGAAAAGTTATATGACTGCACTATTTACAAATAGTGATAAAATGTGAAAACTTTTTTTCATATATAATTATTTCATGCTAGTTTATTATAATTTTATCAGAATTGCTTCTGAGTAAATAAATACATATACAGTGTTCAAATGACCAACATCAATAAAATAATGTATTGAAACTGTGCTATTTCCACGTGCATATTATTAAATTATAAATTTATTTACTATAGTAAATAATCAATAATTGCAAAAAGTATTAATTCACTCTTTGCAAGTTAATCAAAATATTTCCAAAAGAATATTGCGCCAAGTTTCGAAATGAATAATACTTCTAATGGAATAACAAAAGTGTCAAATTACAAATAAAAATGTGCAATTTGCTGAAGGCGCCATTGAAGCCAATATTGCTAACGCCAGTGTTTTGTAATAATAAATGTTTAGGAAAAAACTATTTAAAATCAATTATACACAAAATGGTGATAATAAATAAGTAGATGTAATGAGCAAATGGTTTCTAATGAGAGACCAAAAATTTCTTTAATTCTCTTCCAATTCATTATACAAAACTATTTTGTAAAAACTTTTTGTAAAAGATCAAATCTGATGTTAACAGCATCGTATTATGCAGTTATTAATTAAATTACTGGAATTCATGGATAATAAATATAATTATTATTAAAAATAAATCCAAAATGTGGTTCAAAATTCTGAAGGTGAAAAGCCAATGCAGAAGGGTAAAAGGGTAAAAATAATTATGTGGATTTGAAGAAAATTACAAGGTGAATATGATTTTAAAATATATAATTTCATTGCTCACATGTAAATCAGAAATATCAAGTAGTTGCTACAAATACTAAACTGAAACTTAGTCTTAATTCCATGCATTTGATATATAATTTGAAATCTAGTTTAGATTTTAACTAAAACTACTGAGAAAATGTTAGCGTTATGAATTTTTAGCTTTGATATTCCGAAAATAATTATTTATTTCAAATATTTAAGCCTTGTTTAATTAATTATTCGCTTCTAATTTAATTCAAATATTTAAGCCTTGTTTAATGTTTAATTATTCGCTTCTAATTTTTTTATACACCAGTTATCCTATACATATTATAAAAAAAGTTATTCCTGAAAAATCTTATTTTACGCTTATATAGTCCTTTGTATTAGCAAAATAGATTTTGTTTTTTTTGTGCCAATCTAAATGAATAAAAAAAAAAGATCATAGAATAATAATCGATTTATTATTTGGTTATTTCTTTAGAATTTTATTGTTTATTAAAATTAACTTTATCCTGCCAATAATAATAATTTATTTATAATAATTTATTTTGTATGAATGCAAGATCAATTTCCAATTACCCTTATTTAATAAATTAAATTAGTAAGGTATTAAATTTTTTTACTTAAAAAAAAATTAATAATCTTTAATTTTATTTATTTCATGAAACTTGATTGTAATATTTTTCTTGCAATTAATATATAAGGTTTTGTTTACCAAATCAAATACGCGTATTAATTTATGCTGAAGTTGGAAGAATCTAATTACAACTATTCATATTCATGCTTTTATTTATAATTCTGCTCATTTTTTGCGGAAAGAAACTGTACACCCTTTTATTTATAGCCAAGGCGTTTATCTATTATTTCAAATAATATCAAACTATCTTAATATAAAAATTGCTATTATTGTATTGAAGTAATTAATATATGCCAAATCATAAAAAATACTTCAACTAAACTTAGTTGCCATAGAATTTAATATAAATAATAACATCAGTTGCTCGCCCAATTACATCAGTTACCCGCCAAAAATGTCCAAAATGTTCAGTCGTTTCTTAAATTAGCCCAAACAAATATTCAGACAAACAAAATATTAAGAAATGTTAAATTGGTTGAAAACCTAGGGGCTTGTTGTAACAGTTGTTTTTTACTGATTATATTTTTACGAAATAAAGATGGAAAAATGGATGGAGCTGCAACTATTCCTCTACCAAAACAAATAAAAATAATCCCATAACCGTTGTTCAGTATTTTACAATTAATCAATTCCTAGAGAAGTGCGGTATTACAACTTACCCCGTGTTTGAGATTAGTTGTAACATCTGCCGAAATAAGTAGTAACAATAAAAACTATAATAATGCCTCTGATAATTTGTTTTTTACTGATTTTTTAAGAAAATTGACTTGTTTCTAAGTATTTCTTTCCATGTATACGAAAACTATAATTATTACAAATAAAATATATAATGTCTTCTGCAATTTAATTTTAATCATGAATCAACGTTATATACAATAAATACCATAATGCAAATAAAAAATATAGTGTCTCCTCTTATACAATTTGCTCACATCTTACATACCAAACAATCTTCTTTACTTAAATCTGTATATAATCCTTGTATATTACAACTAGCCCCAAGGTTCTGTTTCAACTAACCCCGGTGTGATTATTTTACATTAATCAAGAAAGCTATTTACACAATTTAGCAATTACTAAGCTTGTTACACATTATCAAAAATTTATAAATTTTAAACAAAATAAGACATTAAAAATTTAAAATTAGTTGATAATAATAACACAAACCTAAATTTTATGATAAATCAACTTTGTATCACCCCCCAAAAATGACGGCCATTCACAATGATGCTTACTGCATCAGCCTGCGGGACCATAACTATGGCAATATAATGCAGGACGATTTAAATGTCCAATTTGAACAAAAAAAAATTTAATATCTTTTAGAATTCTGTTGAAAAACTACTCTTACTAGTTAACCCCGTTACATAAAGCCCCATATTGTGAAAAATGATGCACCTGCACAATTCGGTTTACTGAATTGTGCCTGAGGGACAATAATGTGCAGGATGGTTTAAATGTCCAATCGAGACAAAAACAATATTTTGATATCTTTTAGAATCCTATTGAAAAATGCCTGTTACTGGTTACCCCCATTACATAAAGCAACTATCTCTCCTATTGTGAAAAATTATGCACCTGCACAATTTGACAAATTACGCACTGTTTACTGAATTGGCTTTCAGGACAATAGTTATGATAATAATTAAATTTCCAATTTAAATTTGGTTTAAATGTCCAATCAAAACAAAAAATTAGATCAATATCGTTTAAGATTCTATTTAAAAGCACCTGCTACTAAATACTCCTGTTACAACTAGCCCCAAACTTCCCTTATTAAAAAACGAATATTCCAATGTATATGTAGAGATGTTTAGATTTAAATAAAAAATAAGAAATTCCTACTCACTTTTCTACAATTTCTTGTTTCTTCTTAAACGTCATATAAGCTTGATTAGGTCCATCCTCATCAACCACGTACCGGACGCGATCATGTGTTTTGAAAAACCTTTGCCTGGAAACTCCAAAATCCATTTGAAGGTCGACGACCAGCAATAGAGTGAAGAGCACCAGGCCCACCGCGAATCCCAACACCATCCGCTCTTTGAGCTTCATCGCCCTTATGAGCATCCTGATTATTTCCGGAGATACTATCAAAGATGAAAGAAAATCTCGGAAAAACTGGGTCACTATTTCCGCGGGATTAGACGCGCACGGCTCCCGTCGGCGGGCACATCGCACCGATACTGAACGCTCTGGACATTTGTCATTCGCCGAACGGTTATCGTTCGGTTGAAGGGGGGAGAAATTGATTCGTTGCTGATTATTGATTGCTGATTTGTTTAAATCTATTTGACTCGATGATTTTGTTGATAAGGAGGTTAAATGATTAGCTTGGTCGATGACACCTTGATAGCCCTGGTCAACTGTTGACGGTGATGATTTATTATCGTTGATTGGTACTTTTCTGCGTCTTGCTGGTCTTTGTGGAGGAAGTTCTTGGATTAATGGAAGATGATCTTCAACACTTCTAGTTTTAGTAAATTTTATATTATTTGCTATAAGTTTCTGGTGACTTGACTCTCTATTCTTGATTGGTTTTGGAAATTCCTTATATACTGCTTCCAAATCTTTTCTCTCTTGTTTCTCCAATTCTCTTTGGCTTTTCGTGGAATTTCCAAATCCTCTTGTGTAATGTGCCGGCACCTCTTCTACACTTTTTTGCTTCGGCAGAAGAAAGTTTCGTGTATTTTTGATTTGATATGTTTTGCCTGCGATTCGTCTGTAGCGGATCTCTGGCGATGGTTCGTGGTCTAGAAGTTCCACGAGTGCCGAGCCTGCTCCCGCAGTGCATTGCAGATGCTCGTCCAGTTTTTAAGAATGCTCGAAAATATCTGAAAGAAAAAAATAAAATTATTAAGACGATTGTAAAACAGGAAAAATTTTAATATTTTTTAGTTATATTTTTAATAAGAAATTGAGAATTTACTAACAAATGCATGCAACTTAGAAATGTATTTAGTTTCATTTTTATTTCTATACCGGTAAAAAATATTAGTCGTATTTATAAAAAATAATCTCATATTTCAATACAAGAAAAATATATCACTGGCTCCTCTGACGGAAATCAAAACTTGACACACACAACATTTACTTGCAAGAAAAGCTACTATCTAACCAATTTGGATATAGGGAATACAACTATATCCAAACCAAAGATGTCAAAACTAGTAGAGTGCATGGCAACCAGCATGAGCCTTAAGGCAAATTGCTGGAACTTCCCGTACCGTAATTAAAATTCTTGGTGTGAAACCCAAAAAAAAATACACAAAATGTGTACACATTATTGAAATCTCTATAAAATGTCTCTTAATTTGATGTACATATATCCAATAAACATTTTTGACCGCCACATGACATTTTTTAAATTTATTTCTATTGAGAGTCCTTCGCAAAAATTTAATCAGTTTTTCATCGTGTCAATACAAGTAATATGTTTTTTGAATTATTAAAATCGGACGCTCCGTTCTCTTAAAAACTGAGTTACCGTTTTTGACACTTTTTGTCCCGTATCTACGGAACGGCTAGACCTGCCTTCGTAAAAAACTAATCAGCATATCTCCTCATCAATACGAATCAAATGTTTTTTGAATTATTTTAATTGGTTGATCGGTGTTCCCGAAATCATCAACAAAAATTTGTATCCGCACACACACATACATACATCCATTTTTTCTAACGCAGAAATATATAAAAAAAATTATTTTCCAAATGATCTAAATCAGTGTTTCCCAACCTTTCATGGGTCGCGCCTCATCTTAACGTTTTTAAAAACGTTGTGGCCCTCATATAAAATATTTGACCATGAAAAATGAATTTATTTCTTAGGAAATATAAAAGATAAGCCCTTAGAACTCACTATCAAATTGTGATGAAAACTTCATAAGTGAAACATATTGTAAAAATTTAAATTCAAATTAATTTTATTACTGATATTTCTACACTCAATCAAGTCTATTTCTTTTTTCTAACTTTTCGAAGAAGAGTTTTGTTTTTCTAGACGTTATTTTGACATTTTCTAAACTTTGTCTCAAAAGCTGGACCGATTTCAGAAATTTAAAAAACATTAGATATATTTCAAGAAGAACTCACGTTCTTTACACGTAAACTAATATATTGATTTCTTATTGATTAACTTTATTATAAATAGTTAATCTATACATTAAATTGTACATGTATGAGCGAGTCGTTGAGTTTATAATCTACATCCGTTAATAAGATTTATCATAATTATTTTGTTGTTAATTGTATTTATTAACACCTACAAGTATTTATTTTCATATGAAAGTACTCAAGATTTATTACAATACGTTATAAGACTTAATATAGTGATATGATAGATAATATTACTAATATCTATCATACTATTATATATTATAGATAATCTAACTTTTATCTATCATACTTATTTTTACGTCTTAATCTTAACCACTCCTCTAAGATTATTATGTATTATGTATAAAAAATAATTAAAAATAATGCCAAACTCTGTCCTAGCATAGCATTGAATACTTTCATATTATGCCTAACAAAAAGCTTATTCTATATTTGGATATTTTATAATAAGAACACAGACCAAAACTTATAAAAATATTTCGAACTTGCATTTTTTAAAAAATTGTCACAATATCAAAAATTGCTTACATAGTGCAATCTGCATAACCCACATACCGTATTGTCATTCACGAAATTTTTATTATGAAATTTTGTAATATGAAACGGTTTCCTGGCTAATTAAAGCATTCTTTTGAATTTATTTTTAACCATTTACAATTGAATTATTAGTATATGTAACTATAAATATGATTAATATTAATTTGAGAACGTTCTTAATATATTTTTAATAGTTTCTGTTTAAGGGTGTAGATCTAGAACAATGTTGATTAATTAATTCAGTTTGATTAATAAATTCTAATGTAAAAATTCAGAAATAAAGTACAAAAAATCTACTTGTTCCACAGTAGATAGATGTGTAGATAGTTATATTTATAATTATTTTAAGTGAAGTTTATATCATATTAATCAATTACTCAGAAAACAATGAACTAATAGCATTAAAATATGATAATTATATTTAAAACTCTACAAGAAGTACCCTCAATTACTATTTTATGCAAGAGCACTTTAGAATTTTACATTTTCTTTGTTTTTCTTCGAGTCGAACTGACAAGATTTATGATCATATTTTCCGCGTCCTGAGAAGAAATTTGATTAGAACTTTACTCATAAAGAAAATCTAATATTTATGTTAGAATTATATCCTGAAATATCTGCTGTATTTTTGATAAATTGTGAAGTTAATAATAATTATTATATTATTTGTCTTTCTGTATTCACGATAAGAATAAAATTTATTTTATAAATTTTACTTTAAAAAAAATTAGATTTTTGAGAAACTATAAATTTTTGACAAAAATATACTTTATTTTGAAAAAAAAAATTTTTTTTGAAAAAAATGTTTTCTTTATTTTGAAATAATTTGGAAATTCTGAACTTCTTTCAGTTCGATTATATTGCTTTAACTGCAAAGAGACGAAATATCAAAGCGCGTAAGCGCCGCGGTGCCGTTTAATGAATAAACATTGGTACGGAACCCATAGGAATGTAAACAAAATTTATACTTTTTGTTAAAATTTCTATAAAATACCTGATAACTTGATGTGCATATGTCTAAGGATCATTTTTGACCGAGGCTTTTTTTTACTTTTTTCACCAGATCTCCGAAACCGCTAGACCTGCTTCATGAAAATTTGATCAGTTCTCCCGAAATCGTCGACTAAAATTCGCACACATACACATACATACACGCACATATACACACATACACACACACTGAAACATCCATTTTTTTTAAGGTATGCCAAAATGTTCAAAAACCCCTGAAACGTAAAGATATATAAAAATTTTCATTTCGGATTTTTTTGCTATTACTATAACTTACCCTACGGGAAGTTAATTATATATAACATTTAACGATTACTTGCTCGCATTTTCATTTTCCCTTTTATTCAACAAGTTTGTCTCAAATTTTTGAACATATAAAATCTTATTTTACTATGAATCATGTTAAAATGGGTTCGACCATGAATACCAATTATGTGAACTACTTTCAGAAACAGAATATTTGTGGTTTTGGATACTAGTTTATTGCTTGATATATTCGGTTAAAAATAATAACATTTGTATTTTTTTGCATGCAGCTTTTTCGTTCAGGTCTATTTACGTTCTAAATGCTACATTGTTGCATTTAATGTCGCGTTGCATACTGTTGTCATTGACCGACGAGATCGGCCACCGAACTTGAAGAACATGATTATGGTAAACATTTGATTTTTTAAAATAATTAATTAATCATAAAAATAATAGCTACCAAATTATCATTAGGGCTATGAAATATGATTGATAAATCGCTAAACTATGCATATCAACAACTATTTTCGAAAAATATTTACTTTTTGTATTCAAATTATATAATTTTTGGTCCCTTCTTCCCCCTTGGTGTTATTCAAAATTAACACCCCCCTCCCCCACCAATCATCAGATGTATTTAATTAATAGACGCTCCCTACGATTATATACAGGGTGCGCCATCAATATGTGGTCAATGGAAACATTGAATAATGTTGAAAATGAAGAAAGTAATAATTTGATCGACGTTGTTTTCCTAACCTAGCTAAAAAAGGCTTTAAATCTGATAAAAAAATTATCAAAATTCATTGAAGGGCTTGCCCGTAGGTAAGCGGTTAAGAGCGACGGGACCTGAATCAGAGGTCCCTGTTTCAATACCCACTTCGAGCAGCCTGTTGTCAGGCAGCAGTGACAACGATTTTCACTTGGAAATATAGATAGCAATATATTTTCAAGTAAAAATAGCCCTCACCCGGTATTGCTGCACCAATAAAAAGCACCATTAGATTAATTCTAATAACCAAATCATCAAATATGGATGGATTAACCATTGAGTTACTATCTCAAATACGAAGTAAGGAGAAGTTTCAGCCCAACAGCTCATAGGACGTAAGGATCTGATTGCTGTTAAAAAAATATATTCAAAAAAAATATTTAAAATAGAATAAAAAATAAATTCATTAAAAATTGTTCAAGTTATTCAACATTGACCACATATAAATGGCGCAACATGTAGATATTTCATTGATCTTATTATCGATATTACACAGAACTGAAAATTCATTCACATTATTATTATATACGATATACACAAGTAGTACATAATTCATTAATGGTTTGCAGGAAAAACAATTTTATAAAAAAAAGTAGAGATTGAATATTAAAAGCTTGAGAAGGAACTAAGTGCCTCACAATTGCAAACTAAACTTAGATTATGAATGAATGAGATTTTTGTAAGCATGTAATAAAGACAAACAATATTTCTATTATATTTTCCTACAAATTATTAATTGATATTTTGAGAATTAAAAAATAAATAAACATAGTCAAAAATTAAATTTATTTAAAGTTTTAATTCTAGAAGGTGATGAAGTAGAGTTTTCAAAAAATAGGCACCTGATCATAGCCATGATTTTAGCCCTATATAATATGAAGAAAAATTAGAACGTTATCGTATGATTTTCGAAGAAGTTAAAATGAAGTTTTTTCACAAAATAGCAACTGCGCGAAAAAAAAAATTTACGATTTTTTTTATATTATAGAATTTTTTAAAAGTACATAGTAACAATCGGAATTTGGGGATAAGCGTAATATAAACTGAATGTGAAAATATACTGAGAGTCTTTGAAAAAGTCTCTGTGAAAATTTCAAGTAAATCAGTCCATTAGAAGTAGAGAACTTGTGAGTCAAACAGCTTTATCTCCAAAAATAATTTATATTTTGGTCAATCCTCTTTTACATATATTTTTGAGAGTTCAACTTTGAAACTTTCAACATTTTTTTTTAATTCTAGGCCAAAATACCTCTTGAACATTATGTCCATGAACACACTTTGCAAACCCTATTCAAAACCACTAGAAACAGTGGTGTTGTCGAGCCGGAACGCGCCGGAACGTCGTTCCGGCAAATTAGTTTTGGGAAGGAACGCGTTCCGGCAAGAAAAAATATAAAAAAATCGCTACATACAATCGAAAATGATTTAATAAGTAAATTTTATAAACTATTATTCAACTAATTTTTATTAAATGTTCTATTGTAATAAAGATACATATATGTGCACACAATGGGTTTTGTAATAATTTTTGTTTCCGAACGGAACCGGAAAAAACATGAGAACCGGTTTTTGAACCGCTTTATGAACCAGTTTTTTAAATTTTAGCGTTCCGACAAAAAATATTAGCACAACACCACTGATTTTATCAAAGTCGTTTTTAATTTAGTTACAAATTGAGGTGTTTGAACTAAAATATTAATTACAATACAGTAGTGTATTTCAAATTTCACATATGTTACTTTAAGACCGAAAAGTGTCTGATGCCCGATTATTTCGGATATAAGTTGGACTTGTTTCGGACATAGCAGGCGTTAGTCGAATAAAATAAATAATTTAAGACATTCATATAATGGAAATTGATTGTAGCGAGAAAAGCAATTCTATAAATACAAAAGCATAGGAACTGCAAAAAAATGTAATATTTTAATAATTGGATGATTTTTTTGCCGTCTAAGGCTTGTAAATTTTTACATTCCAACATTTATTGGTAATTTTTATAATGATTGTTTTATTGACATTTATTTATTGGTAAATTAGTTGACAATTTATAGTAAAAGAGTTACCCTGATATTTCAATAGACTTATTGTCTAAATTTCGGCCTACAATTTGAGATTTGTATGCATATTCATAGAAACTTTGATCTTTTAAAAAGCTGATGAAGGTGCTGTGGAATTGATGATCACTCAATTATTGATTAACCTGGTAGTAGATTAAAAAATTGGACTCCTAGACTAGTAATTCCCAACGTGGGGCACACGCCCCACAGAAAAATTTATTTTTAAATCCAAAGGGGGGAGGCAAATTAAAAAATTACACGACTTTAACCCACTTGCTTTAGGTGATTTGAAAGTAATTTGTAAATACTGTTAAAAATTCGTTAAATATATTATCAGTAGCGGCGCGAGGCGTCGGCGGTGTCGGCGACCGCCGACGGCCTCGCGCTTCAGGGGGCCTCGCAAGAGGCCCCGGAAAATTTTTAATTAATTTCATACTGATGTGCAAGTAAAAAATATAAATAGTGGTTTACGGGTACTATAATTTTACTCTCTTATCTCTAATGGACACTATCTAATATCGCCTGTCAACACTATAGATTATTAAATCTAAACAACTTCGCGCGAGAAGGCTAATTCTCTGATTGTTTATATTTGTTTGGTTGTTTCTTATGTGAAGATAATGTCAAATCATTATTCCTTTTGGAAATTTTATATGAGTAGGTATCATAATATATCCAAACTGTAATTAAATATTCAAGGAATAAAATTAATCAATGATCAGTAAGAATTGATCAATGAGATATAACAATCGTTTTATATTTTGAAATAAATATTATAAATACAGTTAATTTCAAACTAATCATCGTTTCACACCGTCAACACAAGCAAGATATTTTTTGAATCATTTTAATCGGATGATCAGTTCTTTCAAAAACTGCTTTGATAACCTTTTACACTTTTTTTGCATCTCCGAAACCGCTGGACCTGCCTTTGCCAATTTATCAACACAAATCAAATGTTTTTTGAATCATTTAAATCGGTTGATCATTCTTAAAAAATCCGACATTTCGACATTCCTGAACCAATTTTGAAAATTCAAATACCGTTCGAAAGTTTTCAGTTCAGCATTTTCAGGAAATCGTGCTGATTAGAATTTCGTAGAGAAGAACGGCCGCGCCGTTTTTTCTTTTATAAGGGTTAAGAGATTTGTAAAAATCTATTTTTAAAAAAAAAATTCATATAGGGATAACAATTATAGTCTAAACTAACATAAATTTTATGGAACTGCGATAAGTGATTAATTATAAAAATTCATTAAATTATGGGATAATGGGCCGAGCTTTCAGGTAATGCCATGTGTATGTTCTATGTGCGGATTTGTGCTCTCAAATCATTATGATTGTAGATTATTCTAATTATTCAATTGTAGATTGCAAAATTTTGTCTAATTAGTTACTGATTAGGTCGGTGGTTTTGAATCATTTTCATTCCGAATGACTTGAACGGTCGAAAATTCATAAAATTAGCTAATCGAATGATTTGACAAAAAAGAAACTTCTTCGGAATAATTATTTAATTTCAGTGTTTTTCTAATATCTGAAGAATGAACTATTTTTGCCGAAGAGTTTGTTTATTTTAACTTGTGTAATTTTTAACTTCCCGTAGGGTAAGTTATAGTAATCGCAAAAAATCGCGAATGAAAATTTTCATACAATTTCTCGTTACGAAGGTTTCGAAACATTTTGGCATACCTTAAGAAAAATGGATGTATGTGTGCGTATGTATGTATGTATATATACGCGGATACAAATTTTCGTCGACGATTTCGTGAACACGGATCAACCAATTTGAAAAGTTCAGAAAACAATTGATTTGTATTGATTAGTTTTTGGCAAAGGCAGGACAAGCCGTTTCGAAGATATGGAGCAAAAAGTGCCAAAATCGTATTTCAGTTTAAGAAAATGGAGCGTCCGATTTGAATGATTCAACGAACATTTCATTTGTATTAACAAAATAAAGAACTGGTTAAATTTTTAGGAAGGCAGATCTAGCGGTTTCGCAGATTCAATAAAAAAAGTAAAAGCAAAGCGATTTAGTGGACAAAAATGATCATTAGACATATGCACCTCAAATTATAAATTATTTTATAAAGATTTTTATTAATAAGTACAAATGTTGTTTGCATTACTATGCATTCGGTACCAATGTACAATATTTCGTCCGATATTTCGGCTAACGCATCGTGATTGCTTTGAAAAAAAAGTTCGAAATTTTCAACAAATTTCAAAGTATAAAAATATTTTAAATAAAAAAAATTTTTTACTTCAATTTTCAATTTTTTTTTAAAACTTTTAAAGAATTTAAATTACAGCACGAAAAGTTTCAGCAATTTGCCTTAAGGCACGATGCCATGCATCACTAGTCAACTTTAATTGGAAATAAGGGGGGGCCTCGCAAACGAATTTCGCCGACGCCTACGAATGGTCTAGCGCCGCCACTGTATATTATGATCATTGTTTAGTTTAAGTGAGCACAAGATGCATGTGCAAATCATATAATTTTTCCATATATATTTCCATAGATTAGGTAAATAAGCATCCCTTTTTAGGTCTAATGCAAACTTTCTCAATATTACGGATTATAGAGAAATTCCAAATTCTGTATGTATTAGTCTGTTTATTTATAAATTGCCATCCCTTCCTGACAGCGGTATAATAATTTTTATATTATATTTTTAAATTTAGAATTTTTAGAATTCAGTAAGTTGCGAGAATAAAAACATCTTAAGAAAATCAGCTCGCACAAGTTACTCAAACATTTAATAAAATTTATAGTTCTATGTCTATTGTCGCACAGTGCACACAATCGCTTAAAATTAAAAATTAATTTTCTATGAAGTGATAACGGCAAAGGCAGCAGTAAGGTGTAATCGATGCTTTAACGGATATTTTGGATATTTTAGATATTTAATACCGAGATAAAAATTCTTATAGAAAAAATAATATTTATAAATTAAATCTTATGTTCATTCGCATTTTTTATACGCTAACACCTACATCATAGGTTCCTATTCGTGTATTTTTATAGCCTTACGTACGCCTCTACGTTGCATTCTATACTACAACGCCTTACATCTATACCATACGCTATATTTCATCATATACTTTCAAATCCCTACATTGTATATCGAATACACCTAACCTATATCTACTATATATCCTATTACCTATAATTTTCCTTACACGCTACATTAACCCTACCGAGAATCGAACCCGGGCCCGCCGCGTGGAACGCGACGACGTTAACCACTACGCCACCGTAACGATACAATCAACCGTCTTTTTTCGCGTGTCGTCGCGCCACCTTAGTATTAATTACCTATTTAATTAGAAAATGACCCGCGGAAACAACAGTGCGTCCCATATTATATTATTAATGAGGGTACCCGATAGGGTAGTGGTTAAGGTGCGCGACCGCCACGCGGAAGTCCAGGGTTCAATTCCCGGTATAGACAATAAATAGGTAGAGATAATACATAGGGCGTAAGGTAAAATATAGGTGAATATATAAATTAGATAGTAGTATTTAAGAAGTAAAATGTATGTAGGTATATAATAAGTTAATGACGGTATAGGTATCTCACACGGTATGATAGATAATAGATATCTTTTTTTTTTTTTTTTTTTATATAGAGAAGGAAAAATCTTTCAAAGACACCGTGTGTTAGATAGATAATAGATATCTATCTATGATATACAATAATATAGTATAGTATGATAGGTAATAAGTTAATTATCATATTAATAGGTTAAGTCTTATAAAGTATTGTAATAAATCTTGAGTACTTTTCTATCATAATAAACACCTGTAGGTATTAATGAATACAAATAATACCAGAATTAATATAATTAATATTATTGAAGAATATAAATTATATTCATACTTGTACAATTTAATGTATAAACTAGCTGTATATAATAGATTTAATTATATAAAAAGTCAAATTTTTTGAACCAGTTTATGAACCCGATTTTAAATTTTAGCGTTCCGGCAAAAAAAATATTAGCACAACACCACTGACTAGAAACGTATAGAATATTAATAATTTATACCATGATTTAAGTTTAAAGTCTCTGCAAATTGAAGCCAACCGTTGCCTTTAAACTTCTTTCGCCAAATATTCTATTAACAAAATTAAATAACTAATTCAAGGTCTAAATGTAAATAGGTCACATCAAATAAAATTAAGACAAAAAACTATTGCGTGTTGAGTTCATTTGTTTATTGACTCTTGTGGTTTTCCGACTTTCCTTTGTCTTGCGAATAGAATGGTCGTAAAATTCAATTTAATATATTTTTTCATGGTCATTCTATTAGTTTTATGGTGGATTCGTAACATGCATGATCAGTTTTTATAGCATATTACTATTTGCATTCGAGGGTTTCTGTTGAAAACCTCAATAACCAACATTAAGAAACCGAAAATTAAATTTTAGAAGATAATAGAAGTTTGTGAACACGGGAAAAAATTAATTGAAAAAAAGGTTCTTTTCATTGTGAAAAAACTAAATCTAGAAAATGGTGTTTCATAGAACTTCGCAGAAAATTTCCTTCAAAACCAATTGGCGTTGGGTCAAAATATTTTCCATTTTCGTGTACTTTGTGCTTTTTCTATAAAGAAGTGATAAATATGCCTAAAGTACGAAGTCGCGAACAAAAAAATATATTACAATCAGAACCTTCATTCGGGATAAAAAATTACTTTCCAAACAGCTTACGATTTTAGTATTCGTATTTTAAAACAAATTTATAGAAACATTTTCAAAGTTGTAGTAACAAATGTGATTTGTCATTATATCCAATTAGTTCAATGAAAATACTTTGAGAAAGCTTCTTAGCAAACTTTTTAAGTACTATTTTTATATTGGAATTATTTGACTTCGAAATTGAATACTGGAAATATCGAAGTTTGAAAACAATATTATATTAAAGTAGTACCAGTACTCTTGTATGATGAGTAAATTATGACGCTAAGGTTTCTCCAGACAATAAATCTCTTCAGTTCTAAGTTCAACATAGAGCAACATGTTTGTACCTCCTGGAATATACACAGAATTAATTTATTTATGTGAGCTAACCTTGGCAAGAACTTAATATAATATCCAATGGTTTTGGCTTCGATAAGCAGCTTGATATAAAACAGTACTTATATCAGGTTTTCCTTGATTTAAAATCTTGATGAGAAAAAAATAAAATATGATGAGAAGTAAAAATACCTTTTCAGTGTTATTGCTACAAAATATATCTCATCATTATTATTAAACTTGGTATAACAACGACTAGGTTTAGGATCAATACCCACTTTGGCTAGGTTGATTCATATCAAGCAGTATTGATATCATATTTTTACTTGATATTATGAATCATAGATACGATATAATCAAAATACCATTTCGGCAAAATATACCTGATCAATAATTTTATAAAACTTTATAAAATTTTGGTCACCATTGGGTGATCGAATGAAGCTATGTTATGGTTTCACATTACAACAGTTTATAAATCATATATCCGTGGGTAAAGGGGTCTACCATCATTATCTCAGAAACAAGTAACATATTAAATTGTTCAACAATACTATTTTAAAGTACAAGTCAAAAAAAGTCCAACCAGTCATCACCTTAATTCTTACGATAAACGGTCATGTATTAACATCTACAGCAAAAGTACTTTGTTTGTTGATAGATTTGTTGATTGAGCTCTTTTATTTAGCTTATGATACTTGAATATAATTTTTAAGAATACTTTATTTAATTGTAATAAGATGTATTAGTATTTTTAAGTTAGGTTGCATAGATTTTTTATATAACATCTAAAGGTTATGTGAGTGGGATAAAAAGGGTCAACTAAACCTTTACACTGACAAAGGTGTGAACAATAAGAAAATAGTAAATAAAAGAAGTAAATTAAGTTAAAAAAACAATTTTATTTATTCAATATATTCAATTTGTATTAGTTGAATAACGTAACAAACTATAAAATAAAACTATTGGTGTATGATGTCGTGCCTTAAGACAAATTGCTGGAACTTCCCGTACCAAAAAATAAATTTGGTTTAAATTCTTTTTAAACTTTGGAAAAATTAGATTTGAGAAATTTTACATTTTTGAAAAAAAATACTGTTTTGGAAAAAAAATGTTAGCGGCATTTTGAATGTTCGCGCGTAACTATTGCGTAACAGATAGTAACTCTATGGTCGCCAGGTTCCCGCACTTTTCAGCGAGGGAATTCTTATACTTAGTACGTAAATGCTTAGGATTAAATCCTTTTTAATTCTGCCGTCGAAGGAGGAACATCTCATGTAAATATAAATATAATATCTTGACAAAGTAAATTGATTATTGATTAATATAATATGTGCATTATTTATTATATGGTTTAAATATATATGTGTATAAATATATATGTGTATTACTTATTGAAACATAGAGGTTAATGTAAATAGTTGCATAATTAAAGTTTCTAACAAAAAGTTTTTTTTATTTTGAAGTATTTTGGAAATATTTATCTTTTTTATAGAGATGAAATATCGAAGCGCGTAAGCGTTGCGTCGCCGTCCATAAGACAAACGATGGATCCCATAGAAATGTAAACAAAGTTGATACATACTATTAAAATATCCCTAAAATATCTGATAATTTGATATTTGTGCATATGTCTAATGATCATTTTTGACCGCCAAATGGCATTTTTCTTACGTTTCTTACCAGATCTCCGAAACCGCTAAACCTGTCTTTCGAAAAATTTAATCCGTTAGACCTGCCTTTGCCGAAAACTAATTAGCCCGTCTCCTTATAAATGCGAATCGAATGTTTCTGGAACCGGTTCACCCGCGTTCCAGAAATCTTCGACGGAACTTTGTATCCGCGCACACACACGCACACACATACACACACATACATCCATTTTTTCTAAAGTATGCCAAAATATTCGGAAACCTCTGAAACGCAAAGATATATAAAAAATTCTATTTCCGATTTTTTTGCGATTACTATAACTTATCCTACGGGAAGTTAAATAAGAGATTGGAACTATTTACAAAATTTTAAAATAGTAAAAAAACATAGGAATTAACATAGGATTATAAATAGGAATTAACTGGGAATTTTACAGAATGTTATATGGTTCATTTAGATTTTTTTTGGTTATTATGATTGATGATTTTTGGTTATTTGGACAGTAAAATGATTAAAAGTCAAATTGGACCTTTGTTTCCCGCCCTACCCTATGTGTTAAAATAGTCAATATCACAATATGATTCAGTAAGCAAGTGACAACGATGAGCATGTGCCATGGACGTTTCGCTAATCTTAATTTAAGGTAAAATATCTTTTCATAACATTGTTCTGTGGCAAACGCGTCTCTGATTAAATTAAATTATATAATACAATTTCCTCCTATTTCGATTTGTTCTAGTGGCCTATTTTATAAATTTCATTAGCCTGTTCGCCTGCTCCTTCGCGTGGTGGGCGATGCAGAATCAACCGCACAATCTCACACCGCGCGGATTATTGTGTAGTACAAATCATTCCGACAGCGCGCTTGCGCAATATCCTTATTCTCTTATAGACTTGTATCCACCGTGAGAAAACAAGGCGATACACTAATCTATATCTGAAGACATACTCGCACTCGCACGAGAACGTTTAACATATTTTGATAAAATTGTAATAAATATTAGAGGTATTTCACGTTACTACACAATTTTATTATCACATTACACCGGAATAACTGATTGTGAACTGAATAATTTTTAGTTTGTATAAAATCATATGATGTCGATAATGGATATAGTATTCAGCCTATATAGTATATATAAGTATATAGTATACATCTAAGTTTTTAATTTTGTTAAAGTTACAATACAAAGTTCCCAGAATGTACCAATGCATAAAGAAGATATTAGCAATGAAAAAATTACATACTGAACTATAGCCAGCATTGTATGAAACTATTTAAATATTCGAGGAAAAAAAACACTAAATATCAATCAATGATTAATAACAATTATTTTAACCATTTTCAAGTAGATAATCATAATTCCTACACAATTTATCGTTTATATATTATACATTATGTATTAGTTAGTTTACATCAACGAGATGCCGAATGAATTCATCTAAGGTTATATTACTTACAATTAGAATAATACAAAGAAAATATGTACATTTTTTAAACTGAATTGTAAACTTAAAATTTATATTTAAAGTATAAAACTTTGTACCTATATTTAAAAAAAAATTGAAAAAAACATTGTTCTGAAAATTTTGGAAATTTGTTTTAACTTTGGAAAATATGAACTTCAAAAATTAAAAATTTTGATCTTCCCAAAGAAAAAAATTAGTATTTATTTTTAAAATATCTGATAATTTGATCATTTTTGACCGCCAGACATAATTTTTTTTTAACTTTTTCCGCTGTAACTCCAAAACTGATAGACCTGCATTTCCAATTTAATTTCCAGTTTTCTCAGAACCGAAATAAAATGTTTATTTGAATCATTCAAATTAGACGTCCTATATCTTCGAAACGGCTGGACCTGCCTTCGCCAAAAACTAATCAGTAGGTCTGTCAATACGAATCAAAATTTATTTTTTTAATTATTCAAATCGGTTGATCCGTGTTCAAGAAATCATGGACGAATATTATATCCAAACATACATACACACACACACATCTCAATTTTTTTCTAAGGTATGCCAAAATGTTTAGAAACCGCAGAAACTATTTCTATTTTTTGCGATTACCATAACTTACCCTACGGGAAGTTATTTAAAGAAAAAAATAATTATTTATACCAAAAGTTATAGCTCAATATATAATTTTTCTTATCGCAATTCATTAGGTTTTTTGATTAGCCGGGCATATCCTCGAGTTGATCTCTTCAGTAGCTTGAACAATTCTTTCACATAGCTCGGATTTGAAAAAACTTTCTCTTTGAGAAATCCCACATAAAGAAGGCACAGGATTTAAATGTGGGATATGCTCGGATCAAAATCACCTGAATCACCTTCCCGGAAATGTCAGGTCAAAAAAGCTACTGAACGGATCAGCTCTTGAAGATATGGCCGGCTAATAAAATAGCTTATTTTAAAAAAGATATAGGTCATGTATTGATGCAAATGAGAATCTATTTGAATATTTATTATGATAACTAAAAAACTAAACTAAATTAAAATTATGCATTTTTTGATTAAATACACTTATTTATGATAATTTTTGTAAAAGTGGCATCAGTATCTGTTTCGCTTACTCAAAGAAAATATGTCCAGTATCATCTTTCATTATTTTAAAGTAAAATTGGGAATCTAACAAGAGCTTATGCGGAAGAAAAGGATTTGAGAGCGATAACAATTATAAGACATTTCTCGGTTATTATTTTTTCCCTCGAAATTTTTCAATAATAAAATTATCAAGTATTTTACTATTTTACAATCCTAATTAAATGCGCCAACTTTTGATGAAAATGGCCATAATGTCATCAAAACCATATGTTGCACTTAAAAATTCATAATTTCCAAGCAACGTGAGAATTTTTTCAGGACAGTTAATGTCCATATAATCACCCCCCCTTTCGAGAGCTTGACGTTAAGATCTGGGACATCCAGTATATATATATATATATATACCAAATTTAATAAAATTCATTGAACAAATATAAAATATAATGATAGTATATATTTATATATAATGTGGATTTTAATACGCTTTTTTAACTTTTTTAACTATATAAACTCCAGTTTCATAAGCTCGAATAAGTAGAGTTAAATTTTATTTTAAGTAGATATTATCCTTTTATCCTTCAAAAGTTCCTATGTAAATCCATGGTTGGCTTACAATCAGTATGAGCTTTAGAATAAATTTTTTGCTCGCTTGATCAAGTAAAAGTAAAACTTTTTAATCCCACAGAACCAAAAAACCACAGAAGAAATAATTATGTATAATTTTTAAATAATTTGTATTAAAATTATGTAATAACTAGTTTATATTCTGATTTAAATAATATTTAATCGCATTAACTATCTAATAAGGATTAATTAATAATTTCAAGATCATTAGTATATCAAATCTGCCAATACTATAAGATATTGTTATGAGATAGAATCTTTAAAGCCGACAATTACAGAACATGACATATTAGTTTTCTTAGAAAGAAAATTAATAGATCGTTACAAAAGGTTGTGTCACTTTTGTCATGCATGTTTAATCATTTATAAAAAGCAAAATGATTATGCAACTATTGCAAATAGAGAAACACAAATCAAGAAAGTCATGTATTTGAAGTCATAAAAGCCGGAAATAAAAAATATGAAATCTGAATCAAATTTGATGAAAATTCTAATGTGTGATAAGTTAAATAAATTTAGAGTTTTGATAGTTTGTGTAATTTTATTGTTTATCCAATGAGACATATGGGAGAACAAAAAGTGTAAAATGTGAAATTTAAAATTATACTTGTTATTACATGACAAGAATTTTATTAAAAACATTATTATGGAAATTGCCCAAAACATGCTATTAATAATTCACAACGAAAACAATGCTCTAACGAAAGGCTAAAATTGCAGAATTTGGCTTGCGTCCAAATATGAATATTGAAACTAGGTATATAGGTCACAATAATGAAGATTAATTCTAGTCTAGAGAGATTTATATAGGCAGTAAATTCTCCAGAAAATTGTTAAATTGAATTGTATAATATTATGAAGGAACAAGATATTTTATCACCAATTTATGCAAATTATTAGGTTCAAAAAGAGGAAGGAATTTTTTTTTGTCTAAATATTGTATGTAAATATAAGTTATATTGCAAGGACTGTGTATGAAAAGGTTCAATTAGTTATAAGTAGTATGGAATGGTTTATGCCTTCTGAATTCTGAGATTAAAAAGCTTTTTTGTCATATTTTGCTTTTTACTAAAAAAGTAAAAAAAAAAACAGTTAAAGCATAAATGGAATTGATTAGTGGATGATGGAGTTTGGAGACAATATTCTAATACCAGAATCTTTAATATTCAATCATATTGAATTGAATGAATTGATCAAAATCTGTTATAATTGAACAAAATTTGAGACAAATGAATATTTATATTTTTAATAAATTTATTTACGGAACAAAATATATAAAACCGAATTAGATGAATCCATTTAAATTAAACCAATATTAAAGAAAACATATACAGTTGAGAAATAATTTTTCAGAAAAATTCTTTACAATTTATACCGAAGTTTCGGAAAAACCTATTTATTAAAAGATATAACTCATAGATTGTCCGATGATTATATGCAGATTCAAAATATATTTTATTACAGATGTAATCAGGCCAAGTTCCAAAAAATATAAGTATCAATTATAATACTTATAAATAGAAAATTAAGGCGATAGGATTAACAAAGATGAGATTATGATTTACCGTTAAGATCCTCGAAATTATTATAATAACTGAAAATATTTTGATTGTTTAATATCTTATCATCATAAAATAATGTGTAAATTGTTAATAAAATTATTAAGATTCGATACATAAACTATTTAAAAATGTATGTATTTATTTAGAATAAATAAAATTTTATTATCAATGAGTTAAATACTGTTTTTTCTAAATAAATTAAATAAAATTTTTAAATGTGATTTAAAATAAAAAAATAAAAATTAAATTTTTAAATTAGAAATTAAAATTTTGAATGTGATTTTAATATTGTTTATCAATATTGTATTTATATGGAGTCTATATTGGTTTTAATATTGGTTTTACATGGGAAAATGTTACCAGAATAATATTATAGTAATATTGCTAAACTATATAGAGCCAATATAAAGTACATTATTGCGCCACGATTCGTTTCTACTTGGGAATATTCTTAAAATTTCTGTTATTAACAAGAAGGTTTTTTATAAAATGCAATTTTCTATTTATTCAGATCTAACATTTAATCAATGGTAGGTCTTTAAATATTATTTGGTAAAATATTAGAGACAACTTTTAAATTTATACCTATCGGTTTATAATAAGTGAAATTACGAAAAAACTTTTCAACAATGAGCAGAAAGTGTGCAAAAAGAAAATACATCTAATATTGATATCTAATACCGCAAATATATATTATATTATATTATTTTACCACAAACACAACTTTCAACTTTCGTGAGATTATATCTTTCTATATAGAGATAATAGAAATATGAATATTTGACGTCAAAATGAAGAGGTTTACAATTAATATATTACTACTGGGATTTTATGCTGAAATGAGATTTAAAAGAATTTTATCTATAAGCCATGACTCACATTTTCTTCGATCAAGCTTGATACGTGCGGATGACAATGGATTATCCAGAAAAACGATAAATCCAAGAAAAGACATAAGAAAAGACCTCGGAAATGTCACAACGGAGACATTTAACAAATGATGCAAGAACTATTTTATAAGTAAAGTAAAACGATCTTAGATCTTCTTACCGAATTGGAGAGAAAGTGCTTAACTTTGCAAATTACACTCAGCAGAAACTTTGAAATACGATGCAATCAGTTTACTTATAAAATTAAAAAAGCAACAGAATGCAAAATGAAATCGTTTATTAAGAAAAGATTATTCAATAATTAAATTCCGGGTTAGAAGTTACTATATATTTGAAGAAATTAGCCCAGCAGCTATATTTTTTGCCAGAATAAAAATTATTATCTTCTATACCATAAGATAAACTTAAGTATAATAACATTGCATAAGCAGGAACACAATAATGATTTTAGTATGAAAGGTTATTTAATTAATGTCATTGTATATTGTATCGATTTTGTTAATTTGTATTAAAATAGGCATTTTTGAGAATTACTTTTTGATTTGGAATTCACATTAATCTCCTCGTTCTAGAGAAATTAATTAACACCTCATAAAATATTTATGATTACAAAGGTATACAGAAAAAACGCAGATGAAAAAATATGTAAAAAGATGTTCCATGTAAGATTAATACAGATCAACCAAAAATAAATTGACCATGTTTGGTTGGTTTTTACGTTACTTCTCATAAAGGAAAAATGCAACTGTGTATTTTTCACTATTTATATATCAATGTCATTTTTTATCTATAATCTCCAAAAGATTTATTAAATGTTCATAAAGGACAGTTGTAAATATATCGTTGAATAAAAAAAAAGTTTGGTTGGTTTGCATCAAATTCTGCAAAATCCAATGCATACAGCAAATAGTAAAACATGAGATCTGTAAAAAGTTAAATTAAATTGAATATATCATATTCAACTGTTTATAAATAACCCCAGTAAACCACAAAACGTAACAAAGCCATGAACGTTACGTAACGCTGGCACGTCCGCACGAATCAGGTACGTAACCTGGGAGGCACACAGAAGCATCTATTTCGCGGGCAAGAACGTAACGGCTGTTTCGTTACACACTAATACACCGCGGTTACATTTTTGCTACGTATCTAAATTGAATAAAAAAGCGTGTAGGTGTCTTTTATGTTACATACTTATTTAATTAAATTTCCTGCAAATATAGAATATTAATAATAATTTCGGATATTTAGTAATTTTATTAAATATTATCATTTACAATATACATAATTTACATATTACATAGTTAACATTAGAAAACTAAAATTTGATAGTCCATAAAATGTTAGCCTATAAAAATAATTAATTATTTATTCATAACATGTATTATGTTTAACTCTCTTGGCAACTTCAGTTAAATCAGACTTGGCAAAGTTAAGTCTTGCGTTAAATATGTTCAACTCACTTGCATCTGTTAATGCATCTAAAATAGAACCAAACATCTTAGAAACATTGTACACAAATTTTGAATTGAAAACATTGTGAACAAATTAGTCATTTGTGAACATTACCTCTAAACATACTCATTATTTAAAGTTAATGACTATGTAGTTCCTACGATCATATGACAGAGATAATTATTCCATGAACACACACTCAATTTTCTTGCATTGATTTTATCCTATTAATTTTCAAGATCTGAATTACCTAAAAGTAAAACACTACAAATTAGTACTAAATCATATTAGTTAAAATTCTCTTCATGTAGAACCTTAATATACCAATTCTGTAATGCAAGTTCATCAGGCTCGAAATACTCAACAATTCATGTTCTCGTCAACACTTAATCCATATAATGTGTGATATCCGGTGCATTCTTTGTTTTCCTTCTTGAATGTTTTTAAGTCTTGCTTGTTTCTTTGGTGACAATTTATCTTCTTGATTAGAGCAAATTTCCCTAGTTTGAATTCCATTTTGACATAACCCATAGGGGTTATGAGCACTCTTTCTCTACAATTGAAAAGCAATTTATATCAGTTTTTGCTTAACTGAATAGTTCTGATACTAATGAAATTATAAAGAATATGTATGATACCATATATATTACACTTATCTACCTATAATATTCATATCATATCACTGAATTGAGGTTATGTGATTTTTGACTGGTCTGTCAGAAATTTCAATAATTATGTGATAAATCAATTATCACAATACATAAACAGAATTTGCATTGCACATGACCTATATACTGAAAATAACTAATTAGTCATTAATATAATAATTTGTAAATTAAAAAAAAAAACAGTGCAATTATACTCACCTTTGCTGGTTTCGTATTAAATATGTTAATTTCCTAAAAGTAAAACATTACAAATTAGTACTAAATCATATTAGTTAAAATTCTCTTTGTGTAAAACATTAATATACCTATTCTGTAATACAATATCATCACTTAAGAAATACTCCACAATTCATTTTCTTTTCAACACTTAATCTTAATATGTGTTCTTATTTATCGATATGTGTTCTTATTTTTCTTCTCGCATGTTTTCAAGCCTTGCTTGTTTTTTTTTGGTGACAAAGGATTAATAATTTCTAATATATTATCTAACTTTGTATTTATCTTCTCTATTGGAGAAAATTTCCCTAGTTTGAAATCCATTTTCGTAGGGGTTATCAGCACTGTAATTTTCTCTACAATTGAAAACCAACTTATATCAGTTTGTGCTTAGCTAAATAGTTCTGATACTAATAAAACTATAAAAAATGAATATGTATAAAACCATATAACTTACATCTCTTTATTCATATATCACTGAATTGAGGTTATGTTTCTGACTGGTGTGTTAGAAATTTCAATTATTACATGACAAATCAATTATCACAATACAAGAACAGACTTTGCATTGCAGGCGGCCTATATACTGCAAATGACTAAACATTATTATAATAATTTATAAATTAAAATATGTTTCAGTACAATTAGACTCGCCTTATTTGCCGGTTTCATATTAAATACTTTTGCAGCTGACTGTTTAACTAATTTCTACAACTGATTTCGCACTAAATATAAAAGCAATTAATAAATAACGCTTCAATAAAGGAAATATCTTGCATTTCAAACATACACGATAAAATACTCAATTATGCGTCCACGATGCACTAACCGAGTTAACCTATATTTAATTTGACATTTCGCTCATAAAACACTTCACGGCTATTTCAAAGGCTAATCTATGTGACAATGCAACGTACCGCGCCACGTACCGACAGAAACGCGTCGACGGTGGTTAAAGGTCGCAACTATACGTAACAGCATCGGTTTTTTTTACTTAACATCAGTTTCGAAACGAAAGTTACAAAATGAGTTACGTGGTGGTAACTTCTGTGGTTTACTGGGACTAGATCCGTTTTTTGCATCTAACGAGTTAAATACTGCAAAGAACAAATCAAAAACGAATATGTATCAGGTTGGCAACTTAATAAGTGCGGCTTATGCTCTTAGGTGGTCTAAATTGAATTTTTAGTCCAAATGAAAAATTTATTATATAATAGTAGGCAATTAAACTGCCAATCAGTAAAGAGAAATGGAATCTCAAATAAAAAATGATCGTCATACTTTGTTTTTTTCTTTCTGCGAAGAAGAAGTGATGACAAAGTCTTAAAAAACGTGTTAAAAATGAATTGCAAAATTTTGTTCTGATGATTTTAATTAAAAGATAAAAATTTGTTGGTTCCAAAAGAATTGTCTACTTTTACTCTTACCATCCACCGAAAAATCAATTCTGATCTCTACATTGAACAACAACTAGCATAATAAACAGATAAAGCAGTTGAAGAAAAAAGCGGCCTGAATTTACAGATCAAAGTATAAAATTTGCAGTTAAAATCAAAGCAGTTCCTTATTTCATTCGTGATTTTTGGTCACTGGGTAAAAATTATTACAGCTGGGTTAGGATGTTTTGCCACATTCGATATATAGTATTAATCTGGCACTTTCTGTTTTTGTTTCAATCTTTACAAAACTCCTCAAATGGCAAAGAATTTATTGATTATGAGAGTGTTAAATTGTACTTGGTTCGGTAATGAAAATAATTTGATAATAATGATGATGATTGAAAGTGAAAAAAGCCATTGATCATGATGCACATTGCATTAGAGAATACAGTTTCATGAAAAAAATATCTTTGATATTCTAACAAAAATCGCACTTACTTAGTTGCCAATATGATAGTAGAGTGAAATTTATTATTTAATAGCTATTATTCTAAATGTGCGCATCTTTATTTCAGCAAGAAAGCTTGAAATTTCCAAGACTTTCAGCATACTATTGATTACAATTAATTAAATGTATCGATATAAACCTCTATCTTATAAATATTATCAATTCCGTCGTAAACTTTAACCTAAAATAGCCGCTTGATTGACCTATAGCCGTCACTCCGTCAGCGTCGACGCGGTCGTTCTGCTTTAAAATGCACACGCAGCGAGGAGATCATTTGATATGAGAAGCGCGCATTATATATTAATCGATCACTGATAATATTACTTGCAAGAGCGACTTAGTTCCAATTTCAAGGACGACACATATATTATCACTCTATTCATATAATACAATTGTAGTAACTATTTAATGAACCAATATGGTTCTCTATTCACTCTATTCCTAGCGTATATAGAACGTAAAGACTTCACAAAGAAACGAAAATTTAAGATCCATTATACAGATCCACATAATAAAAAAAGTTGATGTACTGGATGTACGGCATATGTTTTTCAATATAGTTTTTACTGCTGAACACGATTCTAAAGTCAAAATTGGGAACCGAATGGCAAAGAATTAAAAAAAACGACAAAATCTCCGTACTTTCCTCCCCATTGCACATGGGTAATCTATAACTATGTTTTCAATTTGAATATCTGAAAATGTATTGGCAAAATACTGCTGTATTCTACAAAAAAACTTAGTAGATCATTTAAGTGAATATTCAATAGTCATTTAAGGTAAAAAGGACCGGAAAATTACAAAAATCATAAGATTGTAAGTATCATAGAATAGATCGGAAATTTTGTCGTTTTTGTTGCCTTTTTCTGTTTTCTGTCATTTAACTCCCTCTTTAAATTTCGTATTCAGCGGTAAAAACTACATTGGAAAACATATACCGCACACAAAAAACAGACATTTTTTTATTTTGTGGACATGTGTAATTAATGCACGATATAATAGTAATTAATACCGACTTAATAATTGAGACAATAAATGATATAAAAAAAATCTGACCTCCTAAAATTATGAATCTAAGAAATCTAAGAATGCTATACACAAATCTTATCTCTGCTAGTAAATTAAAACTATTGCTAATATTTCTATCAAATAATCGAAAACTCCATGAAAAAATTCAATTTATAAAAAAATCTTCTTCATGATCCTTAAACGACATCTAACTATAACACATTGTGTAATAGAAAATTATTATTTTCTGATTTTTTGATATTAAAAACATCGTACTGATTAAATTGCATTTTGATTCAAACTGAGACAAAAAAATTGTTTCACTCTGGGAGAGAAACTAATTGAAGTCTATATATGAATATAATACAGAAATTACTTTGTGGTAAGCTTCATCACAATATAATAAATATCTTAGTGATGAACTTACTATTATATGTCTATCATTCCAGTGAATAAGTGGTGTCAATTTTTACTATTTTGCAAGGCTTAGGTTCAAACTAAGATTGCTTATGTAAAATTGCGTGTTTGAAATTTATAGTTTAAATGGTATACGTAGTAATTAAGTATTTGATGCAATAGCTAATTTCAAAGAAATAGTTAGCACAATGACTTAAAATGTTCCTTGGGATGACAATATATTATCATAATAAGCTGTAATAATAAAATTTGTAGTGTAAAAGATCTTTAAGCATTTCATATAAGCATTTCATATAAGCATTTCATATAAGCATTTTCTGTTCACAGAAGGATTTGTAGATAAAATATTCATATTGTAGACAGCAATAATCGCATTTTTTCATGGTATAATAAAATTTAGTCATATCTTTAGATTTTGTAATCACGAATTTTAATATTATATTAGTGATTGTGTTTCTGCTTGATTGTGTTTCTGCTTGATTGTTTATATAATCATCTACAATTTGTTACAATTTATAACATACCTACAACTTTAAAGTTTTTAAGAAAATAATACACTTTGAATGCAAAAATATAATTTTAATCTACAATATTTGCTATTGTCATTGCAGTATATGCCAGCTTTTAAATTGCGATTATATTATTCAATATAAATGAAAGCAAAAAATATATAATTAAAAATATCATTCATTCAGTAACTATCGCACATTCGGATACTAAATACACATTTTTTATTACTTTCAATTTATATTTGTGCAAACAGTTTCTTGGCATACGCTTATTGAATTAAATTTAATGTGCAAATATCAATATTAGTTTAAATTATAAAATTAACGATATAAAATAAGTTATTAAATGACATTTGAACCCAAAATTGACCTGTAAAATCACACACGTCCAGATTTTCTATCAATAGTCCGACCACTGAATTTTCCGCCATGAAAATGTTTTATTTATTGGATCGGCGTTGAATAAAAAGTATATTGATATGGAATAAAATACGATTTTGGTAATCTCGAAATAGTTCGACGCGTGATTGATTTATAGCTGTCAGGGGGTATAAATAAAATCAATAGGTTTATATTTATTGCATACATTTTTTTGCAAAACGGTACTCGTTGAAATAAAATTTTATGCAGAACTAAACTGGATGCAAGTGCATCAGATTCTGTGAGGTTAATATGTTTTTGTATTAAGTATTATGCCTTAATTTTATGCCATATTTTTTAAAGTGCAAAAGATCGAAGATGATATTCAATATCATTGCTTCTAGTACTTTCTGATGATTGTAAGTTATAAAAATTGATCACAAAACGAATTACAGATTTCTATAAGTTATTAAAACATTTGACCTGTGTTTCAAAATAAAATTTCAAATTGAAAAACAAATTTACTTCATCTATTGTTTAATGTTTTTGTTTAAATGGATGAGTTAAAAATATATGAAATAGACTTGATATTTTTTTTTATTTTAAAATAATATTTACCACAGTCCAATAGACATTAAGTAAATAAGAGAAATCAAAGAGAGACATATTGGAAGATCTCATAATAGAACAAATAACATTGACATTTTTAAGGATCCATTCACAAATCGTGATCAACCATAAACTATTTGTCAGCCAAACTAATAGATAAGCAGATGCAACAATTTAAATATCATAAACTAATTATCCAGAAATGAAAAACCGATCACGCATATTTCAAACATTAATTTTATTCAACTATCCTAAAAAATTACAAAACTACAAAGGCTTTTGATCAATGCCAGATTTTAAAAATTGACGTAATAATTAAACAATTATTAATAATGTAACAAGAATTTCTTTTGCAATCACTGATAATATTTTTGAAAATATGTACTGCCTTTTTTTAAATCGAATTGTATGCTTTGAATTAGTAAATTTTAACTTCTCTATGTACATTAGTGCATCGAGACAATGGCAAATATTATAGTTGATTACATTTTTATATTATGAAATATAATTTTTGAAAATATGTACTGCCTTTTTTTAAATCGAATTGTATGCTTTGAATTAGTAAATTTTAACTTCTCTATGTACATTAGTGCATCGAGACAATGGCAAATATTACAGTTGATTACATTTTTATATTATGAAATATATTTCATTTCATAAAAAATGTACTGTAAAATATATTTTGAATAATAATATTCATATTCAACATTTTTTTAGTAAACAAAATATGTATGTGAATTATTAGATGACTAACGGAAAACGCAATATATTTATAATTCAAACCACAACTACATATGTAGTGCTTTGTTTAAAGATTTATTGCATATAAACATTTAGTTGAATAATATTCTCAATGCCATAAAGTAACTACAATAATAGTGCATACTACAAAGTCTTATGATATTATTGCAATGAATATTTAATAAGATTATGTTAATAGGATTAAAATAATATATTTTAAGATCTGAATATGAATATGAAGAAATAAAAAAGGAAGAAAGAAAGATAGTTGAATATAATTAGAAGTTTGAAATGATAAAACAAGAATTGAAGACAAAGAATGAAAAAGTTAGATTGAAAAAAATAATTGAAAAATTGAAGGAGAAAAATTAAGAAGAATATAGTATAAAATACATATAGATTGTATATGATATAGAAGATAGTATAGAATGTAAACAAATAAAATGTTGTAGGTGTCTAAATGCTTAGAGTAAGCGAAACCAAATAAAATTTAAAAAAAAAAACATTTTAAAATCTGATTATAGTTATAATCGTATCAACATCGCATGGATGTTTTCCAGTTACTGAGTTTCCGATGGCACTAGAATATTGCATAGTTGCAGTGCACCTCATTTGAATAATTCTGCACAATTTACGATAATACCTGCATCAAACAGGAATAGTTCAATTTCACTTTCACTTGGGCAAAAGTATTCAACTAATAGTAAGATGTACTTTAGTCATCTGACTGGATCGATATTATAGGTAATCTTGTTCTTGATCGATTCATGTTTTACAGGTAAAATAAGAAATAATTCATGATTTATAAGTTGCTAGAATTAAAAATAGTCATGTTCTATTTATAAATTCTTGGTACTGAAAATTTATAAATGCGTAGTGAGATTTAAAAATAAATCAAAAAAAAGTTAAGAATAAGAATAAAAAGAGCCATACAGTTTTTAAAATCTTTATCATTTTCTCATCAAAATAATCAACTATGTGTAATAGTGGCACCTTGCCTTGAGATATGTACTAATAATTAATTTTATCATTAAATATGTGATTCACCTGTCTACCTGTTTAAATTACTAGATGTCTTAGTATTAAGTATTAACTTGTCTACTCTTGTAGTACCTGCATAACCATCCATTTATTGTCTACTTGTCTAACTCATGGCTACTAGTAGAACTGTCTACTTGTCTATTTTTTTACTTTTTTACTTGTCTACCAATCTACCTCCCTAACTGTCTACTTGCCCTAGTTGTACTACCCCCCTAGTTGTTTACTTGTCCACCAGTCTACCTGTCTACTTGTTTACTTGTCATCAGTATATCAATATTTCTACATATAAATGAATCAATAAATGATTATTTGTAATGATCGAAAATTTGCATCCGCTTATACATGCATACATTTTTTCTGAAGTATGCCAAAATGTTAAGGAGCATAGAAAAGTGAAAGATATACTAATGGTTTTTGAAAATGATAAAATTTCCATTTTCGATTTTTTTGGTTATAAAAATTAAGCATATTTGTCTATAAAACGTATATAAAATTACGTTATTTATAGTGAGAATTTCATTGTTATTATTTAACAAAATTCTCCACATATAACGTTCATGACTTCATAAGTCTTGATTGGCAAAATAATAATAATAATATTAATATTAATAATAATAATAAAATAATATATATATATATATATATATCTTTTATTACAGATTTTAATCAAATAACGTCTGACGTACACAGACTTTTCTAGATTTGCGCAATAGAAACAATTGTGTGATGTTTATATACATATTACGCACTAATATAAATATTATTTTATTGCATAGTTTATTAAACTACAATAAATTTTATATCGATGAGTAACCCCATATTTATGTTAGGAGATTGAAAAGTTTCACATTGAGAAATATATGATTTATATGGTTTATAAAATCCTTCTTTTGTAGTTGGAAATATGGTTCCAATAGAATCAATAATATTATATAGTATGAAACAATGTATAAAATACAGAGTAAAGACTTTTTCACATATAAAAATGAATGCATGGGATTAAATTCAATTCGGTAGAAGAATAGCAGTTGATGAAGGCGATTTGAATGGAAACGATAATGAAAATAAAAATATTATTACATGGAAAGTGATAAAAAACTACACCCTTAAATTGTTATGTTTAATATATAGGGTAGAGCGGGGCTTAAAGGTCCGCGGATGAAAAGGTTCACCACCAATATTTCAAAAACAAGTAAGGTTATAAATTTTTTTAACAATAATATATGAAAGTGGTGAGCAAAATATATATAAGCAACCATCACCTTGATTCTCATCAGAAAGTATTTTCTTTCGTTGTTTGTTTTTTTGATTGTGAGCACTATTGTTTAGTTTACGAGATCTTGATATAATTTTTAGTATGCGTTATTTAATTGTTTTATAATTCGTATTGTTAATTCTTAAATTAAACAGATGTTTTTATATACCTTTTATAGTAGTCCACATATGCATGGGGTAATAAGGACCAACTAACCCTTACTCTGGCAAAGGTGTAGACAATAAAATATAGCAAATAAATTAAGTAAAAAAAAACAACTTTACAAGAAATAATTTAAATTATAGCTATTTCAACTTTGCTGATGAATATTTCTGAAGAAATACCACAAAATTGTTATAACAGTTATAACATAAGATTTCATATATGGTGTAATTTTTATAAAAATGTGCGTATGTTTTTCATAATTAACAATATCGCATTGGTTTAATATTTTATTAAATTTTCGTGAAACTCCTTTAAAGTAAAAAAGGACATTTAGGAATTAGCTGTAAATTTTACTGGGCATAGTTCGATATTTGTTTATTTGATACATGTTGTGTGTGTGATAGAGTTCATTTGAGTTAGACAGTATAAATACTGAATGTAAAATTGGATCTTTGTGCCCCGGCCTACTCTATCCTCAAAATTTTGATGATTATATAGTACTCTATTTACATTCTGAATAAAATGCTTTAGATATTAAATTTATCTGGTTATTTTTCAAGTCATTAGTTAATTCGTTAGTCGTTATTCCAAAGGGTTTTGAATTTATTGATCCGATAAATTACATATATTATACGCAAAAACAATTTAATATTTGCTGAAACCTAAATTATTTTTTGACTGATAGTTTTCATTATTGATAAATACATATTAATCGTAAACAAAATTCCTTAAGATGACGACCCATGTTTGATCAAAGTCGACTCCTAGACATGATAATTTGATGAAATTTAGTAAATAATTGATATACGAGTACGTTACTTTAATAAAATTTAGGAACTAGACGTATTTGACAAAACCTAATAAATATTTTGGATTTGTTCTCTTATTATAGTCTGAAACAAGATTCTAGATAAATTTGGGATTATTTACAGCTAATATTTCAATTCATATCTATCTGCTAACTCTATTCCATAGAGCCAATATTAAATCATGAATCAAATTTCAGCCCTTTAATATAATATAAATAACTGATATGAATTCCCAAACATATCTAAATTGTGAATCATAAATTGATGTAGTTGCTATAGATTATTCGTATTGAAATCGCCGTCATGAAAACGGTCGTGATTTATTAATCAAATTAGCCACCAATTTGCATTTAATGGAGATAAAACATCACACCATGGAGAAAAATAAATTCACGTTTTAGAAATTTCATTTAATTTATTTGGTAACATTAGAATTAAATTTTATCAATGCATTTTTTTCGATATTCAGTAATTGCTAGTTAATGAATCTTTAAAATTGTAGATCTCTATAATATAAATTTATATTAGCATATTTAAACAAACATAGTATGTATACTATTATTCAAACAATTTTACTTATAAGTATGCTCACGTGGATAAGCATTAGACAGTAAATAATTATTAGAAAAACAGAAAAATATATCGAGCTCTAGCATGATAGCTTGGATGGTAGATAAATCGAATTCATGAAAATGAGGTATAATTTTACTTACGATTTTTATGAAAACAAAGTTATGGAAGCTCACAATTGTAAGGTTGTGACATTTTCAAATGTAAGGTTGTGACATTTTCAAATGTAAGGTTTAATCAACATAAATTATATTATCAACAACTCATTCAAAATATCATTTTACTCACGCCCAAAATCTAAATATTTAATATTCATGAATACTTTAGAAGTACTTTATATATTCATTAAACCGTTAGAATCCCGAGAGAACAATTTGATTGAATTATTATATTTAATGATTATTATATTTAATAATAAATATATTTTGTTCTGAACCCTTATTTATAAAAAATAAAAATTAATTTAAACTATTAGATATTTATAATTGAGCACCTTCTAGGTATCTAATTTTATTAACTTTGAATTAACAACTGCTATATCCATTTCCACTCGGATGCCGCTCCAAATTCATTTAAATCTTGAAATTCGCGAGTGCAAAGAAATATGTTTTTGTGTAATTCGTGGAATTTTTATCGATTAAAAATGTATTCGATAAATCATGATTTAAACAGAAATTTAATGTATTATATTTTATAATTCATAATACCAGGATCTGGAAATCAAATCGTCTAAAAAAGAAAAATCCTGAGTTTATCAAAATTCTTCGCGAATTAGAGAAAAAGTTTTCTACTAAAGCAATATAGTCTCATGCTACTAAATTTATTTTAAATTAAATTAAATTAAATTTCAAGAACTTTTTCATGTTCATGAAATGTTGGTATAACTCTCATGCTACTAAATATATTTTAAATTATTGAATTTTTAATTTCAAGAACTTTTTCATGCTATGCTACAATAAACGTAATATTGTTGATGGGTAAAATAAAAGTAAAATTTTAATATATTAGGAACAAATATAAATTAAAATCATCAAAAAATTGCGCACTCATATCGATATAATCTGTAAAAATTTCTATCATCTGTAAACATTCTATCAGAATTCAAAGCATTTAATTGTGTGTTTTGTGAGAGAAGATGATGAGTATATTTTGTAAAAATATAAAAAACAGTATACGAAATAATATATCAAAATATATATATATTTTGGATAACTCAAATTTTTACATATGTTAGCAAATAACTTGCCATACGTATTTATTATTTTTTAATAAGTACGTTTAACTTGAGTAAGTTAAACATACTTATATATAAAATTGTTTGATTATACGACTACACTATACTTACATATTACGTTTGTTATAAATATGCAAATTTGTATTTATATTATAGAGAAATACAATTTTATAAATTCATTTACTTGTAATTACCGAATATTAATAAATATAAAAAATATATGTATTTATAACACTATAATTTAATGTGTTTTTGAATTAGTACAATTTTAATTCAATAAATATTTCAACCGAAGACCTCAATGTTATTGATATTAGAAAACATCTAAAGAAATTGATGCATTTATGGCAAAAAAATATTAAATACCTTTATGTTTTTACAGTACACCTCACCACAAACTAAAGACTAGGTAGGTAAATCGGAATTTTTGCAAAAAAATATTAAGAAATTGCTCTGGTTTTTCATCGTACATAAATTATTATTGTATTGACGCACAGTAGGAAGTTGGCAATGAGCATGATCTTGTCAACGGCAATTAATCTTGATAATTTAAATGCAACAGCAATTAATTGCATTTGATTGCTGTGATTATGAACTATCTATTAAATCGTATATCAGACTTGTGAAAACTGCAATAAATGATTTAAGCACTTCACAATCGTTAGATAAAAGTAGGTATTGGTTTGTTTGCGCAGATTTATTTGAACAAACTAACAATTTTTAAAATGTTCACTAAAAATTTTAAATTGGAAACATGTATAATACATTTGTAGTATATAATAAAATTAACTAAATATAAATAAGTTTATAGTAAATAAATTAAATATTAAATGAAATAAATAATAATAATAAATGAATAAGTAATAAAATAGTTAATAGTTAATTATAAATTATATTAAATCTGCTAAATAATGACTTGAGCCTTATTATAATATCATTATACTGACGGCTTGTAAAATAAATAAATAAAAAAAATAACTTTCTTTCTACATTTGCAAAAAAATACAAATATAATTTCTCTAAAATTCTAACTATAAATGTGAAATATTCCAAGTATTATTGCTAAGAAATGTAGATCAAATATTAACAAAAAGCATTGTATTCGTTGAAAACGGTTTGTTTTATGTATCAGAAGAAATTTGTTAATGAATATCTCTTTAGTATATACTATAAAGCTCCAATAATACGTCTTTATAAAATCGTTTACATGAGAAAAGCAACTTCAATTATTATATGCACATAATCATTTATATGTACAGGGTGCCCCAGAACTTAAAGTCAAGCCAAAATGTCAAAAAAAAACCTTATGTTGTATTGAAATTATGGACTTTTAAGTGCAACTTAGAGCTTCAGTACAATTATGAATATTTTTCGGTTATTTTGGTTAAATTTTGTTAATTTTGTTCATATAAACTTTAAAACCGTAACTGCCATTAACATTTTTAAGACCACAAAAAAAAATTAATAATACGATTGCTCCAAGTTTTCAACATTTAAGACTCTTCGTTGAACCATGTTTTTCTAAATCGATCGACTTTGATAGGCCTTTCTCTAAAAAATGTACTAAGCTATGTTGGCAAGTTTCATAAAAATTTGGCCCATTCAACACAACAACACTATACCTGTTTTTACTGAAGTGAGCCAATTTGGCTCATACAACAAAATGGATATTTTTTGGATAATATAGGTCCAAGGCAAATTTAAATAAAATGTTTATAATAAAAAAATCATAATAAGAATTTTTTACCATTAAGTCAAGTACATCAACGCCATACTTGTATGTACTATTCTATATACTTTTATATGCATCTTAACTTTAATACGCATCAACTTTTTATGGAGACAAATTGGTTTGGTAATCTAGTGTTAATCACAACTGTAAAATAGTATAATACTTGATAATTTTAATATTAAAAAATTTCGAGTAATAAAATGAAAACCTAAATGTGTTGTATTATTATTTTTTACAATGGTCCTATTATGGTCCTATTAATATTAATCACGGTTACGGTTCCAAATTTTAAATAAACAAAATCGATAAAAATTAACCACAATAATCGAAAAAAGTTACAATTTCACCAAAGCCTCAGGTTGGACTTAAGAGTTAATAATTTCCGAACAAGCAAAAATTATTTTGTTTCTAAATTCTTCTAGGATAAAGGTCATTCTGCCGCTTTCGGCTTGACGTTGAGTTCTGGGACACTTTGTAATCATTCCATTGATTGAAGTATGCAAAAGTAAAATCCACTATCCATGGAAAAACGATTTTTTAAAAAAGAATATCATAATAAGCAGAACTATACGTCATTTGCTCTCGATGAAATCATTTGTTACAGTTCGATAGTGATTAGTAGTGTGTATGTGAATAGAGATCTGTCGTTGTATGCGTACCGGCATCATACATCGTAGTTACATCGTAGTACAAATCTTGATTTAATAAAAAATGCCTGAATCAGAAGAAAATTATGCCCTGTTCCTTGAAAATAATAAAACAAATTAAACATTTGTGCCGTGAACTAAACGTAAATTCATTGATTAGAAATTATTTCTATATTATTCCTAGTTTATATAAATCTTTGAAGTTATTAAAATAGAAAATATTTTTTAGACAAAACAGATATTACAGCTGTTAAAAGAACGAAATTATATCGCCAGCGAAAAAGTTAAAAAAAATACAAGCAGTCAATGAATGTATGTTTATTTTAATTATATGAAGTTCTTCAAACACAATTACATGATGAGTAAAGTTGCGAAAACAATAGTTGTTTAGGCGTTGATTAACATAATCCACTGTGTGAACAAATATTATAGAATTTATTAATCAGCAATTACTTACACTAATTACAATGACAAACCGATCATGCCATATTTGAAGTATGACTTAAATTACATTATTATTTTTGAATTTTATACATATTTTTAATGCTATTATAAATATATAATTTATAATTTATCATTATATAAATGTGTATAATGGTTGACACTAATAAATGTGTGCATCACGAGTGTTACCATATCACTAATAAACATTATTCAAAATTGTTATATGATATATTTATTTTTACTTAAATGCCATCTTGTACAGTAGCAAATAAGTTTTACTTCAATCGCGTGTGAACCTATGTATGAAGTATTCATTTTTACTTAACTTAAATTTGTTTCTTTGTACAGTAGCATATAAGTTTTACTTCAATCGCATGCAAACCTTACGCGCACTCTTTTTTTTATTTATTATTAACCACCTGTATTAAAATAGTTTACGATGACATATTTCAAACGTACATCAAGTATATTTTAATTATTCATGAAACAGTCTGTATAATTTTGTATGCAATATTTTCCAGCGGAAATTTCATATGCCATTAACTTTTTGATTTGCCTGTCAACAAGTTCATTCTGAATATGTCAGTCTCTATGAAAAATTATTTTTCCATTCAATGCGATGTTTGATTAAATAAATGCATTGTAGTAAACACTGCATGACTCCTTCTTTGCATAGTATATTATTCGCAATTAATTTAATCCTTGAATGTAATAGAAAATTAAATGAAAATCATTATTTTTTTATAGAAATAAATGGAAGCTATTATTTTGCTGTATGTATAAAATGATTATGTTAATCACAATGTCATTGCTTGTAAAAATAGCATACGCATTATATAAGTTGATCTGTGGTTGATGAATGCGAAGTATTTCAAGAATGGAAATCGCATTTATAAATAAATTATTTGTAAATACATTGATGAGTCAATAATTTCATTATGTTATCATTTCTAATTTGTTCTTTATTTTGCTATGTCTAATATGCAATTGCTAATTCAAAGACTTGTAATTTTAAACAACAGTAATGGGTAATGAATCAGTTGCAGTTCCATGTTAAACTTATTTTTTTGTTTGTACATCCATTATAGCTTTAATCAATAGTAACAGAGATATTCAAATTATGCTTAATACAAATTGAATTTAAATTAATAAATTAAACTCAAAATTTTTATATGATATTTTTATGTAGAATAAGGACATTATTCTGCTGAGAAATACTTAAGACTTACTGTTTACTACTTAAAGTAAGGTGAATTATAATTAAATTTTGGTAAATTTTTTAGCTAAATAATTTATATATAATTTTTAAATAACAAAAATACTATTTAAGGATGCAATAAATGAATTAAGACGAATCAATTTGTTTGTAAATCTAACCTAGAAATTCGTACTAGAATTACGAATTTCTAGTAAGAATTTTACTATTCGATTATTTTATATATACTCAATGTTCCTTCACCTATGATAATATAATGACAATATAAAATAAAATATAAATGGTGCAATGGATTTCATGTACTTTCATCAGACAATTTTTGCAATGTTATGCACAAGCCTCATTTCTACTTTTATACCATTATACGTCGCAAAATATTGATATTTATTTAAGACGTAATTTAAATTTAAGAGACTATTTAAGAAAAATCTTATTATATGTTCAATTACTTAAGGCTTCGTTCTTATAATAAGAAATGAAGTAATGAAATTACAATTACTTTTGTCCAATTTGACTTTGTGCAATTACATTGTGAAAACCAAACCAATAGTCGTATCGTATCACAACTAATAAAATAATTCAGTAAAACTCTCAGAAACTCTATAGAAATGTTTTTTGCTGTTTTTCAAACATTCGTCGCCTGGTCCTTTTTACCACATGGGTGGGGTAAAATGAATCAGCCAGGCAAAACAGGCCCAATGTCTTATTTTGAATTTTGAAGATATTTTATATATTATGCAACCAATTCAAAATATAAATTTCATGGGTGCATTTTTACAGAGATAAAACTGTGTATATCCTCAATCTGGTATTTCGTCAAATCAGTTTTTGCCGTTTCAATTTTATCAAGTAATCAAAGTTATATCCATGGATTTTTAACTTAACTTTAATGTATCCAAATTGTGCTAACGATTATCATATAACATGTATTTCTTATAAGATACCTATATCACATTCACGTATGCCTAAACCTTAAATTCTATGTTGTACGCCTTATAACTAACTATATAGTACGCCTAACACGCCTACAACCCATTTATAATACGCCCAATATTATTTCTTATCTTACACCTATAATTTTTCTTAAACGCTAATTTTTTCGAACCCTACCGAGAATCGAACCCAAACCCTCTGCGTGGCAGGCAGCAACCTTAGCCACTAGACCACCGTACCGCTACGATTGGTCTCCTTTTTCCGGGTGTCGTCGCGTCACCTTAGTATTCATTACTTAATTAATAGGTAAAGGTACCGCGGAAGAACAGTGCGTCTCTTAATATATTATTCGTGGGGGACCCAATAGAGTAGTGGTCAAGGCGCTCGACTGCCACGCGGTGGTCCCGGGTTCAATTCCCGACGTGGGCATATAGGGTAGACACAATAGATAATAGATAAGAGTAAAAAAATATAGTATAAGATAGAGACAATAGATAATAGTTAAGAATAAAATATAGCGTGTAAATGGTATTATGTAAGGTTTGTAGGGGGTAAAAAGATATGTAGGGTGTAGGTTATACGTAATAGGTTAATAGCAAATAATGATGAAGCGGTAATAGATTTATATATAACTGTAGGAACTGATAGTCTTAGGTATCGTACGGTATGATTAGATAAGAAATAATTAGATTTAAGTCTTTTAACGTATTGTAATAGATCTTGGGTACTTTTATATAAAAAACAGTGCGCGTAAGGTTCATACGCGCATTGAAGTAAAACTTATTTGTTACTGTACAAGATGGCATTCAAGTAAAAATAAATAGATCATGTAACAATTTTGAATAATGTTTCTTAGTAATATGGTAACACTCGTGATGCACATATTTATTATTGTCAACCATTATACACATTTATATAATGTGTATAAGTATGGCTTTACACTTCAAATATGACATGATCGGTTTGTCATTGTAATTAGCTATTAGAAATGAACCTTCATTAGAGAAATGAAGTAATTGCTGATTAATAACTTCTATAATATTCGTTCACACAGTGGATTATGTTAAACAACGGCTAAACAAATATTGTTTTCACAATTTCACTCATCATCATATAATATTTGTGTTTGAAGAACTTCATGTAATTAAAATTAACATACATTCATTGACTGCTTGTATTTTTTTTTTTAGTTTTTCGTTGTCGATATAATCTCATTCTTGGAACAGCTGTAATATCTGCCTTACCTATAAATATTTTCCATTTTAATGACTTCAAAGATTTATAGAAACTACGAATAATATAGAAATAATTTCTAAACAATAAACTTACGTTTAGCACAAATGTTTAATTTGTTTTATTATTTTCAAGGAACAGGGTGAAATATTCTTCTGATTCAAGCATTTTTCATTAAATCAAGATTTGTACTACGATGTAATTTTAAAATGTTTATCTATCTATCTATGCCGATTTCCTTGTTGATCCTTTGTCGGTTCGCATACAACGACAGATCTCTATTCACATGTGGGAGTTGTTATGATTATGATAATATATTAAATTATAAACTCCCAACATATAAAAATATATCAAATTTATTGACTATAAAAATATTACGATATGAAAAATATACAATGACAAGTCCAATTGTTTTTTACAAATCATGACCAGCCTGCTTGATCCCCACACACATACGCGAAAACTAATCACAATCGACCCGTGTAGAAATGATATCATCGAGAGCGAATGACGAATCATTGGCACTTGACTCTTATCTTATCTGCCGTAATGCACTTCCGTTGCATTTGTACGGTTTTACACCTTAGTTGCGCCTAAAGAAGTATTACTTCAAGAAATAATTTTTGGTACGGCAAACGGGAAGTTCCAGCAGTTTGCCTTAAGACACAATGTCATGCGCCTCACTAGTTTTAACAAAGTTTTGGCCGTTTTATTTTTATCAAATATTCAAAGATATCGAAGAAAGTTTTGGCTTTCAATTGTTTTTGAAATATGGAGACGGACCTATTTACCCGCGAACTTTTAAAAACCGCTCTACCCTATTGTAATTTATATACCAAATTTTATTTAAAAATATCATTTTATAATAAATAAATAAATTTAATAATCAAAATAGAGAATTTTTTAGACAAAATTTCAATATTTCATAAAAAAGTTATACAGTAATAAAAATAAGTATTATAATATAAGACCTGCTCTAATTTGAACCCATGACCTCAAATATTTAGTTCTTTCTATTTTATATATATATAAATATTATATATATATATATATATTATATTATATATATATATATATATATATGTATAAGTATATAAATGCTTATGATGAACTGAAAATGCTTAACAAAATGAGAGGTCAATCTGTCACATTCACTTATAATAATACATCTCTCTTCATGCATTTCAATTAGTAGAAATTAGTATGCCGATAAAAAATATGTTGGTCAACAGGTAAACGTATCTAGAACACTGATAAATGGAAATATTTAATGTCTATTATTCAAAACTGTAAAAATAGATAACCAGAATAAAATATTTTTCAAGACTAAATTTCAAGACTAAAAATTCACTTTGTCGAAGCAATATTTATTTCTTTATTAAATTCTTGTTTTTCTAAAGGGAAGTATTATTCCATTACTTAAGATTCTCTATTAACGAGTAAAACAACACAAGTTATTTTTACACATTTTTAGAAACAAAAATCGATATATTACTTAATACCTGCATTCTCGTTACATCTTTCATAATAACACATGGTACAAATGTATTTGCACAACAAGTTAGCACACATTTTTAAAGGTCTTGAAAACACAGCAAAACCATTATTCAAACACTTAATATTCCTTTTACATTATTAAATCTAGGTTAAAGCAAAATGAAGCTATGAAATGCATTAAGTTTAGTGACTTGCTGATATCTATGATATTAAATCCATCTACAATAGTAACTATATAAGTAATAGAATTATTTAATGCGTTGCGCATTATATTATCAGATCATAAGTACGTCACAACCTGGATTTTATTTACTTTAGAGAAAAAAATGAAAAATACAATTTAGAAAAAAAAGTTATTTTTTAAAGTAAAACATGTTATCTTATCAAACAGTTCACTATTAAAAAATATTCTTTATAGTATTCTTCTCATTTTTTATTTTAAAACCAAGACGAAATTTAAATTGAAAATAGAGAAAATTTGAAATAGAGAGAAAATTTGGCATTCTAGGTATAATTTTTTTGTATGAAATAATCTTTTAGTATTCAATTTTTAGTATTTTTAGTATTTAAGTCCCAACAGATGATTAGTGCCAAAGCAATAATTTAAGAAAAATCTTATATGTTCAATTACTTAAGGTTTTGTTGTTATAATAAATAAAAATGTACTGAAATTGCATTTTCAATTGGAAGTCTCATACTTTCCTTATTGAGAGTATGAAAGTCTGTTGTCTCATTAATATAGAAATAATTTTAAAGTCCATATAGAATATTTGTCCTAAAAATACTAATAATGTTATGTTTAAATAATCACTATAGAACACTTTTTTAGTCACTAGGAAGAATATTCACTAATTATATTATTAACTTTCCATGGGGTAAGTACTATAATTATAGTAATCGTCAAGAAATCGAAGATTTTTGCATATATTTATGTTTCACAGATTTCTGAACATTTTGGCATACCTCAGAAAAAATGAACGGTGTGTATGTATGTAGGTATGTAAGGATACTATTTTTCGTCCACAATTTCGGGCGCATGGAACAACCGATTTGAATTATTCGAAAAACATTTGATTTCTATTTGTAGAGAGACGTGCTTATTTGTTTTTGGCAAAGACAGGTCCAGCCAGAGAACGGAGCATCGGGTAATGATGATTAAAAAAATATTCGATTCGTACTCGTATATTATGCGAAAAAATATTTTTTTAAATATCTAAAATTATTTTTTTTTAATTTTATTTTCATTCTGCAATCTATAAAAATAATTACATTTAGCAGAGAATTCTAACCAATTGTTTACAATTGATTGTCTACAAATTAGTAGATATAGATATATTTTATATATCTACTAGAGCTAATATAAAAAAACTAAAGACAAATATGGAGAAAGAAATATGAATAAACTATATTAGATCTCCAGGTATTTTCCTTGATCCGGATTTCAATTTTATTTCAGGCTAAAAACATTTAATATTCCTCGAATATTTCACCACTAGTTTACACACATATTTAAGAACCTATACAGAAACTTCTGAAAACTAATCAATTTCAAAATTTCTAAGCACAAAATGATGTTCATGAAAATTATATTTTATTTTTCACATTTTATGAGTGTTTCTAAATTATTTTTACATAATAAACTAAATTTTCATCAAAGATATCTAGTTCATTATCGGATACCTTAGGTGTATAAATTCCAAAATGTGAATATATATCTTAATAATTAAACTCAAACATTTGAATTTTTTTTTTGAAGTTACATATGAAAAGAACATTATTTCAAGCTCAGTAATGATTTACCTCTGCGATGTTCAAATTTTCTGCATATAGCAAGGTTAAAAATTCGAAGTATGTATCATTACATTAGTACAAATTTAGTGGAGAAGAGCATACAATTTAATTGAAACTAGAGTTTACTAAAATAATTTGAGAAACGTAGGACAAGTAAATTGACGTCTTTTGTTCACACGTTGCAAGATTCGATCTATTTCCTAATCAAATGCTATTTAAACGCTTTCGCAAGTACTCGCGTTTGTTTAAAATACATACTATGTATTCAGTTTATTTGAACATTCAACTGATTTTCCGTAATGCAATGTCTATTCTATTATCGAAATAATACTTAACTATCTAGAACAGTAATTCCCAATATGAAGCGCTTGGCCCACAGAAGGGCAATTTTTAAATTCAGGGAGGTGCAAATAAAAAAATGACACGACTTCAACCCATTCGTTTTGAATGATTTTTTCGATATTTATTATCAAAATAAATATTCCTATAAAAGAAAGAATATTTATAAATTAAATCTGTTTAGCATTTACATTTCTTATACAATAATCCCTACATCATAAGTTTCTTTTCGTGTATGTGTATGTGTTGTTATACCCTCAATCCCTACATCTTATATCTAAAATGCCTAAATTTCATTATCTTACAAATATAGTTTCTCTTACATGCTATTTTCACCCTTACTGGGGACTGAACTCCGAAAAATTAGGAACTTTTGAATTGTAGACGTGGGTACAGGACAACGTTTGCCGGGTCATCTAGTAGATATATATATATATATATATATATATATATATATATAACTATACCTAAACGTTTAACCGTTATTTTTTAATATTTGTTTAGTTCCTTTTAGATAGCATAGTTGAATTGATATATGAGCAGATAATGCCTGTCGATATGTAACAAATTACATGGTGCACGTAATCTAAAAACACGCGAACCTGTTTTGCTTCAATTAACATCCATTATCAATGATGCATATGAATGCTTTTGACATTGTAACACCTGAAAGTACTTACGATTAGGATATCATAATTGTTTGATGTGCATTATCAACGAACACGATCTTCGAACATGATTCTCTCATAAGCTATTTTCTTCATTTATCATATGACGGAGAACACATATTCAATATAGTATAGGTACATTATTGCGTATTGAGTTTTCAATTTTTTTTTTATTTAGAGACTTATTTTACAGTTATTTAATGCAAATGTACAATTATATAATTATATTGTAATATTACATGTTCATTTCACTTATCCTTATAATCATATTCAAAAAAATTTCAGTGTATATAATCTGCATTAGTTATGATTTTTTGAAATTAGTAATAAAAATGCTAAAATTAGCATTTAGTCTTTCAATTGCTCTAATCATTCAGCAAATCATACCAGAAAGAACAAGGTTGAAATATTTTTATTGACCTTTGCCAATACTATAATTCCATTTAGCAACCTACGATTCTTTTTCTACACAGTCCATAAAATAAAAAAAAATGTCTGTATTGAGTGGGTGGCATATGTTTTCCAATGTAATTTTTAACACTGAACACAAATGTAAAGTCAAAATTGTGGGTCAGTCAGATTTAAAAAAAAAATACAATTTTCTCGATTGAAATCTTATAACAAAATGAGGCTGTTATAATACCGATTTAGATATTATGGAATACAGCTGTGGGGGAGTGCAAGCACATCGAACATTAAAATGATACAAAGAATACAAAATAAAATATTAAGATCAATCATAAATGCCCCATGGTATGTAAACAACCAAATTATTTACCTTAAAATCGACACTGTATGCAAAACCATAAATAAATTCAGCAATAGGTGTCATTCATAGGTTGCTCAACATAGTAACCCAAGCATCCAACATATTGTACAGAACATACCGACCAAAAGACCCCAAAAAAATGGCCAGAAGACCTCAAGTCAATTTAAATCAATTTTATCAAAATCAATGGTGACCCTACAACATATATAAAGAGTGCAAAAAAGCTGATAACGCCTGATCAGATAAAAAGATAATTTCACAGGAAATTATCTTAAATACGTTACTTAAGTTTTATCAGTTTAGCTTATAGAAATTATGTTTATTTCTGATTACAAAAAATAAAGTGTAAAAAAAAATCTTATAACTTATTAACTTCCTAGTCTTTTTCCTTTTGAATGACCTGGTCTTTTTGTAGAATCCAGCGGCAATATGTAAACTAAATTTACAAATAACTGCAAATATGTTTTCATATAACCTAAGCGCAAAAAGAAATAAATATATGTACAGATTGCTGCTGGATTTTGCAAAAGGAAACTCAACAAAGTTGAAATAGAACCAGGATTGATAGTAATTATAAGATTATAATCATCATGCTGAAGAATCACTAGATCGATGATTTTGTCCCTATTTTTGTTTTCTCTTTGCCGTTTTTGTAGTTTGACCCTCAATTTTGACTTAAGGTTCGATTTCAGCGTTAATAAGTACATTAGAAAACAAATTTTGCCCACCCAATACAGGCAATTTTTTTATTTTGTGGTCCTGTGTTACAAACCGTGACAATTTTTAAAGTCTAAATCTTTTGCATATTTATTTACTACTCGACCTGGATTCGATCTAAGAACCTTTGTGGTGTGAGTCAAGCGCTATAATTTTTATAGAATTTTAATTAACAGTAAATTACTAAAAATGTCAAAAATATAAATAGTGTCATAAAATCCAAAATTGTTTGCTAAAATAAATATGATAAATCCATAATTTCCAAGGCAAACTCTCTCTCTCTCTCTCTCTCTTTATAGAGTTTAAATTTAATACATAATTAAATAATAACACTCAATTAATTATTTTTAATGACTATTATTCTGCAATGTCCTCAGATTCCTCTTTTTTAATACAAAATGCAATATAACTCTTTTCAATGATCGACAACTCCATAAAAAGTTAATATAGATTTACAACACAACATATACATTCTGCATGATAATATACATACAATGTCGAAACTAAAAGAATAAATAATACAAGTATTTATCTTTTTTCATTTCGACAATTTGGCAGTAAAAAAATTAATGAATGTTCTTCAACTTCGACCAAAAAAGTAATAAGAATATTATTAAAAAATGTACGAGTTGTAAAACTATTATCATAGAAAATAATTTTTAATTAGATGAAAAATTTTTAGATCTAAATAAACAGAGGGCAACCGCCCTTAGTTACCTTTATGTACCATCCTAGATTTTTCCATGGATCAGTAAACTAATAGTATTAGAAAATCATATTTTCTATATCTATCTCTAAGGTTGGGCTATAGAAGAACAATAAGTTTATGTATAATAAACAATATCATTGTGCCGATCTATTTCGAGTATAGAAACAATTCCAAATAATATTGTTCCCATTATATTAAAACAAATCAAGCGAATCTGATGCGGATCAAGTGATTCAAATAGGTAAACCACTTTCAGTTTCCATCACGCTTTGTATCGGTTTGACGGTTTGATGTCATTGTAACCATTTTACTTAAACAGAAAGCTGGTGGACATTTTACAATGTATAATATATACGAAACAATAATTATCTATGAGACGAAGAAATAATAAAATGATATACTTCTTGGGGACGATGGAGGAACAGAAAAATCTACTTCTTGGAGATGATAAAGAAGTCAAAAGATATACTTCTTGAGGATAAATTATTGGATGATGAGACAGTAAATAGATGTACTTTCTGGGGATGATAAATTAACAAAAAGATATAATTCTTAGGGATGAAATCTTAATCTTGAAGATGACAAAAAAATAAAAAAACATTTTGTAAGGATGATGAAAAAAATAAAAAATATACTTCTTGGACATGATAAAGAGGTAAAAAGATATACTCATTGGAGATGATGAAAAAATAAGAAACAAACTTATTGGAGATGATGAAGGAGTGAAAAGATATACTTCTTGGGGATGATGAAAGAAAAAAAAATATAATTCCTGGAGATGATAAAAGAAGAAAAAGATAAACTTCTTTGATAACAAGAGAGTAAAAAAAATTACTTTTTGGGGACGTTAAAAGAATAAAAAAATCTACTTCTTAGGGATGATGAAATAATAAAAATATAATATAATATAATTTCGTGAATATTATAAAAGAATAAAAAAATATAATTTTTGGAGATAAAAAGTTATATTTCTTGAAGATGATGAAAGAATAAAAAATATACTTCCTGGAGATGATGAAAGAGTAAAAAGATATACTTTTTTGGGATGATGAAAGAATAAAAAGTTATACTTCTTGGAAATGATAGAAGAAAAAAGACTTATTTCTTGGAGATGATGAAAGTTTAAAAAAATCTACTGCAAGCTATTATATATGAATTGTATAAAATAATAGAGATAGATTATGCTAGCAAACTTAATACCAAATTTCAAGTAAAATTTTAATTAATGAGAAGTATTGTCATGTAACAAAAAAAGGGATTCTACTGCGGAGCAAAATATATTCACTCAATTTAAAAATTAAAATAACATAATAATAATAGTCGTCTTTGCAAAAAAACTATACTGACGAGCTAATCAAGTTTTTTAGATATCATTTATAGAAAAGGGATTCTGCAGACAAGCAAACAGAATAAAAAAAGTAAATTAACAAATAGAGAATGCTAATTGACTAACAAAGTAAATTAAATAATTTTGGTTTACTGACGAGTAAACTAAAATTCTTAGATATCATTTATTTAGGGATTATTTATAGAAAAAAGACTCTACCCTACTCTATATGGATTTGAAGAACTGTGGCATCTAGCATGATCTACCTCTAATATTATAATTGAGTGTATTACCAATAAATATCATTGCTAATATTTAAAGTCAGATACTTGGCATCACAAATATAATTGCTTAATAAATTTTGCTGTTAACAATTACTAAAAGTCTTCTAGAAGTTAAAGTCTCAGCGAGATTTTACCGCATTTCTTATTTAACGCACCAAGAATATGAAATATATAAACATTTATTTACGATTATTGTATTACAGTTTATAATTGCATACAAATCGCAAATTTATAAAGCAATTAGTTTAGCCTTTTCTACTTCAATCTCCATATTTATTCTGTAGTTATTTCCAGTTCGATATATAATATATAACGCCCTATTTTTGCTTTCTCTTTGATGTTAGAAGCAGAAACAGCATCAAAAGGTTAAAGTTCAAATACTTAAGAGATTACATATTGTAAAAGGGCGCGGCTATTATTATTTACAAGTAGATCTATTTTTACCTTATTTATAAAAATAGAAATATGACCTTTTTTTAAAAAATGCAGCTTGTAATTAATTTAACATTTTTCACAAAATAATAATTGAAGGTTTTTAAAAAATAAATGCTTCATTTATACCAAAGGATTAAACTTGATTTATGTAAGTCAATGATAATATGTATTCATATATTCAAAGTTATTCAAATTCTTTAAATATTCTACTTCAAAGTAAAAGATACGGTGGTTTTCATCGTGGTTATGCTCAAAAATTTACAGAACAAAGGTGATACAAATTGATGAGATAATGCTAATGTTAACTTAACGAGATTAAGTTGAATTTAACAATTCAAATATATAAGGTAAATTCCAAAGCAATAAATAAATTGTCAATTACATATATATTTTTGCTGTGCTCATCATTTTGGCATATCACACATAAAAAAACAAAAGAAATTTCTATAGATGATTGAACATTATGTGTGTCTTATTATTATTAAATCTATGAATTTTAGAGATAATTTATTTTGAGGATCATCATGAACTTAAAAGTATTTCTACAATCTACAGTTCTTGAACATGTACCTTTTTTGTTGCTAAAAATCTAAGCTATCTATTGTTTCCTACTGGCAAACTTAATCTCATAATTTTTTGGTTTTCGTTTTAAGGGGGTATTCTACTGTAGAATTTTGAAAAAATCGAAAAAATTTTTTTTTCATATTTTCAAAGTTTAGTTATTCAAAAATATGTCATTAAAAGGATTTTTCAAAATTACTATTATTTCCTGAGTTATATCCGTTTTAGTGACGTGGCCTCGGTTCGGGTCAGACCGAGTCTCAAAACTTTGAACGCGTTTTTCTCGAAACTACTTTTTTCGAGTTGGCGGTAAGGATATCTCGAGTTCTAATGAACCGATTTACTTCAAATTTAGAGAGAATCTTCTCCATACATCGCCTTATCGTATGGACCTTGCCCAAAACTATAACTTTTCATTTAGTATCTTTAAAAAATTCGGAATTGTTAAAAAAACATGAAAAAAAATATTTTTTTTTTCAAACTGCCGCCATTCAAACAAAAATTTTTTTTTTAACTTATCCAAGGTTCATACGATAGCGGCATCTATTATAATTCAGAATCCATCTATTTTTTATTTTTCAAATCACCAGGAGGGTTGGAATCATGTACGCCAGGACACCCTCTTTTTTTGGGAACCCCCACTTTGACTGCTCATAACTTTGTGAATTTTAATTATTTTCTTTTAATATTTTTTTTATGTAATAATAAAAGATCAATTAACAAATGATGAAAAAATTTATAGTAAAAATATTATTTGTTTCCTTTATACAGCGCTTCAAAAACCGGGCGAAATTCATGTCTCTACAGTAGAATACCCCCTTAAAAGAAAAATATTTAATAATTTATCTATTTAATATTATTTATTATTTATTTATTTAATATTATTCTTAAAATTGTAATAAATCATATTCAGGAATATAGTATGTAGAACAGCAATGCAATGCAAAAGACATCAATTTTTGGAATAGATTTTTAGAGATATGGAGAACGAAAAAAAAGTCATAAGTTTGAACAAATTTACATTTTACTTTCCGTAATAATCGTAAACCTTTCATAAAAATTTCAGCACAAGTATAAACAATTTCAACTAATTTTTGCAAGTTTCATAAGTTTTTGAATTATTTTAGGTATGATAGTAAAACAAGAAACTACTAATATATTTAATTGCTTAACGAAATCGATCTAACAATACAAACATCGATAAAACATCTATTATTACTCAGTGATTTTTATTTTTACCATTATTAAATAAGATTATATTAGATAATTATATTATATTTATATTTATTCAACTCATAGTAAGTTAAGCATATTCCTACAACTGATACAATGTCAAGTGTATGCAGTTGCAAAAGTTCTATCAGATCAAAATATTAACGGACTTCCAGAGGTCAGATTCTTAACGAGGGTCTAGTTCAACATATGCAAGGCGAGAGATTGTTTCATGATAAATATTACGAAAATAATAAATCTGGTCATATACGACTACACTGACATTGAACATATTGATTAAGAAATATCTAGTGAACAATTTACAAATTTACATAAAAAAACAAGGACTTGAATCCAACCCAAAGCATAAAGTAATGGACTTAACTTGATCTAATACTTAAAATTTAAAAAAAGTATTTTTAATATATATATATATATATATATATATATATATATGTATATATACATATACATAATATGTATACATAATATGTATATATTATATACATATATAATACTGGTTATTAAAATAATTTGTTATCTGAAATAGCTGGGTTTGCTAATAAAGTAGCAAAGGTAAGTAAAGAATGTTAGTATGTTTATCTAAATATATGTACGAACATGGCATACATATTATTATCCTATTTACTATTTTAATTAACGGTTATATGATCGACACATGTATTCACACATGACCTTAAGATTACATGCCATTTTCTCTAACAAACCTATATTCATTATTACACTTTAAAAAATAGCATATTATAAAAAATCTTAATATCATAACTAGAGTTAAAAATTCTACGATTAATTCTGTCATAAATCCACGTGCTTATGGACAAACATAAATAATAGCAATCTTTATTAATTAATCCAGTATTAAATTATGTATAAGGAATGTACATATTAAATATAAAAAATTCAAGCAGTTTTCATGAATTATGTATGTATAAGTTTCTATATTAGTAATCCAATTCAGAGTAAGTCTGAATGTAAATCAGTAATAATTACACGATAAAATCGATTTAAAAACCACAATATATATATTTTCTACCCTTGTTAAGAATCATCATTAGAATAGTTGTGAGGTTTAAAAATAAAATAACAAATGAAGAAGGTATTTTGCTTCAAAGTCAACATTTTAGTTCATCCAAAAGCTATTCTCTCTACCTAGTTAGGACAACTTCCATGAACTCTTAAGAATCTAAAACAAAAACTAAGTACAAGAAAAACTTTATCGCATTGTGGTTCCAACAAAACCATCTTCTTCGGCAATATATATAATCTTAAATACTCAGAGACAAAAGACTTATAACAGAAGTCAAATTATATTAGAACATATAGTATTGCAATTGCAATTGCAGTTAAACTGATTTATGGTTTTGGATTAGTTCCTACTATTGCTCCTTTCCTTGTTGCCGCACTTTATTGCTAATAAAGATATCTTCAGATAAGAATAAAATCAAAATCAAATTATTGAATGATATCATAAATCACACTCTATGCTTTTCTCTATATTATATATTGATGCCAATAACACTTTCGACTCGGGATTTTCTGTGATAACAAAATATAGTAGAATTAATGACAACGTGCCCTACATTCGCCATTGATAACAAGTTGATATCAGAAACATGAGTTATATAATGAGAAGAAAATTGAAATAATAAAGTAAATTGGTTTGAAAATTGCACATTTCATAAAAATTACAAATATGGGAAATATATAAAAAACAATGAAATTATACATACAATATAAGTTATGATTTATAAACTGGTAAATTGAGCTAAAAGGTTTATTTATATCAATACAGATAAAGTCATCTGGATAGACAATCATTTTTATTACAAAGGAAACATTGCAGTTTATAAAACCGCCCACTTATATGTAACAATCATCTCTCTATTGAACAAATATATTTTATCTACAGGGGCACAACTAGTGTAACCGCCTAAAAAATGGTGATTTTTAAGAATTTATATTAAAAAAACTACTTTATCAATCTGTAACTCAAAAACTATTTAAGATATCGTTTTAAAATTTTGGTAAGTAATTTTTAAGGGTATAACCTATCGAAATTTTACACTAGTTGTGCCCCTTAAAATGAATATAAATGCATCACAGCAAAAAATGTGATTCAGTTTCAGATCGCAAAAAAGGAAATCTTATTAAACAGGATTCAGAACATTTACTTTGAAATTTCAATGTCCGAAACAGGTCTGTAAGCCAAGATAATCTTTGATTAAATCCATAGAAATTCATAATGGAAGATTTTCCATTGCCTTAATATAACGTATCTAATATTTCTGAAATTGAACTAAAAATTGTATGTTCAAATATATCCTTACTGATGTGTCCTATAGAACCGAATGTGTTCTGTGACTCTTCGTATTTTATTACTACTACAATATACAAATTTTCAAGATTTCCCAATACTTAGTTGGAAAATATTTTAATCAGAAAAAGTAATATATTGCATGGTGTTAAAATATAATTCTTATCTCGATATTTTTCATTTAAAAACTAAAAGAAACTTCTTAAAAATAAAAAGCGAAAAAAATGGAAAATATCAGGAATGTTGTATAAAGATAGCAATTATTTTATTCGTACTTCAATTGCAAATCATTTTCCATACACCCGGAAAACGATTTTCTATTAAAATGTCGCCTTGGCAGTTGATTCGCTAGAAAGTAGATAGGAACATTGAGAATCTCGAAGATAAAAGTTAAGTGATTTTCTGAAAATAGTCATTGATTTGACATCGAATTGTAGAGATGAGATTTTTTTTACAGAACATTAAGTGATGGAAGATGACTCTCTGTTAAATTGCCTGTACATTTATGTATTTTTAAGATAACTGAGTACCTTAAAAACAAAGTGTTTGGAGACAATTTAATCTAGTTATTTTAGTCTTTTCGGGCCAGCGGTGGCGATATCGGTTAGAACTTGGCTACCGCCGTAGCCTGACATCAGGCAGCTTTGATATCAAATTTTCACTTGGGGTCACAATATAATTCCAAGTGGAAATCGTCCTTCGTGGACATAGCAACAAAAAATCATATGTTAACTATTAAACGTAAGAGCTAATATCAAAAATATCCCACATATAAGAGAATGGTAAATGGTAATAAAACATCTTAGTTGAGTTCTGGGACAACCCTGCACATGTATATTGGTAAATACTTTTATATTGGTAAAAAATATAAATTGTATTTTTAAACAAAATTTATATTTGTTTTCTTAGTTCAACAATACCTATTTTGAATTTAAATTATTTAATAAACTGCTAAACTTGTACTCGTAGCTGCAAAAATTAAATGTTGAGGTATGTCACGAACTTCTGTTATTTGCCATGAATAAAATAATATTTGAAGAGTAGTTATAAGGATACAAATGCATTTTATACAGTACCCGTATCAAAATTCTGCTAACGATTATCATATAACATGTATTTCTTATAAGATACCTATATCATATTCACGTATGCCTAAACCTTAAATTCTATGTTGTACGCATTTTAATTAACTACATAGTACGCCTAATACGTCTACAACCCTATATACATAATACACCCAATATTATTTCTTATCTTACATCTATAATTTTTCTTAAACGCTAATTTTTCCGAACCCTACCGAGAATCGAACCCGAGCCCTCTGCGTGGCAGGCAACGACCTTAACCACTAGACCACCTTACCACTGTGATTGATCGCCTTTTTCCGCATGTCGTCGCGTCACCTTAGTATTAATTAATAAATAGGTAAAGTTATCGAGGAAAAACAGTGCGTCCCTTAATATATTATTTGTGGGGAACCCAATAGAGTAGTGGTCAAGGCGCTTGACTGCCACGCGACGGCCCCGGGTTCAATTCCCGGTGTGAGCGATAGAATATAGAGTAAGATAAGATAAGAGTAAAATATAGCGTATAAACGGTAGAATGTAAGATTTGTAAGGAATAAAAAGATATGTAGGGTATATGTTATATATAATAGGTTAATAGCAAATATTGATTAAGCGGGCATAGATATAATATATAAATGTAGGAACTAATGGTCTTAGGTATCATACGGTATGATTAGAAGGTATGATTAGGTTTCAAATAGATTTAACGTATTGTAATAGATCTTGGGTACTTTTATATAAAAAAGAGTGTGCCTAAGGTTCACACGCGATTGAAGTAAAACTTATTTGCTACTGTACAAGATGGCATTTAAGTAAAAATGAATACATCATATAACAATTTTGAATAATGTTTATTAGTAGTATGGTAACACTCGTGATGCACATATTTATTAGTGTCAACCATTATGCACATTTATATAATGTGTAAAGTATGGCTTCATACCTCAAATATGACATGATTGGTCTGTCATTGTAATTAGCATTTAGAAACGAACCTTCATTAGAGAAATGAAGTAATTGCTGATTAACAACTTCTATAATATTCGTTCATATAGTGGATTATGTTAAACAACGCCTAAACAAATATAGTTTTCACAATTTCTCTCATCATCATATAATATTTGTGTTTGAAGAACTTCATGTAATTAAAATTAACGAGCATTCATTGACTGCTTGTATTTTTTTTACTTTTTCTTGCCTAAAAAATATTTTCCATTTTATGACTTTAAAGATCTATAAAAACTACGAATAATATAGAAATAATTTGTAATCAATAAACTTACGTTTAGTACAAATGTTTAATTTGTTTTATTATTTTCAAGGAACAGGGTAAAATATTCTTCTGATTCAGGCATTTGTCACTAAATCAAGATTTGTACTACGATGTAATTTTAAAATGTTTATTAACCTTAATTGTACGCATAGAACGACAGATCTTTGTTCACATACGCGACGACTAATCACAATCGACCCGTATAGAAATGATATCATCGAGAGCGAATGACGATCATTGGGACTCGACTCTTATCTTATCTGCCCTAATGCACTTCCGTTGCATTCGTACGGATTTACACCCTAGTTGCGCCTTAAGAAGTTTTACTTCAAAAAAAATTTAGTCTTTTCAATTTTTCTTCGATAAAATAATATTATTGGTTAATGCCGTGGTTCCCAACCTGTGGGGCGCGCTCCCTCAGGGAGGCGCCCGACTGCTCTAAGTGGGGCGCGTACATCTGTTTCCAGAATACTATTTTAGAAAATAATCCAAAATTTCTGAACTGATATTAAAAAATAGACAAAAATTAATTAGTTAGTTAGTTAAATAAGTTTTCATTCATATTTCAATTTATCAGTTGAATATTTATAACTTTAAGTTTTTTAAAAATTAAAGAGGACGCAACAGTTTTTTGATTAGAACAGGGGAGCACGGTGCAAAAAAGGTTGGAAATCACTAGGTTCATGATCCAAAATCTAGACGATCACTAAAAGACAAGTTCCTAATCTACAACATTGTAGTTAAGCTAGTTTGGACTTATGGAGTAGAACTATGGTGATGTGCAAGTAAAACCTAAACTGGGCAATTTCAAAGAATACTCTGAGATTGATTACAAACAATACTCTAATTAGATGATAGAATTTCTGTTAATTGTCCGATTTGGCATCAATCCTTGTCAAAACGTTAAGTGATTGAAAATGGTTCTCGGTCAGGTTGCCTACACATTTAGTTATTTTCAAGATAATGGAGTACCTTAATACCAATGTATTGAGAGACAACTTAGTCTATTCTGAGTTTTTTCAATATTCATAACTAATTAATTTTATTGGTTAATGAATTCGACATTCAAACTATCACTAGAAAATAAACTCCTTGTCCACAAGCTTGTGAGCTTGGTTGGAGTAGAACTGTGGTAATGTTCAAGTAAAACCTGAGTTTCGCAACTTTAAAAAAATCTCTAATTGTATTTTGATTAAAGTTCTCTGTATATATTACACTGGTAAGTGCCAAACAAAATAATATATATGAATTAATCTAATACAAAAATTGATAAAAAGTAAAAAACCTGAGTATAGCTACTTCGAACAAATCTCTAATATGTTATATGCTTGATTATTAAAATATTCTGTATATACATATTACACTGGTATGTATTGAACAAAATAATATATATATAAATTGATTCAATACAAAAATTGATAAAAGGCAGAAGCACATTGCCAAACTCTAAAATTTAGAGTCTCTCTAAATGAATCATGAATCAAAAAACAAACGTAAAAGATCCACCAACTTTATAGTCAGCAGATATCTCGACTACCAGGAGAAGATTGAAGAAAAATCAGCCAATTTGACCTACCATCTGAAATAAGGCGTATCAATGAAAGGTTTCTATAAAAGAACTCATCTACGATCCATTTATTGGGTTCTGGGAAGATCGTCTGCGGTTTTGGAAACTTAAAACTAATAACAATGTCATCACCAAAGAGACGCACCGTAATTACATAGACGGGTTTCGCATAACGAATGTCTGCGACGCACCTGTTATTTTTCGCAATGTCTCCATAGTTTGCTATTGCAAATATTTTTCTGAATTTCAAATGAACCACATCTTGCGACATACTATTTTGCTGGAGATGAAATTTCACTCATCCACTAGATGAGCATATATAGATATAAACTATGATAAAAAAGTTACAAAATAGTTTTAATTATGAAAAAGTACCTGGGGGTAAAAATATTACTACCTTAGTATAATTGATGAATGATTTAAAATTCAACTAGTGGTGTATGGCATCGTGCCTTAAGGCAAATTGCTGGAACTTCTGGAAGAACATTTGTCTAAGATTTATAAGAATCATATAAACTGAATAGCTAAATTTAAATTAAAAAAAAAAAAATTATTTGAGGTATAAGTCAGCTTTAAAACTTTAGCTAGAATTAAAATCAGAAATTTTTTCGATACTGAAAAAAAAATTCTTTGGAAATAAAACAATTTTTGAATTTTGTTTTTTTTGCAAAAGCAATTGTTTCATCGATACAAGCAGAAAGTTTATCGAATCATTCAAATCGTGTGCGTAGTTCTCTCAAAAACTGCCATTTAATGCGCATTTAGCTCCGTATCTCCAAAACGGCAAAAGCTACCTTTGCCAAAATCTAATCACCACTTCTCCCCATCATTACAAATTGAACGATTTCTATTTTCTGCACTCTTTGCTGCGTATCACCGAAACGGCTGGGCCTGCTTTTGTCAAAAACTATTCAGCACATCAATAGGAATCGAATATTTTTTGAACCATTCAAATAGGTTGATCCATGCGTATGAATGTATACATACATACATACATGCACACATACAAACCCACACATCAATTTTTTCTAAAGTATGCTAAAATGTTCAAAAACCTTCAAAAAATGAAGATAGGCAAAAATTTTCTATTTCGATTTTTGGACGATTTAATAACTTACCCTATGGGAAGTGAAAAAATCGAAACAGTTTTGTTATAAGAGAATTATTATTAACTTCCCGTAGGGCAAGTTATAGTAATAGCAAAAAAATCGAAAATGAAAATTTTTATATATCTTTACATTTCAAATGTTTCTGAACATTCTGGCATACCTTAAAATTAGAAAAATGGATGTATGTGTGTGTGCGGATACAAATTTTCGTTGACGATTTCGGAAACACGAATCAACCGATTTGTATAATTCAAAAAACATTCGATTCGTATTAATAAGGAGACGTGCTGATTAGTTTTGGCAAAGGTAGGTCTAGCCGTTCCGAAGACACGGTGCAAAAGTGCAAAAACGGTAACACAGTTTTTAAGAGAACGAAGTGTCCGATTTTAATAAATCAAAGAACATTTTACTTGTATTGACAAAAGAACTGATTAAACTTTTGGGAAAACAGATCTAGCGATTATGGACTCTCAATAAAAATAAGTTAAAAAAATGTCATTTGGCGGTCAAACATGTTTATTGGATTTATGCACATCATATTATCAGATATTTCATAGAGATTTTCATAATGTGTACACATTTTTTTTGTGTAATTTTTTTTGGGTTCCGTACCAAGATTTTTGATTACCGTACGGGAAGTACCAGCAATTTGCCTTAAGGCACGATGCCATGCACCCTACTAGTTATATTGTTTTATTCGTAAACACAAAGCACAAATTAAATTAGTTATTTGAGCACAAAGTTCCTGAATTGAACAATAGTTTTGAAATAAATTTACCACAAGTGAAACGCTCTTTCTAAAATAAACTTTACATTCATATTTTTTTAAAAACATTTATTTACGCAGTTTCAATATCGAAAACTTTACTAAATATTAATTTTATGCACAAGTGTGAATATTTTTGAATATGTGAGCTACCATTTTGAAAACTACTGATAAAAGTGCATATAGATAAAAGTACGCATTTTTAATATTGAATTAATGATTTAAACAAGCGTATACATAAAATAAACCTGAAATGGTATCAAAAACATTATAATTTTTAGAGAATTTCAAAATCATAAAAAATAACGTATGTTTTCATATGATCATGTCTATGTTTTCTGTAATAATTCAACAATGAGTAGAAATTTTTATTCAAGGAAAAATTAACCGTTATCAATTATGATAAATGAAATAATTTATGTAGATCAGTATGCAATATTTTTATGAATTATAACAAAATAATAAGCAATGATTGAAACGTGAATAAAAAATATACCGTACATCAAATATAAAAATAAAATGCACCATATCGTTAGTTAAGCCGACAATATTTATCGCATCCTATCATTATAATATAATACAATAAAAATTAGGTCATTTTTTAACAAAACGCATTTTTATCTTTCACATTCTATATAACTGCATATTTAGAATGTATATACATTCATCATTATTTTCTAGATGACCTTTTTTATAATAAATAATTATAATTGTAAAGTATTTTGTCAAATTAAAAAAAAAGGTACCTACAATTGGGGCATTAAAGTCACATTATATAAAATAACCTAGCTCTTTATTATTATGCATAAGTAATGCAATAGAGTAAATATTTTTCTGTACTAAAATGATTAAACTTTGATATTTATTTCGTGATCAAAGTATTTCTCAACGTCATTTAAAGCAATTTAGATCAAAATGTTTAAATGCATCTCAGCCCAATCATGTTTCATCACAATTATTAATTTTATATCGTATTTCATGGAAAATTTCCAATTACGTGTCATTATAAATAATTAATGCAATTTGAAGTTTTTACAAATGCAATTGGAATATGATGTTTTTTGAGTGCAGTTCCAAGTAGAATGATTATGCATGGCTCTAGTAATTATAGTAAAGGTTGTTTTTTAGTAGGAAATGTAATAGATTTTATTTTTATTTTCTCATCTTTTATTTGATGGAGTATATTTTTATTGATATATTTTTGGTATAAAACTCGACAAATGCCAAAAAAACGATACTAATTTTTGCAAACTTTGAGGAACTTTTAATATTTTAGTATGATAATAAGACTATGGTATCTACCGCCAAAAAAATAATAAGAATCGTCAAAAAAAAATTTTTTAACACTTTATTACAAAAAACGGCCCTGCTGATCTCTACCAAAAACTGATCAGCACGATTCTAAACCAATATCATTCACACGGTTTTTGAATTTTCAAAATAGTTTCAAAGTTGCAGGCTAAAACTTGGGCAAAATTGATAGACACTAGTCCTCATCGTGATACATCGAATGGCTTTTAAATTTTTGAAATCGGTCCCGTCGTTTTTGAAAAAATCTTTTCACATACACCCACACTCACACACATACTTTTTCCAAATTTGGTCTCATTCGATTCAGAATGGCTTGAAACGTCGAGAAACCATAAAATTAGCGAATCTGATTTTTTTATGAGAACATAAACTTCTCCTTCAGGAATTTAATATGATTATAAATGGCGCGACCTAAAGTATTTTATTGTTTACTATTTTGTACTGCCAAATATTAGTAAATTAGATATGATTACTTTGTTTCATTATAAATAACTAATTACATTACGTAATACAATGATAATAATAAACTACAAAAATCCATGTGCAATCCAATAAGAATCTGTATCTAATCAAAGGAAAGACCAAAATTAATTAAAATCAAGATTCCTTTAAATATTTCAGTTTATAGTACAGTTAAACATTTATTTGACAGACAAATTGAAGGAAATACTTCAAGACAAGTTTGAACAAATTTAATTAATTGAATGTCGTATTTAATTACTTATATGGACTTTAAATTTAGACTTTCCAAGTGACATCACTGTCAGCTATTTGATGACTGCGTTGGTGATACTTTACGATCTATGAAAAAACATGTTACTTTTTTATTGCACATTGTTTTAAATAAATGAGACATGTAAACACATGTTTTAAATTGTTACTTGCTAAAGCAAGTGAAAAAACGGTTTCGTAATTGTTACAAATGTAGTATTGCATTGAATAATTATAATGATGATAATAATAAGCATTGCGCCAGTTTTTTTAATTTGAAGCAATGCTATTATATTTTTTTATGTCGTTCTTATTTTCATTTCCACATTTTTCTGATAAATGTGATGATTCTAGGAAAAAAAAGAAAATTTCGAAAAATGTTGCACATCTTTACGTTTTAGAAGTTTTAGAACATTTTGGTATTCCTTGGAAAAAATGGATGTACGTGTATATATGTGTGTGTGTGCAGATACAAATTTTCGTCGACGATTGCGGGAATACGAATCAACCGATTCAAATAATTCAAATTCTTATTGATAAGGAGACGTGCTGATTAGTTTATAACAAAAGCAGGTCTAGCCGTTTAGGAGATACAGGGCAAAAAAAGCCAAAAATGATAATCCACTTTATGAGAGAATGGAGCGTTCGATTTGAATGATTCAATGAACATTTTATTTGTATTGACAAAATAAAGTACCGTTAAAATATTTGCTGAAGCAGGTCCAGCGGTTTTAGAGGATCGAGTGAGAAAGTAAAAAAATACAAATAGGCGCTTTCGCGCTTCTGTATTGCGTCTCTTAATAAGCCACGCGGCGCGGTTGATTTGAAAAAAAGTTCAAAATTTTCAGGAAAATTCAAAGTATAAAAAAAATCGAATTAAAAAAAAATCAAAATTTTTCAGAAAAGTCTAATTTTTTTTTTTTAATTTCAAAATTCTCAAAAATCCCATTTTTCCAAAGTTTTAAAAAAATTTTGAAGGGTATTTCAAAATTTTAATTTTCTGTACGGGAAGTTCCGGCAATTTGCCTTAAGGCACGATGCACGATGCCCACTCATATTTTTCTCCAATAATCCAAGGCCAATTTTTTATTATAGTATTATCTTCTTATTAACATATTCGTATATACATATTAGAAATATCTTAAACAAATATTTCCGAAAAGATTAAGTATTTTTGTATCAATCTCAAACAGTTTTATTTAATAGAATTGATACAGTTGTATGGAATGAAAGATATTATTTGAATATAACCTTGCTAAACAATTGTTTAAACATTTGACGACATTCTGTATTTAATATGTACTTTAGATGGCAATAAAAAATATTGATATACACAATACAATCGAATCAATTTCCATATGCAAAAATTACACATAATGATAGCTAATAATTGTACTGCAATTACATAAAAACAGTGACGTTAAATCGAAATGTAAAATTGATCTTTTAAGTGATCAAATACGTATAAGATCTATATTGCAAAATACACGAAATTCAGTATTGCACGATTTATTTTAAAAGGTTATTCGTTCAGAAAAACTCTGTAATTATTTGATTTGCGATTGCGATATATTTAAAGTCAATGGTTGTTACAAATTGCTCTAATGACAAAGAATTGTTTCACAGTAAGTTTGGTAATTTTTAAGTAATAAGGGATTTGCATTTGAATGTTTTGAAACCAGTAATATGTTACAAAATTGAATACAAAGAGAAATTATAAGATCAATTTAGAGAAAAATCACAAACAAGATAACTTTATTTTGCACATATGTAAAGCAACAATAATTATGTAGAAGCGTTTTTAGGCATACCTGGCCTAAAAATACATTGACAAAGTATATTTATAATTTAATAAAATACAATTTTAATAACATAATTACAATTAAAATATTTTTATAGATTATAGTTATTTCATTATTATTAAGAATTGCCAAAAAATGGTATATTATTATTTTATTTTTTACAATTTAAACAAGACGTTCTCTTTTTTTAACATATCCAGTACAGATCTTTAAGTCCAGAGTAATCCATTCCAAAATTTAATGCACGTTTTCACAAATTTTGTAAATTATTTTCATGATATTGAAAAAACTAGTGGTGTATGGCATTGTGCTTTAAGGCAAATTGCTGGAACTTTCTGTACCCTAATGAGATTTTCGAAGAATATTGAGTGTTTTCAAATAGATTATTAAGTATTATAAGTAATGTTTTAAAGCAAATTTTAAAAAATAATTTCTTTGCTTTAATCAATGAATGAAACCTAGCTCTAGCTCTCCTACTACTAGAAAATAGCGTTAGTATTAAAATTCTGAATTGCATATAACGCAGTTATTCTATTTATAATAACGCACCATAACGAACGGAAAAATAATTTATTTTTGCATTTGTTATAAACAGTTAAAGGTACAATTTGCAAAGTACTTGCAACTTTGCACAATACAGATATTTAACCAAAGTCATTTCAGACACAAGTATTTTATATTATGAGAAAAACGAAACAATGGAGAAAAATTGAGTTGTTAGCTTGCAGAATACTTTTGAAAATATGTAAATATAAGCCATAAAATAAATAGCAGGTGGGTGAGGTATATAGATTTCAAAAAGTCTTTGATTAAATTACACTTGAACTTTTTTTTTCTAAAAATAGTTCATCTGAAATGTAATTATTCATGAATTCAAAAGAAATTCATAAAAACAAAGAAGAGCATAATTGATTGAAGGAATTGTTAATGATAAAAATATATGATTTGAAGTTACATGTTAAACAAAATATACAAATCCATTTTTTTATCTAAATATAGAAAATTTATTTTGATGAAACTTGGACAGTATAGTCAGGGCGAATTCCATAAAATATTACAGGCCTATGAGAAGAGGATTGAGATTAGAATATTTGGCGGTTTTCAAATTGGCAAAATGAGCTTAAAGTTGAGAGTCACCTTAATTAAAGGTAATTATAGATAATACTAACATAAATAATAAATGTGTAGTCTGCCCGAAGGCAGGTCCATGGTGTGAAAGAAAGCCTCCACAAATAAATGATTTCTTCACCCTTCGTCGTCGCAAAAACCGCAAGTGATTTCCATTATTTTTTACATAAAAATTAGTATATCATAAAAAGATGAGATATATTAATTTTGCATCAGGATTGAAGCATTAAAGAGAAACATTAAACAAAATTATACATACATTGTTAACGATGTGGTTCGTGTTATTTTTAGGATTTTATTTTTTTACTCGAAATTTTTCAATGATAAAATAATAAAGTATTTTACCATTTTACTAAATGCACCAACTTTTGATAAAACTTACCAACTTTAATATTTTTTCAAAAGAGAGCCTCTAAAAGGAAACCGATTATAAAATTTTTATATCCATAGTTCAACAAAAAATCTTAATTCTTGAAAACTCGAGACAATTGTGTTATTGTTTTTGACTGTGGTCCTAGAAATGTTATTTACGGATATGGTTCCAAAGATTAAATGATCAAAATTGGTGAAAATTAACCACAATAACCGAAAAATGGTCATAATTTCACTAAAGCTCTAGGTTGCACTCTAAAGCTCATAATTTCCAAACAATGTGTAGAGAGCAATAAGCTAATAAGCTAATAAGAGCAATTCAATAGTCTGCAAATTCAGAAAAAAATAACTAGATTTTCAAATTTATTTTGCAAAAATTTTTGAAATTTTTCCAAGTTTTTTTTGTTAATGTAATGGTTTCAATACTTTCAAATTTCATCTATATTTATATTTTTGCCTATTCTAATCCTCTTATGGATAATGCCATAAATCACTAATTTGTTAGTAATTCTTCATGGATAGTGTTGAGGGAAATAAAAAAGAATACAAAAATAAAAATCATAAAATCAAATTGTTAATCGTTTATCGAAATTTCTCGTATCGGCCGTTCTAGAAAATTGCAATGCGACGACTCGACTTGGTCGAAATGCCATCGCATTCGTGACCCACAGACGTCGATCGTCGATCGACCGTATTACATTATATGAGATAGGAAAACGGTTATATACGCTGGAATTATATTATATATTATATAGTCAGAATAGGAGACCGTTGCGCAAAACTATAGCGACTCCTCCCTACTTCTTTGATCCGTGCACAACACACGAGGAATAGTACAGAGTTTGGTAACATCGTCGATAAGGACCAAAATGATAAAATTAGGAGTAATGTAACTTTTAAAGAAAAATATTTAAATAAAATTTATTGAATACTTCTTGTTAATTTCTTATGTATTTTCAATTTGAAAAGATAAAGAAACAGAAAAATGAAAATGATTTTAATAACTAAAAATTGCAGTCTCGGTTTTGACTTAAAAAAGTATGGTCACTTTAATGGAATAGACAGAAATAAATTATATTTTGAAATTAAGCGTTCAAGTTAATATAAGTTCCATAATATGTAAGATAGTTTAAAATAATGAAAGTATAGCTTTATAGAGCCATTTTCATTAGGACAAAAATGTATCGAGAAAATATAATGTATCAAAGAAAATAATATTTTTTACCAAAATTTCTAGAAAAACACCATTTTTATGTCACATATATGACAGACTATATATTAGAACTTTTTGTTTCGACAAGTCAAGAAATTTTCAGGTCAATTCGACAAATATATATATATATATATATATATATATATATATATATATAGGCCTGACATGCCTCCTGTAGTCGTCAGACACATATGACTGACGTTGCAATTAACGTGTTAATTATATGTTTTAAATAAATGCAATATATAATTTGAGTACAACAATTTTGGATAAAATATGTTTAATTTCTAAAGTTGATTTCAAAATTTGAGAACATTCTGAAAATGAAATTATCACTATATAGGAAAAGTTTCAGATAATTCTACTACGTTATCAAGAAAGATGCAAGTTCATATTAGCGTTTTTTTATATACTCAATTTCAAGCAATTATACATAAAAAATTAAATTGATTAATGATTAATGATTGGTTTAATTAATTATTATTTTATATATTGCGACTAATTTTCAGTTTTCAATATAGATGATATAAACATTACTTTCATTTTCATTTATTTTCTTCAAAAAGTTGCTCATCCCTGATTGATGGATGTTAAATATTTCAGAATGCATTCTGCTATATATTCGTGTATGGCGCTAGAAACAAGAAGATAAGTTGCTTCAACTAACTCATTGATGAAGTGAAAGTGTACGGACCAGTGCGAATCTCCTTGTAAGAAACGATCATAAATACATATACATAACATATTATGTATCGTAAATTATGTACCTATTGTATAATATATTAATGAAGATATATATTGTATTAAGAATTGCAAGCAAATTTTTAATGAACCAGGAACGTATGATACTGTTGTATTTATAGCGCAATGGATGATTTAAAAGTTTTGTAGTACATACAGTAGAACCTCCGTATAATCGAAAATCCGGATTATCGAATATATAAAGAATAATGTTAGGTATTTATTAAAAATAACAAATACATACATAGATATCAACGAAAATCAATTTATTAAGAAATTTACATTTTCTTATGTATATATATATATTTACTTAGATTACATTACATACATTATTAGAGCGGGTCGATTCGTATGAGTAAAAAAAAGTCGCTTAGGCACATATGATTTTCGGATACTAGGGATCAAAATAAGATTCTTTGCTGAAGAAACCGTACCTCTAGAATTAATTCTTATGTCCCGTGCATTGACCCAAAAATAAGGGTTGAAATTTGAAAATTTCCCATTTTAACCCATATAGAGTGTCCCAATTGCTTCCAAATGTATGACCGACCCACTAACTTTGGAAGGACGATTCACCCGTGCCGCTGGTTCAACCCCTGGGACCGCCCTGAGAGGTTATTCAAAATTTAACCCTTATTTTTGGGTCAATGCACGGGACATCAGAATTCATTTTAGAGGTATGGTTTCTTCAGCAAAGTATCTTAATTTAATCCCTAGAATCCGAAAATCATATATGCCTAAGTGACCTGTAAATCGACCCGCCCTAATACATATAACAATTTGCAGCAAATTGTGCAAACTGTGCAAAAATTCAAATTGTAAGTATGTACATACATATAACTTTGTGTATATAATCCGGTTCGTAGTCCGGATAATCGCAAATTTGTATAACTGAGGTCCGGATAAACAAGGTTCTACCTTGTATGTTCTACTCTCTACTGTATATGTAAAATAAATTTTGTCTCTACATACATGTATTATCCTTAATAATAAAGCATTGATAAAATAAAGTTATTTTGCAGTGATAATATAAATGGAATAACATAAAGTAATATTGTACAACAAACCAAAATATAAAGAACAGTTAGCCCATTGAAAAATTTCCATTTAGCAAGTAATAAACGAAGAATGAAATAATAAATAAGCAATAATATAGCTTACAATGTAGTACAAATATGTGTTTTAAAAATGAAAATGATGTGAAATGAAAAATAATTAATTCTAACATTGGAGAAAAACGTCCTGTAACTTCCATTAAAGCTTACACGTGAGTAAGGTCAAAAGTACCAACTAAACCTTTTCCCTGGCAAAGGTAAAAAATTAAATAAAGAAGTAAATTAGGTTAAATACGCAATTTTACAGAAGATAAATTGAATAAATAGTTATTCTAACTCTTCTGAGGAATGTTTCTGACAAAATACCAGATCAAGGTTATAATAATAATGGGTAGTGCTGCCCTAGGGCAGGTCCGTGAGCTGAGTTAAACTCCAACTCGATTCAGGGAAGAAGTAGGTATTTAATCAAGGTTATATGTAGTGCTATCTCTGTAAAAAATGTGCCCATTAAATTTGTATTGATTGAATTATATAGCTATTATTTAATAAAAAATCTTAAAAAATAAAATGAGATTTTGGAAATGTCTGCCACCTGGCCCTCCAATTTTACTCCGCCTAAGAGGTTTAAAGAACCTGGTGACAATTTTTTGAAAAACCGCAAAAAAACAATTCTACAATGATGAATTAGCTGGGAGTTTTACTGAATATAGTCAGATAGCTGTTTGTTTGGTATGTATTATTTGTTATGATATAACTGGTTTGGTTTTCACAATATAATTGCTCTAACTCAAATTGGACCTTTGTGTCTCGCACTACCCTACCTATTATAAATCAAATCATTAATATTATTCTAAAACATAAATAATGTTTTAACATTTACTAAATTTTCATTAACATAACGGAGAAAAATATATATCGATGCCATTTTTTATATATAATTGCCAAAAGATTTACTTAATGTCTATGTAGACAGTTGTAAATATATTGTTGAATAAAAAAATAATAATAATAACAAAGAAAAAATTCAAATCCAGGCATGTAGTAATAAATCAGTGCTTCCAGAAGCTATTTAGCTAGAAATCTAAATTCTTACTTTTTGAAATCCATTCATTTTAGTTAAATATATCTGAACAAAATACATTCTTGACTGGATGTTCTACTTTACACCTTATGAAATTTACTTATATGTAAAATTATTTATTGAATGAGTTTATAGTATATCGACTACATAAATAGATAAATTATTAATTAAATATAAATCAAAAACTAATACGAATCGCTTGAACAAATTTTTAGATCTCGTTCTAATATTGTTTGAGTTGTTCTATGCAAATACAAAGAAAAGAAAACGAATTTGTTTGAAAATAAAATCAAATATTTCAACAAAACACAAAAAGAATAAATATCATCTGAACAAATGTCTCTTCACGACCGTCTGTAAAGATTCTATTTGCATAATACATTTTTGCATGTTTATTTTACCGTTGACAAAGAAACATTTATGTTCAAATGTACTCTTTGTAAATTCTAATATTTAATAAAAAATTATTCAAATAACTACAAACACTTGATAGCAATTGAATAAATATGCAAATGGATAAAACATTCGCTTGTATAAAATATATACTGTGAACATTATTGAATTAGGTAAAACAGAAGTAAGAATTTTTAAATATATAATAACGAAATGGCAGAACATTTATTCTATTATATTGCGAAATATAAGTTTTTGTTACAGATTTATTAGAAAATGAGTTTAATGAAAATTAATTAATTAAATATAACTATTAACACAAATGCTAAAAGTTTCACAACAGTTCTATACTGAGAAATGAACTAAGATTGAGTAGACCATTAAATTAAAATTAACCATGGTTAATTAAGTAAGTAATTAGTTCTCTTTTGATAATTCAGTCCTGCGGAAATAATATAATGTAATTAATTCGGATATCATAGATCATTCTCTGTTTCATAAATCCAGATTGCATAATATTAAAAATAATTAATTCCTGGACCCTTTGATAGTAAAAATGTTAATATTTTTGAGTCAATCTATGAGATAGCTATATATAAACATTTGAAAAATTTCTTTTCTTCAAGAACTGTGAAAAAATAATATAATTATTAATAGCTATGACTTTGAACAAACCCAATATGTACAAAATTATACTAATAAATGTTACAAATTTACAAAATTATACATGTAAAATCAGGGCTTGATCTGTATATGATTGTGTATGATGTGCATATATGTATGTGTATATGTATACACATATTCAAGTAATGTATGTATAAATATATACCATCTTATAATTTATAAATTTTATCATAAATAATCAGAATCTATAATGTTTATACAGTAATAAGTTTGTTGAATTTTATTATATACCAAAATATATAAATCTTGCCAAATGATAAATCCCAACGATGAAATCAGGTCAATCGGCACAAAAAATGAAAAGACTAAAAAAATAGTCAAATCGCAATCTACAAAATTGATTTCCCAATATAATTTAATAATAGCGTAAAAGTGATCCTTTTTTAAATATACAGTATCAAAAGTAAACCTGAAAAATTATATATGTGCTTCTTTTATCAAGCACTTCAGGGGTGCAATAAATACTACTGTATTACTTCTATATACGCATGAAATTCTGTATAACTGTACAATCTGCAATTTGCAGCATTTGTATAAAAAATGTCAAGTATATATATATATATATATATATATATATATATATATTTAGTAAATTTTGACACCACAATATTACCATAAAACATCATCCCGATCTTTTATTATCTCGTGATGCGATAAAAAACGTAACAATATAATTCCGTGACTAACGCGCATATAATAACCAGATCATAATAGAATTTCTATTACATACATGACATTGAACATACATTAACTGATTGTCACTCTCAAAATAACGAAATATATGGAAATTTATACTATTCGTGGATCAAATTCTGAATATACACATACGACATGGCTTATATTTTTTGGGTGTGATGAGTCAAAATGTAAAAATGCGTCAACAGAATGAGTGGATATATATAAAATAAAAGTATATACACTTGACATTTTTGATAATGTGAAAATTTACTACAAAATATGCACCTGACCATAATTATTTCATATAAATCCTTTAAATTGCTGATACTTTATAAGGTACATATTATAGGTAGATAAGGTATAGATATATAAGGTACCTATTTTTATTGCGTACACTTCACATTTTTGATCATGTAAAAATTTACTAAAAAATATGCACCTGAGCATAATTATTTCATATGAATCCTTTAAAATGCTGATAGTTTTATTAGGTACATATTATAGGTATGTAGTAGTATAGTTATAGGTTTTATTATGTACATATTTTATTAGCGTATTATATTTTGATTCATTGAATCTAGTACTTATGTAATTATAATTATATCGAATTGTGAGAACCAAAAATCAACGTAAGTATTTGTTGTCAAAGTTCATCCCTGAAGTGCTTAAAGAGAGCTTTCAAGCTATATCTTACATATACTTTTTGGATATACTGTAGTTAAATAGTCAAATTGTAAAAAATTTAGACAAAAAATATATAGTTATTGAATGTGCACTCATTATATAGATAAATACCTTTAGCATTTCTAATTACAACAAAAGCTTCTAAACAATGCGAATGTATATTCATCATTGGATTGTGCTTTGATAAATACACAGATAAATATTTAATGTAATGACTACAAAACATTGCAAACCAAACCCAGTTCTTTTGACTTAATTTCTTTCCACAATTGCAACTTAGATATAGATATAGATATTTCTTACTTCAGATAAAAAACATATTTTAGAAGAAATATTATGAAGAATATTGCAGATGATGTAATTCTGTTGGATATTGGAATGTTGGAGTATGACAAACGTTTTAATTCGGTATTTTTATTTATAATTTGAGACATTAAATAAAATTCTCATAGTAAAAATGCTCGCAAAGCTAGTTAAAACATAAATACCTATATTCTTCATACCGAAATAGCAATCAAAATAAATAAATTGTGTAAGCTATGATGATTGTCAGATCTTAAACACTATATTTAAAGTAATTGTTTTTAACTTTGTTCATTCTTATAAAAAACTGTTATTAGAAACAAAAATGAAAAGCAGAGATTAAAATAAATTGGTAACATGATATTCATCTATTAGATATTAAATATAAAAATAATAATAATTTCAATAAGATCTACTTTTAGCAATGATACTTGTATCAAAAGTAGATGAACCTAGTATCTCATTGTCAGACCCAAAAATTCAAAACAAATGCATGTAAAGCTCTTTAAAAAAACGTGATTCTTCATCACAATAAAATATTCATTAAAAAATTAATTATTGAGTAACATATGATGCTTTGCAGTTCTCATATACTATATTAAAAAAACGTGTTTATAATTTTTTTAATTCTTATATAAAGTATGCTGCTCGCTTTCTACAAGCCTTAAAATATTGTATTTTTGTGATAAAGTAGTGGCAGAGCTTTCGTGTTTATTTTTTAAATTTGAATTATTAGGTCTGTTTTTATGTTGTTTTCTTTATAACATGATTCCGCTTTTTTGTTAAAGCATAATTATTTATGTATTTATTTATTTATTTTACAAACCGTCAGTATAATAATATTATAATAAAGCTCTTCTCAATATTTTACATTTTTTTATTTATAATTCAATTAATTATTTTATTATTTATTTATTTGTTATTTAATTTATTTACTCTAAACTTATTTCTATTTATATAATTTTAATCATTATTAAATATAAGTAATTTATTTCATGAAGATTACATTTTATATATAATGCAAGTGTTTATTTTTTTTTAATTATTTTCAAATATAAGTAGTTTGTTTCATGAAGATTATATAGAAGCTTCTTTTATAATATAACTATTTTGTTTAACAAATTTTAGATTATTTTATGATACTAAATAATGACCAAATAGTCATTATTTAGTTAAACAAATTTAAATTAACACATTTTAGGTTATTTTATGATACTAAATAATGACTAAATAGTAATATTATTTATTTAGTTGAACAAATTTATAACGGTTTCACATTATAATTTTTTTTAACAAATTAATAAGTATTTTTACAATATAAGTATATTATTTAGCTGATGGCATTCACCAACATTTTAATTTAGCATTTGCATATAAAATACTTGATAAATCAATATTCATTGCATGTTTGAATCCTTATTAATTCAAATGATAGTTTTTAATTTTAATAACTACGAATCACATTCAATTATCTTTTGAAATCTCACAGATTTATCAGTATATAAATACCTACATTCAAAACAATAATTTCAATCTATTCCTATGTCTATTATTCACTTTTACTCTAACAATGAGTCCGAATAATGAAGAAATTGCACTAACGAGCAAGAGAAACTCACGATGGGCAATTAACCTATTGATCTCTACTTTTATTGGCATTACCAGCGCAGTCTCTTTATTTGAATGAAAATGAGAATTTAATTAGGTAATATATAGATAATCAGTAAAATTAATGTAGAAATTTAGTTATTGAAATTGGTGAAAATAATACTATATTATAAATCGAAAGATTTTTGTTAATAAAAGCACGTGCACAATGTGATTTAGCTAACCATGGTCAAAACATATGCGACCAATTTATCATAAAAAATTATACTTAATAATACTCAATTACGTTAATGATTTATTATTTTATGCTTCCAACATATTTTCATTTATTACCTCAACATAAATCGTGATTTGTAGCTATTGAATGTTATTTTTTATAGCTTTGTTCACACCTTGATAATTTTATGATTAATTCTATAACTGATCACTGACATAATGTTATGGATAAATTATATGAATATTTAACCAAAGATATAATCCAAAAACTTGAACTAAAAATTTTGCAGAATTTTGCAATTTTATGAATTAAGAGAAAAAAATAAAAATCTGTATATTATTTTGTTACACTAATCTTGCAATTAGTACTTATGTTTACTAAATCATGTAAAAAACTAGTATTACAGTAATAACTAAATTTTTTGTGTAGGATTTAAGTTGTTGTGTAAGTGTTATATTTACTACACAACAATAAAAATAATTAATGATTAGCCAGAAAAACTACTTTTTTAACCAAATTCATAAATCGGCAGAATAGAATAAAAGAGCTATTTTAAAAAAGCTCATTTATTCTATTTTTCTCTCTAAGATTAATTGTAGGATGTACTTGTTTTGGAGTTACGGAAACAAATTTAATTCTTTGCTGAAGCCAATCCAACTTTTATTAGAATTCTATTAATTATTTTTGAAGTAAAACTTCTCTAGGCGCAACTAGGCCTAACAAATGCAACGGAAGTGCATTACGGCAGACAAGATAAGAGTCGAGTGCCAATGATTCGTCATTCGCTCTCGATGATATCATTTCTATACGGGTCGATTGTGATTAGTCGTCGCGTATGTGAATAGAGATCTGTCGTTGTATGCATACCGTAGTCAACTTTGTATGCGTACCGATATCAACAAGGAAATCGACATAGATAGATAAATAACCATTTTAAAATACATCGTAGTACAAATCTTGATTTAATGTAAAATGTCTGAATCAGAAGAATATTTTACCCTGTTCCTTGAAAATAATAAAACAAATTAAACATTTGTACTGAACGTAAATTTATTGATTAGAAATTATTTCTATATTATTCGTAGTTTCTATAAATCTTTGAAGTCATTAGAATGAAAAATATTTTTTAGGCAAGACAGATATTACAGCTGTTCAAAGAATGAGATTATATCGCCAGCGAAAAAGTAAAAAAAATACAAGTAGCCAATGGATGTATGTTAATTTTAATTACGTGATGTTCTTTAAACACAAATATTATATGATGATGAGTGAAAAATTGTGAAAACAATATTTGGCTGGGCGTTGTTTAACATAATCCACTGTGTGAACGAATATTATATAAGTTATTAATCAGCAATTACTTCATTTCTCTGATGAAGGTTCATTCCTAAATGCTAATTAAAATGACAAACCGAAGTATTTGAAGTATAAAGCCATACTTATACACATTATATAAATGTATATAATGGTTGACACTAATAAATTACTTAATAAACATTATATAAAATTTTTGAATAATTAACATTATTCAAAATTGTTATATGATGTATTTATTTTTACTTAAATGCCATCTTATACTGTAGCAAATAAGTTTTACTTCAATCGCGTATGAACCTTACGCGCACTCTTTTTTATATAATAGTACCCAAGATCTATTGCAATACGTTAAAAGACCTAAATGTAATTATTACTTATCTAATCATACAGTACGATACCTATGACCATCAGTTCCTACATTTATATATAAGTCGATTATCGCTTCATCAATATTTGCTATTAACATATTATATATAACATAGATCCTACATATCTTTTAACCCCTTACCAATCTTACATTCTACCATTTACACGCTATATTTTACTCTTATCTATTGTCTATTGTCTCTACCCTATACTCTATTGTCTATGGCCTACACCGGGAATTGAACCCGGGACAACCGCGTGGCAGTCGAGCGCCTTGACCACTACTCTATTGGGCCCCCCACAAATAATATATTAAGAAACGCTCTGTTCTTCCGCGATACCTTTATCTAATAATTAAGTAATTAATACTAAGGTGACGCGACGACACGCGGGAAAAGGTGACCAATCGCAGCGCTACGTTGGTGCAGTGGTTAAGGTCGCTGCCTGCCACGCACAGGGCTCGGGTTCGATTCTCGGTAGGGTTCGAAAAAATTAGCGTTTAAGAAAAATTATAGTTGTAAGATAAGAAATAATAATAGGAGAATTATGTATATAGGGTTGTAGGCGTATTAGGAGTACTATAAAGTTAGTTAAAAGGTGTACAACGTAGAATTTAAGGTTTAGGCATACGTGAATATGATATAGGTATCTTATAAGAAATACGAACTATAAAGTGAAATTGTTCGTTTTTATAAATGTGTAAGTAGTAGCAAAAGTATCCATTCGATTTGTGGTCGCACTATGAGTGAGCTTTTAAAAACCCTATTTGCTGATTACTAAAAGGCTTGGCAATATTCTTTGCACTTTTTAAGGCTGTTATAGTATTTATGAATACTAAATTTAAAAACGATTTAATAGTCGTAGAATAAATAGAAGAGAGGGGTATTAGCGATATCACTAATCTCCTAACAATAAAAGATATGGACTAGAATTTGGTTTAAACCTTACGAAATTCATGCCGATTATTAAAAAATAAACATTAACTTTTCGCTTGTTTTGTTATTATTTTAAATTCATATAATAAATGCATAAAAAGAACACGTGCTTTCACTTATTATTATTATTTTTTTTAATTCAATAAATTCCTTTTTTACATTTAGGAATGTATGAAAAAAATGATATCGGGTAATTAGGGGGTCCATCCTATCCCAAGAGGTCCACGATACAAACTAGTTTAGGAACCTATGGTTTAAAGAGACCATGAACTATGCTATGTAAAGTTCCATTAAAATCGTATTTTTACAAAATTTGCTTCTCTGTCCAAAACATAAACTTTTCCCTCGGAAAGTTAATAAAACAATATACCATATTACTAATGGATACTGTTGATAAACAAGAAAGAAAAACAAAATGTAACAAGATCACCTAATTAGAACATGATATTAAATGTTCTACAAATTCTGCTCTGGTACATTAAATTTTGCAACGTGGGTGGAACAAGCAAACGTGATTTAATGCTGTTTTGTAATATAATATAATTATTATATGGTTAGATAATTTATAAGATGTAAATATAGTAGTATACATCTATACTTTATTATAATTATAACAAGTGCAAGCGGAAAAACTAAAACTGTTGAAGAGAGATGGTAAAAGATGGTAAAGATGAAGAAGATGGTAAAAAGTGTAAAAATTCAATATTTTTCAGGAGAATTCTTCTATAAGTGAAATATTCTCATTAATAAATTTTTACCTAAACACGTTGATGATATCAAATAATACCAATATATAATAGCAAATCTTAATATATTTTACATAAAAACTTATTATAGAAAATAGAAAGAATTAAATATAGGCAACACATAATTAGTAGTATTATTTGGTACTATAATAAGGCAAATTTTTTACTCGATTACTAAAAAAACAATTCGACATTCATTTGTAACATTTTTCAACTTTTAATTTTGTACTAGTTTCTATTAAATATATATAACAAGAAGTGATGTGGTCTGTCCTTGGGTAATTACAATCAAATTTGTAAAAATAAATCAATTGCTTATGACCTTAAACTAAATAATTATTATTAGCATATTGTTTTGATAACAAAAATGTATAACTTTTTCTACATAATATTTATTTGAGTCAATAAATTGTTACTATGAAAATCACAATATTAAAGTAACTCAAATGTCATAGACAATTAATACAAAATCTTACTTATAGATCGTAGATTATATTTGGAGAGCTTTGAGGGTTTAGGTAATAATCACATTTTTTTTTTAATTTTAAAATTAATATTTTAATTAAAAAAAATTAGACTATCGTTCGACATAACGTAGTTCGTTCTGAAAACTTTTGCAAGAAAAAAAATTGTAACTGACATAATTAAATAAAATTAACAGAGATCCGTGCGGAACATTTCGGTACCTACTGAATATCCAAAATCATGTCAGTTACTATAAAAAATTGATACTTACTAATTCGAAATAAATTACTATGTTGATAATAATAAAATCGGACATTATCTCATAGCAAAAGAGCATAGGAAAGATATTCAAAATTACAGCTATTTATAAGTTCAAATAACTGCTCATCCAACATTCATTAAAGTGCGAGAGATGGTGTGCAATATAGATCGAGATCGAGATTTTTATTTTGTGAAACGAGAAAAGTGAAACGAGGAATATATTAATATTATCTATGGATTAGATAAATGAGTATATTATATTTTAAAGAAAACAATTGAAGCCGGTGCACAAAAATAGGAGTTTTCCTCTTCATTAAATGACTATAGAGAGTAACAATTTCAAATAAAAATGTAATTAACATTTAAAAAATATAAGATTATCTTCCAGTATCACTTAAGTTCAATTTCTAGTAAATTTTTAAAGTTTGTTTGAAATTGGTTAACAGTCTTTTTTAATTTTTTTAATTCCTTGTATTTCTTTTATTAATTACAATCTGCCTTATTCAAAAAAGACATTCAGTTATATTGAGGATATATGTATGGATAATTAACATCTATTCAAAAAGGTTACTTATTAATAATCCTTTTGAATCCAGAGTCTTAATCCAATCAGAATTTATAGCTTTTTGAAGAACAACAATTAAAATACTCGTCATGTAAAAAAATAAAAAACATGAAAAAAATACTTTCTATACATACGAATTGTTAGTTCGTGTATATAAAATGTTACTTCGCGCATATAAAAATCTTACAATACAATATGTTACTTTAATAATTAACCAATTCTGCCATAAAATAGACCAATGTTTCGCTGCGTTTTTCATCTAAAATGGTACTAAAAACAGTAAAAATGCTATTTTGTTTATATATTGGTTTCAATTTTAAATATTATCTGAAATAAAGTATCGATCTAATATTTTATGTAATTTGGTGCATAAATTCAACTACGAATCGGTTTAACTGGTCGACAATTTATACTTGAATTATATACCAAATAGTAGATAAAAAAATATTATTAAAGAATCAAATTAGAATTTGCATATAAGAACTGCTTTCTCAAAAAAATGATGAACATTATATTTATTTTTTTTATTTGTTATTACTTTTATTTTAAGGTTTCATACAATCATCTCAGAATTTCCTACAAAAAAAAATACTAAACCATTAAAAAAACTCGAATTGTTTCATTGTGACACCAGTTGGTGTTCATGGAGAAAATGTAACACCAGTTGGTGTTCATGGAGAAAATGTAACACCAGTTGGTGATTAGTGCTTTAAGTAATTTTAAGGCTTCATGCCCCTATGCAATTGAATAACCACATAAGCCAATTCTTATAATTACCAAGGTTGAGAATCCATGAAACTTGAAATGTTATATTTGTTTTCGACGTAATTCAATTAATATTCCAATTGCTTTAAATGTTTCACCAGTCCCATCGACCTTGAATCACTGGCTCCTCTATGAAACAGTTAATTTTTCAGTATATTTCCCGTATCAAATGATCGTGTTTCAGAGAGCACAATGACTAATGTACCATGTCCGACTATGGTATTAAATGGTATTAAGCAATTACATTGTCCAAGTATGCATCGCAAATGTTACACAACGAAAACCGTCTCTTTGGTCGCGCAGATGAAAACCGCTTGTCCGTTTGCCCGTGTCATTGTTTAGATTCAGTATTTTTAGTATCAGGTTGCTGGTATTTCGCAAACGATTTGAGATTTCACAATTTGAAATCTTTAGTCTGGTCTACATGGACGCAGGAAAGGCTATTGACATTTCAGAGGTAGAAGAAAAAATCAAATGTCCTAAGACGAATCGAGAAAAAACAACCTATAGATCTCATATGAGGAAATAGAAGATCACACTGGAAATTTACTACCATGGTATATTTGATCCCTGGTATGGGGATCAATATTATTTCTCATTGGCTTATAGAATTCAATGGTTCTGATTGCCATTTGATATATTTATAGAAAAAAAAACTGAATTCAATGGTTCTGATTGCCATTTGATATATTTATAGAAAAAAAAACTTATTTTCACTCACAATTAAAATAATAAAATTGCGTATGAACAATTAGTTCCAGTCATTTTAATTTTTTGGCAAATACATTGCTTACTAGTTGATATTTGTATTTTGCCTTGAGGCAAGTTACATGAACTTCCCGATACGTGTAAATAATCGACTTATTCATTAAAAATAAATTAATTTATGAGTGATTAAAAGTATTCCAAGTGGATTTATTACACACAATTGAAAACTAACGAATTTCGGAGTATTTTCTAAAAGCAAATTTCCAAAAATCATCAATTTTTATAATTGATCCAGTTTCAGTGGGATTTTAATGGTTTAGTATGTTCATTAAGACCAAGTACTCTATGGTTATACCAAGTAAATCGTCTAATTTTAATTAAATTACTATAGACGATCGAGAAGAGAAAGTAGACAGGTAAGATATCAAATGGGCAAAGAAAAATCGCCGGTAAACCCAAACATGAAAAGAAAAGTAGACAGGAATGGACCCATATTATTAGTATATCTACTATACAGTGCCTGCTGTATGACGTCGTAGAAGGTATAATAGAGATACTGAAAGATCTATGAAAAAGAAGAATGTAGATTATTGATGGCTTACGCAAGAAGAGAAAATACAGGGAACTGAAAGCCAATGTACAGAACCAGAATTCATGGAAGCAAAAAGATGGACAGGAAAATGCATAAAAATGTATAAAACCGTTAATAATGCTAATGAAATAGTAATGTTGATAATAAAAAAGTGATAAAAAGAGAATAATTGATTTGTGGCTTTGTAACACCGTGGGTAGATAACCATTTGTTATTTATTATTATAGAAGGTTGGAAAAAAATTGCCACTCTTTCTATTTCATACCTTAGCCTTGTGTCTTGATGAGAACTATTTACATCTTGATTTTATTAAATAAAAGAATACTTTTTAGTTTTGTTGACTGATAAACTGATAGACTAATGAGCTGTTAGGTAGACAGGTAAATAGATGGATACATAGACAGGTAAACAGGAGGATACCTAATCAGGTGAACAGATGGATACGCATACAAGTGAAAAGATAAACAGACAAATCGGCGACAGGTGAGCAGGCGGTCAGGTGAACAGTTAAACAGGTAAACTAGTGAACAGGTAGACGGAAATAAATGTAGGGAGGTAGACAATGTAGAGGTGGACACACAGGCAGACAGGTAGGTAGACGGGTAGATCATATAAATAAATAAAAAAATCAAATTATCAAAGGATTATCGAATTATCGAAGGATCAAATTATAAAAAAATGCAAAAAGAGAATGTAATACATTCACTGGAACTTTTTTACATAAAGATTTTAACTAGTACGGTTGCTTTATGTGTACTTAAAATCAAATTAAGCATAAGCGATGATACATAAAAACACAGGAATATTAAATGTTTTCAAATAGATTATTACAAATATTGTAATATTGCCTAATATTTATAAGAATTATATCGGCCTAGTGAATGAGGTAAAATATTCCACTGTAAATATACAGGTGCATATACAAGTAAATTTATCTACCTACAAACACCCATATATATATATTAGGGTGGTCCTTAAAATGGTCATTTTCGAATTTCCATGCTCCCAGGGGCTCAAATGGTTCCAAATAGATAAAAAACAATTCTCTGAAAGTTTTAGCTCTTAATATTAACGTTTAGATAGAGCGCAATTCAATCAAAGTTTTGTATGGAAATAGCAAACATCAAAAATTTAAAAAATGTTTTTTAGATGTAATTTAGCAAACAAATGAATGAATAAAACTCATTCATTTGTCGCTAAGTTATACCTAAAGCATTTTTTTTAATTTTCAAAATTTTTTCCATGCTCTTTCCATACGAAGTTTGATTGAATTGCGCTCTATCTAAACGTTAATATTAAGAGCTAAAACTTTCAGAGAATTGTTTTTTATCAATTTGGAACCATTTGAGCCCCTGGGGGCAAGGAAATTCAAAAATGACCATTTTAAGGACCACCCTAATATATATATATATATATATATATATATATATGTATATATGTGTGTATATATATATATATATATATATATATATAATCGTAGAATAATAAAATTTAAGATGGTACCTTTAAAAAATGTGTGCAGTTTAATAAACTTATCTTTGAAAATTTCAGAGAATATAGTTCTCTTACTGACTTATTGAATAAATCAACAAGTTATATTTCTTGAGATCATCGAAAACAATTTATCAATCTAGGTCTCAGCTTACCTGAAATAAAAAGAAAAATATATTAATTCATGAATAATTATCATAATAAATAATTATCATAATAAATTATATAAAATCGTTATGACAAAACACTACATATACTATGTGTCAAATGTAAATTGAAGTAAGATTTATATTTTTATACAAATACATATGATATTTTAAAATACGCACAATAATTTATTTTTATAAAACTAGCTTTTTATTTAGTATACTTCTTCATAGTTATATGCCTGTTAAGTGTACCATGTCCGGTGAATGTCTTAAAATCAGTATTATTGTAATAATTATGATTGGTAACAAGGTATTATAAAGCCATTGTAATTTTCGATAACTAATTATTTCTATATATAAACAAGTAGAAGAATTACTATAACAATTCAGAAAAATGATGGATTTAGAGGATCATAAAAAAATATCTAGCTCAAGCAATTTTGAAAGCATTTCTATTGCAAACACGAGACAGGATACAAGAACTAGCAATAAACTTGATAATTTTTGAAGTAAAACTTTTTTAGGCGCGACTAGGGTGTCGGGCAAATGCAACGGAAGTGCGTTACGGCAGAGTTAAGTGCCAATGATTTGTCATTCACACTCGATGTTATCATTTCTATACGTGCCGATTGTGATTAGTCGCCGCGTATGTGAATAGATTTCTGTCGTTGTATACGGACCGGCATCAACGTTGTATGTGTACCGTAATCAACAAGGAAATAGGCATAGATAAATAAACATTTTAAAGTTACATCGTAGTTTACTCTGCTCCTTAAAAATAATAAAACAAATTTTAATTTATTATAAACAAAATTTATTGGTTAGTAATTATTTCTATATTATTCGTAGTTTCTATAAATCTTTGAAGTTATTGAAATGGAAATTTTTTTTAGGCAAAACAGATATTATAGCTGTTCAAAGAATGAGATTATATCGCCAGCGAAAAAGTAAAAAAAAATGCAAGCAGTCAATGAATGTACGTTAGTTTTAATTATATGAAGTTCTTCAAACACAAATACATGATGAGTGAAGTTGCGAAAACAATATTTGTTTAGGCTTTGTTTAACATAATCCACTGTGTGAACGAATATTATAAAAGTTATTATTCAGGAACTACTTTATTTCTCTAATGAAGGTTCATTTCCTCATGCTATTTACAATGACAAACCGATTATGTCATATTTGAAGTATGACTTTTATTATATTATTGTTTCTAAATATTATACATATTTTTAATGCTATTATAAATATATAATGTATAATTTACCATTATGTAAATATGTATAATGGTTGACACTAATAAATATGTGCATCAGGAATGTTAGCATACTACTAATAAACATTATTCAAAATTGTTACATGATGTATATATTTTTACTTAAATGTCATCTTGTACAGTAGCAAATAAGTTTTACTTCAATCGTGTATGAACCTTACGCGCACTCTTTTTTATATAAAAGTACCCAAGATCTATTACAATACGTTAAAGGACTTAAATCTAATTATTACCTATCTAATCATACCTTACGATACCTACGACCATCAATTCCTACATTTAAATATAAATCCATTACCGCGTCATCATTATTTCCTATTAACCTATTATATATAACACAGATCCTACATATCTATTTACCCCTTACAAATCTTACATTCTACCATTTACACGCTACATTTTACTCTTAACTATTATCTATTGTCTCTATCCTATACTATATTTTTTTACTCTTATCTCCCTATACTATATTATCTACCGCCCACGTCGGGAATTGAACCCGGGACCACCGCGTGGCAGTCGAGCGCCTTGACCACTACTCTATTGGGTCCCCCACAAATAATTTATTAAGAGACGCACTGTTCTTCCGCGGTACCTTTACCTATTAATTAAGTAATGAATACTAAGGTAACGCGACGACACGCGGAAAAAGGAGACCAATCGCAGCGATACGGTGGTGTAGTGGTTAAGGTCGCTGCGTTCCACGCAGAGGGCTCGGGTTCGATTCTCGGTAGGGTTCGGAAAAACTAGTGTTTAAGAAAAATTATAGTTGTAAGATAAGAAATATTATTGGGCGAATTATGTATATAGGGTTGTAGGCGTATTAGGCGTATTAGGCGTACTATATAGTTAGTTAAAAGGCGTACAACATAGAATTTAAGGTTTAGGCATACGTGAATATGATATAGGTGTTATATGATATACATGTTATATAATAATTGTTAGCAGAATTTTGATACGGGTACTATATAAAATGCATTTTTACCCTTATAACAACTCTTCTGATATTATTTTATTCATGGCAAATAAAAGAAGTACGTGACATAGCTCAACATTTTTTTTGCAGCCACGAGTACAAGTTTTGCAGTTTATTAAATAATTTAAATTCAAAATAGGTATTGTTGAACTAAGAAAACAATAATAAATTTTGCTTAAAAATTCGATTTATATTTTTTATCGATATAAAAGTATTTACCAATATACATGTGCAGGGTTGCCCAGAACTCAACCAATATGTTTGTCTTTATATCTGTTCTTCACGTTTTTTTTGATAAATTTATGAAATAAACATTATAAGAACCATGTAATTTATTAATGCTATTATAAATATATAATTTATAATTTATTATTATATAAATGTGTATAATGGTTGACACTAATAAATATGTGCATCAGGAGTGTTACCATATTACTAATAAACATTATTCAAAATTGTTATACAATGCATTTATTTTTACTTAGATGCCATCTTGCTGTTGTATAGTAGCAAATAAGTTTGAATTCAATCGCGTATGATCCTTACGCGCACTCTTTTTTTTATACGATTTTTTATTTCTTCTTATAAATCATATTTTTAGATACAACGTCGATTAATCAACCTTATTTCTTCTATTATGCATCCTTTATTATTTCTCAATTGAAATATTTTAATTCGAAATGTTCTTTTATGATTAAGCTGATGTTACCTCACATTACTAGCAAAAAGTATTTTCAGTTGTCAGTGATTTAAATTCCTTTATATCATAATAAAATTCTAAACATGGTAATGCAATTTATCATAACTATCATCTCTATCCAAACTATTGCGATAAGTATAACATCTGACTACCAAAGTAATCATATCTTGAGAATTTAGTCAATGTATACAATTCTAAATTTTTCAAATATTTTAATAACAAATACTTCGTACATTTTCCAGTTTCTATTATGTAAACGGAACGCAACGATCTCTATGAAAAGCAAAAATATTATTGTAGAGTGCTCGAGTTTAATTGCAATGTTTGTTCTTGAATTTAACAATAGCGAATGTAAACTATATTATGTCGTCATAATAGGAAATGTATGGTATTCTGTTGTTCTTTTAAAAATATCATACACTATTGTAGTAGAAGTACCAAACGTTTGTTTCGAAGCTTTTTTGTGAGTGAAATACTTATTTTTAACATCCCGTGGGGTAATTTGTAGTAATAGCAAAAAAACGATTTTTTATACATCTTTACGTTTCAAAAGTTTCTGAACATTTCGGCATACCTTATTATCAGTAAAAATGAATGTATGTGTATGTGTGTGTGCGGATACAAGTTTTTTCAGCGGTTTCGTGAACACGGTTCAACCGATTTGAATGATTCAAAGAATGTGTTGTTTTGTTTTTGGCAAGAGTAGGTTCATCAGTTTCGAAGATACAGGGCAAAAACTGTAATTCAGTTTTCGAGAGAACGGAGGGTATAATCACAATAATTCAAAGAACATTTTATTTGAATTGAGAAAATAAACAATTGATTAAATTTTTGGGTAGGCAGGCCTAGCGGTTTTAGAGACCTAGTGATAAAAAAGTGCCATTTGGCAGTTAAAAATGATCCTTAGACATATGCACATTAAATTATCAGATATTTTATAGAGATTGTAATAATAAGCACAAAATTTGATTAGATTTCTGAGTTTCCGTACAAATATTTATCCGACGCAGCGCTTACGCGCTTCTATATTTCATCTCTAACACAGTCACGCAGCACTAATGCTTTAAAAAAAAAGTTTAAATTTACAAAGTGTTTCAAAACCACTAGTTATAGTAACGTTTCTTAATGATTTTTTGGAGACTCTGCAATCTTCAAGTCCAAGATAACCAATACCAATTTTGACTATAACATTCAATAATATTTATTTAATTCTATCTTTTACAAAATTCAGTGAATTGAGGTGGAAAGCTTCTATTGACTTTTCACATATTGCTGTATCAAATGTGATATTTTGAAATTAAAAACATTTTTGAGTTTGATTTTAAAACACTTTTCTATTCTGGTGATGATTATTTGAAAATACATCTTAACTTAAAATGTATACATTTTAACTTGTATACTCTTGATTGAACATGTAAAAGGTATTTTTTTAGAAATTTTAATAAATGTATTTTTATTATATATATATATATATAATAAAAATATCTGTATAATATGTATGTGTCTGTGTATGTCAATTTTCAAAAGAAAATTTCAATTAACTGAAATGTAATCTAAAAACTTTATTATTTTTATGCGTTCATTCCTCATATCAAATTAAATCCAGAGTTTCAGAGTAATGAATTAAAGCTGACAAAGCATGATTTTGGGTTTTCAATTTGGAGTAAGTACTTATAAAAAGTTAGGAATTTCTATTTTGGTAATTTCAAGCAAAGTTAGGACAGTTCAAACGAAAATGATAAAATTAAAAAAGTTTCCAGTGCAAGTTAAAACTTATTGTTCTAATTTATTTATAAATGAAAGTGTGAAAAAAGAAACAAATCATAGTGTTTGTTTAAATATTTATTTTTTTAAAAGTATGTTGTTTGAAGTTAAGTGATATAACACTTCTGAAACTGGTTCATTAAATTAGTAACGTTTGCTATTATTGCAAACTTGCTCAAATAATTTTAAGTAAATTAGGATTCCAAATATGATAGTGATAATAGAAATTCAAAATTACAAGTATTTTATTTTGTGTATAATAAATAGATAATTTTACTCGCAGTGTATTTTAAAAATTGTATATGTTCATTTTAAATATACATAAAAAAATGCAAAATTGCTTATAATATATTAGATTGTTTTAAGTCTGAAAAGACGACATTTTTTTACTCTTCTATTTTTGTATTAAATTTAAACTTTTGTACATTATCTGTCAATAAGGGTTTAAAATATTTTAATAATTGGATAAACACTGAAAGCTATAGTTAATTCGATAAATTTGAAATTATAAGCAAATTAGTGTAAAAATTTTAAAGATATTATGAAACTTGCATCTGTTTGAAGTACTACAAAATTTATTAAGCGGTTTAATTGTATTACTAAAAAAGCTTTAATTGTTATAAATTGTAACATAATTGTAATATTGTATTATTATAATAAGCTAAAAAACCTAATAATTTAAAACAATGTGATACTTCTTCATCTGTTTCAAAAGATTAGTTATAGATATTTTTAGGAGAGTAAAATCACATTTTTTTAAATATTTTTATTTAAAAATATAACATATATTTTACATTCCAATAAAAAAAATCTTTAAAAAATAGAATTTTTAACAAAAATATTTCGTAGGGTAGAGCGGGGCTTAAAGATCCACGGTCAAAAAGCTCTATTCCCAATATCTCAAAAACAAGTAAAGTTGGAATTTTTTTAACAACATTATTTGAAAGTAGAGGGAACAGGATGTATAACCAGCCATTACCATTATTTTTACGACGTTGCTATCAAATGTTTGAAAATCTATAACAAAATTTTGTTATTACTAAATACTTAAGTCTTTTCTTGCATTGCTAGTTTTATTATTAAGGTTTTGAGCACTGTTGTTTAGTTTATAAGATCTTAATGGAATTTTTATGTTTAATAAGATGTATTGTTAAGTTAGATTCAACAGTTTTTTTTATATAACCTTAATAACTAACTCAACCTTTACCCTGGCACAGATGTAAACAATGAAAAATAATAGTAAAAAAGTAAATTGAATTAAAAAAAGCAATTTTACAAGAATTAAATTAAATATATATATATATTTAATAATTCTTGTAAAATTGCTGTTATTTCAACTCTGATAATACTATATTTCTCACGAAATACCAGACCCAGGGTTATGTACAGTGTTATTACTGTAAAAAATGTATACATGAAATATATATTTTGCATTGATTGAATAATATATTATTTTGTAAAATCCCATTAAAACTAAAAATAAAACGTTTACCAAATTCTCCCCAAAGCCTCATTTTACCCCGGCTATCGGCAAGAAGGAGCAGTTGACAATTTTTTGAAAAACGGCGAAAAAACATATTTTAACTTAAGATAGTCAGACAGTTGTTTGTTTGATATGTATTATTTGTTGTGATATAATTAGTTTGGTATTCACAATATAATTAGCCAAAGTCAAATTGGCCTTTGTGCCCCGCACTACCCCACTCTACTATAATAGTCTATGATACTTTTAACTACCCGTAGGGTAAGTTATAGTAATCGCAAAAAAATCGAAAATGAAAATGTTTATATGTTTTTACGTTTCAAAGGTTTTTGAACATTTTGGCATACCTTAGAAAAAATGTATGTATGTGTGTGTGTGTGAGCTGATACGAATTTTCGTCGACGATTTCGGGAACACCGATCAACCGATTTGAATAATTCAAAAAATATTCGATTCGGAGACGTTATGATTAGTTTTTGGCGGAGGCAGGTCTAGCCGTTCCGAAGATACGGGGCAAAAGGGCCGAAAACAGTGACTCAGTTTTTAAGAGAGCGGAGTGTCCGATTTTAATAATTCAAAAATCATTTTACTTGTATTAACAAGATGAACAACTGATTAATTTTTTGGGAAGGCAGGTCCAGCGGTTATGGACTCTCAATAAAAATAAGTTAAAAAAATATCATTTGTGGGTCAAAAATGTTTAATAGGCATATGTATATCAAATTATTAGATATTTTATAGAGATTTTAATAATGTGTACATATTTTGTGTAATTTTTTTAGGGTTCCGTATCAAAATTTTCAATTACGATACGGGAAGTTCCTGCAATTTGCTTTATGGCACGATGCCATGCACCTCACTAGTTTAGAAATATAATCAGTGGATCTCAAGATATATTAACAACTGTTACAACAAGCCCCTATTTCCCCTACTTTTATGAATTAAATCTATTTATACAAAGTATTTAATAAAGCTGTCATATTATGGTCAGAGTACAGCTATCAATTTATTCATTTATGTCAAATAGAACAATGCCAATGTCAGCTGTGAACTGGTTTTAAAACATGTATAATACTGCTACCTGTTCCTACAATCGCTTTCAAGTGTTTTTACGACACACTCATTCACAAATATTAACCACGGATATATTTCAGAGCAAAACGAATCTGACATAAACCATTTTGCATACTCAATCAATGTCACAAAGAATCAAGAGTGAATAGTAATTTGATTGAAAATAACCTACGGAGATTTTGTATTGTATTTGCATTTGATATTCTGCTAGCAAGAAAGAATATATGAGTGAAAAAGTTTTACTCTTCTTGTCTGTTTGTCTGCCATAGTTTTATATTTCATAAACCAATGGAATACAGAATTCTAAAATCTCAAGTTGCTCTATAAACATAATATAATCATGGTGCATGACTCTTGAATCACAATCAGATCATATTCAAAATATATGTTCAGAATACGAATTTAACAAATACTAGTGGTGCATGGGGCATCGTGCCTTAAGGTAAATTGGTGGAACTTCCCGTACCGTAATAAAATACTCAAGAATTTTAAATGTCTTTACCCTGAATTAAAATTGAAATCCTTATAATTTTAGATATCTGAAGAAAAAGTTTGGAAATAAAAAAAAAATCGAAATTGAAAAAAAGAATTTTCGTCTTCCCCAAAAACTAATAATTTCTTTTCACTGTCACGTCTCGACTTGATGTTAAGTCCTGGGAAACCATGTATGCAATAAATTCAATTTCAAAAATAATTTCTTTTCACTGTCAACACAAACAAAATGTTTTTCGAATTACATGATTCGTTCTCATTATAACTGCTGTTTTTGTCCTTTTGCTCCGTATCTCCAAAACGGCTAGAACTGCCTTTGCCAAAACTAATCAGCACGACTCCCGTACACAAACCAAACATTTTTTGAATCATTCTAATCGGATACCCACTTCTCGTAGAAACCGAGCTTTCATTATCTGCACATTTTGCTTCGTATTTTTGAAACAGCATGCCCTAACAATAAGAATCGAATGTTTTTTAAATAATTCAAATCGATTGATCCGTGCTGCAGAGATAAAAAATTGTATCCACATATACTCACATTCATTTTTTCTAAGGTATGCCAAAATGTTCAGAAATCTATAAAACGTAAAGATTGCATATCTTTTCATGTTCAATTTTTGGACAATTACTGTAACTTATCTTACGGAAAGTTAATAATATTACTAATTGTGAGTAAAATGCACTAGCAAAAATCATGTCATTTTTAGGTTTTAGTCAAAATTTTTCAATTGTGCACTTATCAAATATTTTACCAATTTACAATCCTGAATAATTATGCCAACTTTTGATGAAACTTACTCTTTTTAAAGAATGACCTCTCAAAGTCGACCGAATTTCAAATTTTAAATTCATAGTTTAATAGAATCAAGACAAAAAGTCTTAATTATTAAAAACTTGGGATAACTGTATTATTATTTTTTACTGTTTATATTTTCCTAGAAATGTTAGAATGTTACAAAATTAAATAAAAATCAATAACAAAAACCTGAAAATTGTCATAATTTCATTAAAGTTCTTGATAGCATTTAAAAGCTCATTATTTTCAAACAACGTGAAATACTTTTTTTTTCTAAATTAATAGTTAAATACTATCATTTCGTCTCAGAGCTTGACGTTGAGTTCTGGGACACCACGTATGACACAAATTTTATTTTAAAAATATATGTTTGATGCAGTATGAGAAAATCTGAGAATAATTCATTTATTATGATCTGATTAATCAATCAAAGCCATTATTTATAATCTGATTAAAATTTAATCAAAATCTAAAGACTATTATATAGAACATAAATATATAATCAGTATTACGAGCAACGTATGTACATATATAATATACTAATGAATATTTTGTTATAATATACATTATTATATACATTTATTTTTACTCAAATAATATATACTCAAATATATTTTTATTTAGTACCATAAGTATTTATAAGGTATCTTTACTAATCAAGATTAATGAAGCTTTGCTGATTTTTCGTATTGGATTTTGGCTATTTTTAGACAGTACCTACAGTTTTCCCATTTTTATTGATTTTTTACTCTTATTTATTGACACTATATCTGCAAATATAATGAATTTTAAATTTCAAATCAAATATATCGTTTTAAAACAATTATACCATAACAAAAACAATTTGCCCAAGAGTGGTTTTTATTCTAAATTAAAAAATCAGGTGTAATTTTGCTAGATTTTTAAGAATTTTTACAGCAATTAAATTAGAATAAATTTATTAGGTATTTGGAGCTTTATAAAATAAGTCTTCTCTAGAATAAGAATAAGTTTAATAAGTATTTGGAGCTTTATACAGTATGTCTTCTATAAGAGCTTTAGCAATTTAGATTAAACTTATTTTAGCAGTCTATAAGTCCAGTTAAAAAATCATAATATAAATATATTATGTTTTTTATTATCTATAATAAAGTGTGCATCTCTGCATAAATGTACGATCGCAATCAAATTGATTTTAATTGAAGACTATTATTTTACTTAAACAATGACTTTTGTAATTTTAAATTACAAAGGCCTTTGATTAGTCAATTTATATAAAAGAATGGTGTCCAATAAATTAATTAACAGACTTGAAAGCGTTTTACAAAGCATTATAAACCTAAAACTGTTATCAGTCAATCACTTTATACAACTAGTACATAAAATTTGTATTTTAGAATTTAGATTAGAATGTCTAGATAGATAGTAATAATTATCTACTAAAAATATGAATTATTTTTTTCGATAATTTAAAACAATATTTTTAAAATCTGATTACTATAAAAAATGGATATTGTTTAATTTTGCAACGGCGCCCAAAAATAATGTATAGGTCAATCTTACACTGTTAACTATAGTACTAATCATAAACAAATAATCATAATAATTAAAAATAAAAATAATTTAATAATCATAAAAATGAATATTTAATTTACGAACTGACTTTTATAAATTGACTCAATCATTTTATTTAATTTAAATTTTCTTATCATACTTTATCAAACAACTTGCAAAGACAATTGACGCATGTTATTTATGCAACATGAATGCAACATTTTTGAACGTCTTGTTCCAGTATTATGTAAATGTATAATTATTGATTTTTAATATTAAATAGACGTAATACATTTATAGTGACATCTAAGAAAAATCATGGATGACATATTGCATTTATTTATATAAAGAGTATCTATTTTTAGAAAACCTGTTATGAAACAATTAATAAATTGTCTCGCTAGAATATAAGTCTTCCGAACAAGCCATAAGCTTATAAATAAAGAAAAATAAATGTCTTCATAATAAAATATGAACTAATTGTAATTTGAAAGAAAATTACATAATAGTGCCTTCTAATTTTGAAATCAAAATTACAAATCAGTCAGGTACAACTTTTACCGGTACAACTTAAATATGATACTTAACTAAAATACAGTAAAAAACATAAAATGTTCAAAAAAATATCCTATTGCTATTTTTATTTAAAATTGCCACAACCAAAAAATTAAAATTTATCAATAAATAAATGAAATGAACGCATTCTAATCAGCAAAAAATAAAAATTTTCCAAAATGTTGCAAATATATACTAATCGACGTGTACTTATTAATTGTTCTATTAACTACTGAAATACCAATCTCTATGGTACAAAATTCTGAATTCCTTCAATCAAAGTGCTATCGAAATTCTATCTCATTCTTTAGTATATTTTTGTAATGATACATATGACAACTCTGTCTATCACTTCAACTTAATGAAAATATGAAAATATATCAAATAATTAAATGTAAAGTTACACTACATCTATTTTGAACATATCTTCAGCTCTCAACATTCCATAATATTAATTTCATACGGATCTCCGAGTAAGATTTCATGAAATGCAATATCAGTTTTATCTCAAAAGCTGAGCCTTAATATCATAAAATTGAAAGATAGACTACATATATATATATATATATATATATATATATATATATATTTAAATATATACATGTAATCTTAAAGTATCACAGAATACTTCTTCAGGGTATGGAATTTATAGTAGAAACTGATAATAATTTGCTTATTGTGATGTGAAAATAACTTGCTCGATCAAAACACAATTAATTAGTGCAAACTTAAGTTTTAATTAATGTATTTTAATTAATTAGAAGGCCTTTAATTTGTAAATAACAATGCAAAATACAATTTTGTAATTTTGAATTACGGTTTATACGTATAACATGTTATATATTATATTTTTATTAAAACCCATTGAGGTACAGTTAAGTTTAAGAAAAACTAGTAAATACGTATACAATTACGAAAACACTATCTAATCCTTACTATATACTAAAACAAAAAAAAACTTATATAAAATTTTTTTACCACATTAAATCTTAATATTTTAAGCATTCCATCTTTACTGAACTTTTGGAATATGCCTCGTAAGTTTATTAACATATACAAAAATTTTAAAATTAGTGTATGCACTATTTTAATGTCGTCATATAACGACAAAAAATTTCTGAGTTTCAATGTTTTTTTTTCAAAATTTGCGGATTTTTATCAATTCCACCATTGCATTTTGATGGTCAGAGTCCAGGATGATCACTACAATGTATTCTTTAGGAAAAAATTAACTATTTGCATTTTAATGAATATAGAGTATGCAGAGTAATTTATCATAGCACAAACCACAATAACTTTATTATTTTTTCTGCTCAATGTATAAGATACGAAATTTTATATGCCCAAGTGATTATATCTCTTCTCAAATTATATATCAAAATTGCAAGATGAATAATATAAGTTTAACGTCCTATAATGCTTATAAATTTTTAAATAGTCTTTTTCTGTATACTGTATGTGTATATAGAGTATCTTAATTCAATTAACAGTAGAAAGCAGCCTAACCACATATACAAATAATTGGTGGCAAGGTCAAGGTTCAAGTGCAAATTAGAATTAATCAAACTCTTATCGCATTTGGCGTCGACAGTCAGGAAATTTGGCTGCAAATAAAATCTCACAGATAAAATTGAATAATGATGATTCATGATAAATATACATAATTTTTGTAAATAATATAATATATGCCGAATATGATATTGGGTGTTAATTCCAGATTTCGCAATCGCTATCAATTTCTTAACAATGAATAAATTTTGTTCCACAAATGCAGAAATTTATTTGTTATTAAACTTCATAAATTGTCTACTAAATATTTTATATATATATAGATATTATAGATATATTTATATAGAGGATTGAAGCACTGAATTGCACTCACTTCCTGGATACATTAAAAGATCTTTAAAATTTAATTGCTCTACAAGTAATAAAATTTCATGGAAATGCGGAGAAATTTATTTAAAATATAATAAATATTACTGTTCAATGTGATTATAATATCTAGTTGCTGAATGCCAAATATATTATATGACAGCATATTATAATTAAATTGAATAAAAGATTTAAAAAAGTGTATGTATGAATGCATAATTGAATTCTGCTTATATCTGCCCAATATAAAGTTAATTAAGTTGGTTGAATATAAAAGTGTAAAATAGATTTTACACTTATTTGTATTATAATGAGTATTATCAAATGCATTTTGCAATTTCTGGTGTTTTTTTTAAAAAGATACTTCAGTATACATGAGCATACGTTCTTGCATTTAAACTATTTGTATTTTTTCCTACAGAAAAATAATGTATAAAATGTTTATCTAGTAGATAAACATTGCAAATATTTTCGATTTCGCCATTGAAGTCTCTTAAGAAATTACGTATATATGATTCAATTAATTACCCTTCAAATACTTGACTGCAATTATATTTTCATTACTAAATGATAAATGCGCATTTATTTATATAAAATCAAAACCACAATTACATTATTGTCATAAAACATATTATATTGCGTTCGTGGTATTCTTTTGCATTGGATTTTATAATGATCAATTATTTATAGTAATCATTACATAAGCAAATGATCACTTTTTTCGAATTAAATCAACAAAGATTTATATTCTTTATAATCATTTTAATATTTTGGATTTTTGTCACTCTTGATATATGGCAGACCTTTGCCATAAAGATTTTTGAATGTTTTCAGGAATTCGATAATCTATTTTAATGCACATCGCAAAATTTCACCTGAGAAAATTTACTGAGCTGAAGTTTGTAATAACTGAATGACTATTGAACTCATGATTGGCTAAAGACTGAGCTAAGACTGCGTCTTTGCAAGCTTTTTATGTACTCGCTTCAATGTGACTTTGAATTCCTAGATAACATTATTTTACGACTTGTTCAATGTCATTGCATAGTGCAACACAATAGTTAAGTAAATGTTATTGCGTATTTTGTGACTTGGAAAAAAAAATTATCAACAACTGCTGGGCTTGTCAAGGATATCTCGAGCTTACAATGTAGTAGCAATTAGTAATTCACCACAATTGCGTTGTTTGTATTCTGACCGTTACATAGTGCATAACCCGTACATATATATATATATATATATATATATATATATATATATAAATCGTATCTTGTGCATCATGATATCTTTCACATATAATTTAACATAACACATGACTAACCCGCGAATGTGACCTGTGGGAGGCGATAGCATATCACACATTGGCCGATGGCAGATGAAACACTTTCCAAGGTTCTTTAATGCACTTTAAAGTTAAGGCCAACGAGATAACTGTAAGTTTTTGTTGGAATTATAGTTAGTGCTAAACAAACAGTATTATACTCAATACTTGTTTCCGTAAAACAACAACATCTACAAATCAATCACAGAAAAGTACCAATTTTTAACTTCCCGTAGGGCAAGTTATAGTAATCGCAAAAAAATCGAAAATGAAAATTTTTATATATCTTTACGTTTCAAAGGCTTCTGAACATTTTGGGATACCTTTGAAAAAATGGATGTATGTGTGTGTGTGTGTATGTGTGTGTGTATGTGTGTGTGTATGTATGTACGTGTGTGTATGTATGTGCGGATACAAATTTTCGTCGACGATTTCGGGAACACGGATCAACCGATTTGAATAATTCAAAAAACATTCGATTCGTATTGTTAAGGAGACGTGCTGATTAGTTTTTGGCGAAGGCAGGCCTAGCCGTCCCGAAGATACGGGGCAAAAAGTGCCGAAAACGGTAACTCAGTTTTTAAGAGAACGGAGCGTCCGATTTAAATAATTCAAAAAACATTTCACTTGTATTGACAAGATGAAGAATCTATAAAATTTTCATAAAGGTAGGTATAGCGGTTTCGGAGATATGGAGGAAAAAGTAAAAAAATTAGCCATTTGGCGGTCAAAAATGATCATTAGACATATGCACATCAAATTATCAGATATTTTATAGAGATTATAACAATAAGTATACATTTTGTTAACATTCCTATGGGTTCCGTACCAATGCTTATGCGTTAGACAGCGACGCGGCGCTTACGCGCTTTATATTTTGTCCCTATGCAGTTAAATCAGTACGATTGATTTGAAAAAAAGTTAAGAATTTCCACAATATGTCAAAATAAAGAAAAGAAAATCTTTTTTCAAAAAAAAAAAATTAATTTTTTTTTTTTTTAAATTTTTTTTTTCAAAAAAAAGTAATTTTTTGTCCATATATATAGTTTCTCAAAAATCTTATTTTTTCAAAGTACATTTTTTCCAAAAATGTTAATCGTTTTTAAAAAATTAATAATTTTTGGTACGGGAAGTTCCAGCAATTTGCCTTAAAGCACGATGCCTTAATTGCCTTAAGACAGAATTCCACTTACAGGTAGTTCCAAAACAAATTGCAAAATTGAACAGCTGCTTAAATTTAGTAGTGGTTTACTCGTATTTGTATAAAATCTAATTAATTTTGAAAATCAAATATACAAAAGCACGTACAGACAGAGTCCCGTAAATGTTTAAGATAATGATGTAAAACCCTAAAACCCTAAAATGTAATTAAACATCTTGTTACGGAACAGAAAAAAATTACACAAAACGTGTACACATTATTAAAATCTCTATAAAATATTTAATAATTTGATGTACATATGTCCAATAAACATTTTAACTTATTTTATTGAGTGTCTATAACCGCTGGACCTGCCTTCCTAAAAAGTTAATCAGTTGTTCATCTTGTCAATACAAGTAAAATGTTTTTTGAATTATTAAAATCGGACGCTCCGTTCTCTTAAAAACTGAGTTATCGTTTTTGGCACTTTTTGCCCAGTATCTTGGGAACGACTAGACCTGCCTTCGCCAAAAACTAATCAGCACTATTCATCATTATCAATGCGAATCGAATTTTTTGAATTATTCAAATCGGTTGATCGGTGTTTCCGAAATTATCGACGAAATTTTGTATCCGCACACACACACACACACATACATCCATTTTTTAAAAGTATGCCAAAATATTCAGAAACCTTTGAAAAGTAAAGATATATAACTTTACGGGAAGTTAAAAAAAGTTCATCTCAAATATATAAAGCACAACTATAAGTTACATCATGAACTTAATTGTTCATAAAGCAAAAAAAGATTAATTTCTATTGATAAATTGTATGATAAAACAAATTTTTATATCAGAAACACAGGAGAAATAATAGCATGTACTTTAGTTCATGAATATTTCTACTTTTCGAAATTGATATTTAAATATTCTAAAAGCTCTGTCCATTAAAATATTAAAATCATTTTGATGGTTCAATGTCTGATATATTTAGTTCCATTTAAATTTATAGTGAAAAATATAAATTAATATAAAAAATTATTTAATTAATGCTTAGGTGAACATCAATTAGGACACAGAATATCATATCTTACAAAGCTTTTCTTTAAAAGCTCATAGACTTTTCTTCGAAAGTTTTCGTTACAAATATGTTCTGCATGTGTTACTCGATCTAATAAAAAATATTAATATTATTTAATTTTCTTGTTTTTCCATTTTAAAAATTTAGAATTCCTGATATTAAGGATTAAGCATTCATATAAACACTTATTAGAATAAAAGCTTCTTAGCAATACCTAACAGATTTGAACTTTGTCTAAAAAAATACATTTTTTGTACACACAATTACATATTTTTTGAATTATATAAAAGTAAATGCGGTATTTGTTTTATTTTGAATTTTTGGCCAGCTTGATATCAAGCTGCAATGATCACAGATTTTTATTTCAGGATCAGGTTATAGATCTCATATATGATCAATTGAAAATATCCTATTGAAGCATTAAGTAATTAAGTAAAAAATACCAATTAAGTATGTTAAAAATATTTAACAACTAGAAAAGTAAAGTACTGAGCTGTCTTGCAATAGCCATCTCGTTGAATTACCAAAACAATTACTAAACGTCTTCATATATTAATAGACAGATTGAACTTGAAATATAAGAAAATAGTAGATTAAACTTCCATTTTCAAAATGCTAGTGAATTATAATATTAGAATATACTCAATAACGCTTTTTTAAAATTATACTATCAATTCGTGTGTGTAATTTAAAATCTTCAACGAACCGTTATATTTCTATCCAAATTATTATGGTCAAGATTAATTACTATGGTCAAGATTTCCAAATAGATTTTATATTTCATTTTATACAATCCGGAAAAGTGAAACCTTTTAGTAACATTATGTGAAAGTATGTTTATTTTCATTGACTATTGTTACTTTATTTAAATGACAATGTACCTGCTCTACTTTTATTAAACGACCATTTAAATTGTAATGTTACTGTACAATTCCAAGTTTATATAACACTATTTATATATTTTTCTTCCGTGTTTTGCATATGATTTTATAATATATGATTTAAGATGAATGATGATACATTGTTAATAAATATAAATAATGATATTTCATTATCCATTAGATAATGCAATGAAATTCAATAAGATGGGCCAGATACACGGAAGACGGCTTATATGTATAAGATAGTAATGGAACTGAATCACGCAATCATCAATCAGTTGATTTCTATTAAAATTTTATATAAATGCGTCCAATATTTCAAGTTAATTGGTATCTAATTTTGGTATAATGGAAATTTAATAACAAGATGTATAACAATCATTATGCATTATTAGAAGTAATAAATCAAAATTGGAAGTAAACATTGAGATCATCAAAGTGAAAGTGGAGTATTTTATCCCAGTACAAACTGTATTAGATTTAAACTATTAACAAACTATTTTTGTTTGTTTCTAGAATCTCTTTTTGAAATTCACTTATAGTACTATACTAATGTGCTATAACTATAACTAAATCAACAAATACAGGTAAGATAGGGCGGATCCAACTTGACCTTGAGCAATTATATTGCTCAAATCAAACCAAATATATCACAACAAATAACACACATCAAACAAACAACAATCTGACTATGTTCAGTAAAACTCCCAGCTAATGCATCATTGTAAAAATGTGTTTTTTCCTGTTTCACAAAAATTTACCATCTAGCCTTTTTTGGACCTGGGGCAAAAAGGTCCAATGTCTTATTTTTCATTTTGAAGGGATTTTATTAAATAATAGCAACATTATTCAAGCAATGCAAAATGTACATTTTATGGCTAAATTTTTATAGAAATGACATTGTATATAACTTTGATCTGGTATATTGTCAGGAATATTCGACAGCAAAATTGGAATAAATATTTATTCACTTTACCTCTTATAAAATTGCTTTTTTTACCTGAATTTATTTTTTATTGACTATTTTTTACTGTTTACACCTTTGCCAAGGTAAAAGTTCAGTTGGTCCTTTTTACCCCACCCACATGTGAACTTTCATTTATATAAAAGAAACAGTTAAATCTAAGTTAAAATTAAAAATACACCTCATGAACATTTTTCTCCCTACTTTCAAATATTGTTGTTAGAAAATTCATTACTAGAAAAAGAACACGAATCAACCAATTTGAATGATTCAAAAAACATTTGATTCCTATATATAAGAAGACGTGCTGATTAGTTTTTCGCAAAGGCAAGTTCAGCCGTTCCGAAGATACGGAGCAAAAAAAGCCAAAAATGGTAATTCAATTTTCAGAACAGAGCGTCCGATCTGAATGATTCAAAAAGCATTTTATTTGTATTGACCAAATGAAGAACTGGTGAGAGAATTTTTGGGAAGGCAGGTCTAGCAGTTTCAAAAAAAAAGTAAAAATGCCATTTGGCGGACAAAAAATGATCATTATAGATATACGCACATCAAATATCACATATTTTATAGATATTTTAATAATAAGAACAAATTTTGTTTACATTTCTATGGGTTCCGTACCAATGTTTATCGGTTATACTGAGAAGCGGCGCCAACGCGCTTCGATTTATTCGTTTCTACGCAGCTAACTCATCACGATTGCATTGATAAAAAAGTTCAGAAATTTCAAAATATTTTAAAGTATGAGACGAGAAATCAGTTTCTATCAAAAAATTTCAAAAATCTATTTTTTTTTAAGTTCTAAAAAAATGAATCTTTTTTAAAAACTTTCATTTTTGGTACATAAAGTTGCAGCAATTTGCTTTAAGGTATGATACCATTAGTTTATTTTTTTATTGACTATTTTTTATTGTTTACACCTTTGCCAAGATAGAGGTTCAGTTGGTCCTTTTTACCCCATCCACGTGTAAGCTTTCACAGAGATTATATAAAAAAATCTGTTGAATCTAAGTTAAAATTAAAAATACATCTTATAAACATCTTTTTCCCCCTACTTTCAAATATTATTGTTAGAAACTTCGTTGTTAGAAAAATTTACTTGTTTTTGAGATATCAGTGTTACACCTTTTCCACACGAAACATTAAGCCCTGCTCTCTATAAATCATCACTATGATATTTCAATATTTATATTATCAATTATTAAGTTCCAATCCATCGAATACATTGAGAAGACGACAGTACAAAAGACTAATATTGAGAAATTTCGAAACGAGATCGTATAAAATTAGTAATATTCTCAGCGTATAAAATCATTATTTATACATTATACATCTTCATGAAGCATATAATTACTGTTTCGTAATAATTCATTCATCCAAGACAATCTAAATGAAAACTCACAATGAACGAGATCGAAGAAAGCAATCGAAGTATTATTGAGTTTTGCAATGTTTGACAACATAAATGTTATGAGCCATAAATATTCTAAGCAATAAACCGAAGCTATAGCAGATAATTTTAGATGAGATTATGCAAGATTTATATTTGATCATCTCAGTGCAATACGAGTAGAACAGATCCAATTGAAATAGAAAATTCTTTCAAGGTCCTTGCACGTTGAAGTCAAAATTTGTTTGGTATACCATCGTGGAAAATATATATAAAAGCATCAAAATTTGAAGAAAAATCAGTATGTTTTTGCGAGAATCTACTGAGATCATAATAAAATACTTTCTATTAATTAACTTCCAGTAGGATAAATTATAGTAATCGCAAAAAAAAACGCGAAAGAATGAAAATGTCTATATATGTTTACATTTCAAAGGTTTCTGAACATTTTGGCATACCTTAGGAAAAAGGTATAACCTATTTGAATCATTCAAAGAAAACATTCTATTGCTATTGAAGGAAAGACGTGCTGATTAGTTTTTGGTAAAGGCAGGTTCAGCCGTTTCGAAGATACGGGGTAAAAAATGACAAAAATGGCAATTTTGAGAAAACGGAGCGTCCGATTTGAATGATTCAACAAAACTAGTGGGGTGTATGGCATCGTGCCTTAAGGAACGATGCCGAAAATTGCCGGAACTTCCCGAATCGTAATTAATAATCTTGGTATGGAAATCAAAAAATTTTACACAAAATGTGTACACATTATTAAAATCTCTATAAAATAACTGATAATTTGATGTACATATGTCCAATAAACATTTTTGACCTCCAAATGACATTTTTTTAAACTTATTTTGATTGAGAGTCCATAACGCTAGACCTGCCTTCCCAAAAAGTTAATCAGTTCTTCATCTGGTCAATACAAGAAAAATCTTTTTTGAATTATTAAAATCGGACGCTCCGTTCTCCTAAAAATTGAGTTACCGATTTTGGCACTTTTTGCCGCGTATCTTCGAAACGGCTAGACCTGCTTTCGCCAAAAACTAATCAGCACGTCTCCTTATCAATACGAATCGAATGTTTTTTGAATTAATCAAATCGGTTGATCGGTGTTCCCAAAATCGTCGACAAAAATTTGTATCCGCACACACACACACACACATACACACGCACATACATCAATTTTTTCTAAGGTATGTCAAAATGTTCAGAAACCTTTGAAACGTAAAGATATATAAAAATTACATTTTTGATTTTTTGCGATTACTATAACTTACCCTACGGGAAGGTAACAATAGATTGCAATTGATAGAGTTACGTGCTGATTAGTTTCTGGTAAAGGCAGGTCCAGCCGTTTTGAAGATACGGGGTAAAAAGTGCCAAGAATGGCAGTTTTGAGAAAACGGAGTGTCCAATTTGAATGATTCAAAAACATATCACTTGTATTGAAAAAAATGCCATTTGCCGGTAAAATGTACATCAAATTATCAGATATTTTATAGAGATTTTAATTACAAGTGCAAATGTTGTTCACATTTCTATAGATCCGTACCAGAATTTGTAATGTTTAACCGTTAAACTACGAATTGGCGTTACGCGCTTTGATATTTCGTCTCTAAAACAGCTACGCAGCGCGAGTCCTTTAAAGAAACAAATATTTTCAGAAAAATCAAAGCTTTTATAAAGTTTAAACTATAGTACGGAAATGCTATGCACTACTAAATTATTATTAATTTTATACCATTTTTGCAATAATTTAGCAGAAGTTTTTCTAAATCTTACATAACATCACACTGCTAACGTAACAGAGAGATTGATCAATTTCAACAGATTACAATGAATTAATTGTTATTCGATTCTAATTCAGCAAGAACCATCAAATTAGATGTGATTCAGAGAAAACTATGATTGATTGAAGTAGAAAATGTTGCATCAGTAAATTATTAATTTGGATTGATGAAATGATAACAAAATTTAAGCAGGAGAAGTAATAATAATTGCGATCTATATTTAATTTACGCATTAAATCAATAAAATACTATTTATATCTTATCGTTTACACTTTTGCTGATTACAAAATGAAGTAGTACATAGTTGCTTGGCGATAGAGCCAACAATAAGAGCATTCTTCATAATTGCGTTTATCATTTACACATTGTTCTCGTGTTGAAAAGTAAATTATTATATTTACCGTTTCTGAGTGAGTCGTACTGATGTAATATAATATATATAAATATATATATATACATATATATAAAATATATACAGATCAATATATACATGCTGATTACAAATTCATACGTAATATATCTGCTAATGATAGATGTATTGGATGTAGCAAATATTGAGCAGAAGGCGAATTCTAAACATTGAGAATATAAACATATCAGCACCTTGTATAATTCCATGATAATAATGAGATGTTAAATAAATATAACCGAGATATTATTTGTGAAGAATTTCGTTTAGATGTTTGAAATATTTTTTATTGTTCACCCAAGTTTTAGCCTTTTGGCAATTATATGATATTGTGAACTCCAGAAGTAAAAGGAAGTCTTCTTAAAAAAATGATTAAAAATGAATTCCAGTCATTATGCACCAGATTTAATTTAACATCACTGATATGCAATCTATCAATGCGTTCAGAAATTATATTGACACTGGTAGCAAATTCCTAAAGATCCAGAAATATTTCTTTGATACATAAATATTGTACCTTGCAGTTCAGCAGAGTGTGATTCAGTAACAACATGAATATTATTATTTTAAATAATTTAAGTATTATTTTAAATGGACTCGAAAATCTAGCAAATCTTCTATTTATAAAAATGAATGACCCACCACATCAATTATTGAATCCAGATAATTATGTAAAAACTTTGGTTAAGGCATCATCTATCAGCGGATTAAAACAAAAAAAAAAAAATTTAACTACAAGATCCTGAATATAATCCTATTTGGAATATTTCATGAAAACTATTAGTATTTTTACGCTAAAACTGTTAAAAATATTTATGCAGTGTTGTTTTATATTGTATTTGTATTGTATAATTTAACTAATTTTCATTAAACGTTTCTATTATTGTAATAAACATATATAATATGCACAAAATGGGTTTTGTAATGATTTTTGTTTCTCTCCCTTTTGAGAACCAAACTGGAACAAATATGAGACCCAATTTTTTAATTTTAGCGTTCCGAAAAAAATATAATAGATAAATAAATAAATAAATATATATACATAAATATATATATATATATATATGTATATATATATAACATATTATGAGGCTATAATTTTTCTATTTAAAGCTGTTTAACTTACATTAGCAACATTAAAAAAATCTTCCACAGGTTTTAACTCTATTATCCATCTTTTTCTATGATGTATTAGTTGGTTAAGTTATAATATTTGTGAATTTACTGCAAGTAAATTAATACTGGATATGACATAGCATTGTATTTAGAATAAATAAATAAAAATTGTATTGTTTTTATTTGATACAAAGTAAAGCGGGGCACAAAGGTCCAATTGCACTTTGGTGCCAAATCAACTGTGAAAGCCAAACCAACCGCATCAAAGCAAATAACACATATCAAACAAACAACTATCTAACTATATACTTTAAAAATACTATACCTATCTAATTCACAAGAACAATGTTTTTTTGTATAAATATTTATCACAACTTTTTCATCTGTTCCTTTTTACCCCTTAGGCGTGATAAAATGATATAGCCGGGAGCAAAGAGATCTAAAGCCTTATATCTAATTTTAAAGAGATTTTGCGAAATGATAGCATTCTTATATTCAAACAATGCAAAATATAAATTTCATGGATGCATTTTTTGCAAAGATAATACTTTATATAAACCTATATTTGCTATTTCGTCAGAAATATCAATCAGCAGAATTGGAACAACCATAATTTAATTTATCTCTTGCAAATTTTTTTAAATTTAATTTACTATTTTATTTACTGTTTTTTTATTGTTTACAGGGTAAAGGTTCAATAGGTCCTTTTTACCTCACTCAAGTGAAAGCTTTGGTAGAGTATATAAAAAAATGTTGAATGTAATTAAGTTAACAATACGATCTCATACAACAATTCAATAATGTATAAATAAAACTTATAGTAAAATGTAGTAAACTAAACAACAGTGCTCATAACTAAAAAACGAACAACGAAAGAAAATTCTTTTGTTATAAATTTTCAATTAAGATCATTCATCTCCTGATAGCGACGTCGTTAGAATAAAGATGATCGCTGGTTATACATTTACTTTCAAATATTGTTACCCTCTACTTTCAAATATTATTATTACACAATTCCTAACTTTACTTGTTTTTGAAATATCGGTTGTGGATCATTTTACCCGCGGATCTTTAATCTCTGCTCTGCCCTACTAGATAATTTGCTCCACACACACACACACACACACACACACACACACATATATATATATATATAATATATATATATATATATATATATATATAAATACATATAAAACAATTTCCTATATATTTATTTATTAAATATATATATATATATATATATATATTTACTATATCAATATTTGAAATTCCTATGTAATTATTCACGTAATTTAATCATTTTAATGAAGTTTTTACCACAAACATTTGATAATAAAACAACCGAGAGGAATTTTCAATCATACCATCCCTCATTTCATTTAATACAGTTTTTCATTCTCGTGTGATTTTCATTTAATTTTGTTTTATTTAGCATCAATTTATCACTCAGAACTCATACAATGTCTGAAGTATATAATATTCTCTGTGTCAAAAATATTATTATTCGGTGCTAAATTATTTTTTTTATTGTCAGAGAAAAGAACTCGAAAAGAATGGAAGGGCATTAAGATTATGGTATAAATTATAACCAACTTCGACAATTGAAAATATTTAAAAAATATATCAGGTAACGTTGTGTTCCATGATTGATTACTATCACTTTCATCTAGTTCAATTATTAAAATGATTTTTAAATGTTTTCGTGAGCAAGTTTTCCATTAGTTACCTGTGTTTTCGCTATCTTATCAATATTATTTTAAAACAACGTAAAAAACAACAAAACGACTATTAAGATAAACACAATGCTCATTAAGATGTCACTTGTCAAAAAGTAATAATAATTTTAAAAGTAAACATAGATAAGAAAGCTTTTAAATATATTAAGGTATTTGAGACTATTTAGAATTTTAAAGTCAAAATAAGTTATGAAATTATATGTTTGTACTTTCATATTTAAAATCTTCATCATTTTGAAGCAGAAAAAACGTTAAATTATTAGCTTAATAGAAGGGTTGATTGAATAAAAACATCTGATGCAAAGGTTGAAACTTAAATTTGCAAACCGTTTCATTAATGATTTATTAATTAAAGTCGTATATAAATTAAATACTTGCAGACTGTTTTATTAATTAAAATCGTATATAAATTAAATGCTTGCATTTTAAATATATATAAGTAAAATTATTATATTGAATAAATCTTTCATTTTTTAACCTTCATTTTTAATTTGCAATTTTGCTCATCAGGACTTGGAATTTATTTATTGACTATAGTCATTTTTTTAAAGTCATCGAACTTTTTACTACTAATATTTTAAGAAACAATTATATTGTAATATTAAAGAACTATTACTCATGTTTATTTACTCAAAGTTTATTTTTTATATAATTATTGTGCTATGATATTTTAATATTTCTTTTTTAAATACTAAAATACACGGAACCTAATATAATATTAATGAAGTAGAGTCTCTATATTAAATGATTGATTTATTTACAAAATAGAGATGACTTTTATAAGATTTTTTAGATTCATAAATTATCATGAAAATCAATAACAAAAAAAATATATTACTTGACAAAATTGACAAAAATTTAAACCTGCTGGATCATTGTAAACAAGACAATTTTTAAATAATTACTATCAAAATAATATTTTAATTTTGTAATTTCCAGTAGTTCCTAAATACTATGTTCTATTCAATTTTATTCTAAAAATATATAATTCTGTAAAGTTAATTTTATTTTAATTATCTAAAAAAATCTAACTCTAGAAATGTGAAATTAATTTAAAAACATGTAACTAATTATAATTTGACTATAAAAGTAATGTGAATATCTGCCAATTATTTCCTTACTAATCAGAGTCAGATAAATATATTTTTCTTTAGGTAATGCACATACATATCATTGGATTATTTACAAACTTCTACCCCCAGATATATTGTATATATTCCTGACTAATAATTATGAATATAGGATATATGTTAGTATAGGGTATATATAATAATTATATAGAGGGTGAGCCAATTAAAGTAAAAGCGCGGTTTATGTTGTTTCAGAAACAAAAAGGTTTGTTTCTGAAAAAAGTTATAAAAAGCACTATTATTCATTATTGTTTCAAAATATAAATTATTACCTTGAATTTTTTGGTTCACAGAGATATGGTACAGCTGCAATAAATAAACTAGTGATGTAAGGCATTGTGCCTTAAGGCAAATTGCAGAAACTTCCCTTACCAGAATTAAATATTCCAGCCGAAAAAACTATAATCAATCAATAATGATCAATGAATATTAACAATTATTTTGAATAATTTTAAAGAGATTATAAATACTATATATTCATTTGTTCATATAATATACATCGCTTATCGATCTTATCGCTTAAAATACTTAAACATGTTTACAGAGAAGAGATGTCGAATGAATCCATCTGAGGATATATTTCTTACGATTGCAATGACGCATATGATATATATATATATATATATATATATATGTGTGTGTGTTATTCAGTTTTCAGGGCAATACATCAATTAAAAAATTTGCACAAAAAATTTAATATATATATATATATATATATATATAAATATAGAACTAATATTTTTAAACTGAGTTGTTATTTATATTTGAATTATGAAACTTTGCATATATTTGAAAATTTTGAAAAAAAAATCTGAAAATTTTGATATTTGTTTGAACAGTATGTTTTTGGAATCATTCAAATCGGTTGATCCATAAGCTCGAAATCGTGGATATTGTAGATTAAGAGTAAATTAAGATTGTATAGAATTATATTTATACACAAATACATTCATCCATTTTTTCTAAGGTATGCCAAAATGTTCAAAAACCTTTGAAACGTAAAGATATATAAAAATTTTCATTTTCGATATTTTGCGATTACTATAACTTACCCTACTGGTAGTAATAATTAAGTAGAAGTAATAATTTTTATTATTCCGTATTATAAGATCTATGGGTCCACCCTATATAAAATATCATTACAAAATTCATTGAATTTCGTTATATTTTTAGTAACACACTTTTTGCTGTATAAATTTCAAATGACTTATACTTTTTCTTTTGTTCTCGAGCGATCAGAATTGACTGCCAATGAAAGTAAAACATATACTATTATTCTTATATATTATTATTATTCACACTCGTAATATTTCTCACGTTTATGTCTCTGATGTAAATGTCGATACACCTACAAATATCGTGCGAAACGTGTACGATACGATGTTGATGTTAATATAATATTATGTCATCGAAAAAGATATAAAAATATATATGTCAAGACAACTAAATTTAAGAAATAGTCTGAGAAAATATTGTTGCAAATGATTAAATTTCAAAATTTATAGAAACAACAGACTTGGATAAAATTTGGTAAAAATCAACATACTTTAATTATAATGTGTTACTATTTGTGGAGATACATTGATAGTTACTGGGACATTGTTCAGACTTTCAGACTATATTTGAAAAATATTTTCTGAGATACCGAGATTGAACTTGAAATCTTTTAACGGATCATATTAAAAACCTTTAACTCAAACTCAAACAATAACAATATTTACATGTTAATTGATGGCCATATGTGTCTGATCTGAAGTTCTATATGAGCCATGTCGCAATTTAGAAGAAGGCCAAAAAAATATTCTTTGATACATTAAGCTTTTTTTATTTTTATCTTATCTATTTAATTATCTAACTAGTTGGTTTGGTATTTAGCCTTGAGGCAAGTTACATGAACTTCCCGATATGTGTAAATAATTGACTTAATCAAAAAAAAGTGTAAATAATATACTTCATCAATCCTACTTTAAAAAACGATAATAATTTTAGTAAAGTTTGACGAATTTTTAAAATTAAACTACTTGTCGTAATGCCGTAATATTACAGTAAGTTCTATAAGACCATGATGTATATCGCCAAAAAAAAGTTCCATGAAAATCGGCTTAAATTTTTTTTTCAACAGTTCATTACAAGAAAACGGCTCGGTAGATTTTCACCTAAAATTAATCAGTACCATTCCCAACTAATATCTTTCGAACAGTTTTTGATTTTTTAAAATCGGTTCGGTAGGATGAGCTTAAATATGGACGAAAAGTTTAACACTTTTTTTTAAATTGCAAAGAAACGGCTTGGCAGATCGTCGCACAAAACTGACAAACGATAGTCCTCACCGAAATACATCAAATGGCTTTTAAATTTCTGAAATCGGTTCAGGCGCTTTTGAGAAAACGTCGATCAAAAGTCTAATTTTGACAAATGTCAAAAAAACTATACCAATTTTTGCAAACTTTGACGAATTTTTAAAGCTAAACGAGTTGTCATAGGGCCGTAATATTTTAGTATGACCTAGAAAACTATGGTATCTACCGTCAAAAAAAAAATCATAAAAATCGTCAAATTTTTTTTTTTAAAACGTTATTACAAGAAAACGGCTCGGCCGATCTTTACCAAAAACTAATCAGCACGATTCCCAATCAATATCTATCGAATGGTTTTTGAATTTTCAGAATCGATTTAGAATTGCGGGCTAAAACGTGGGCGAAAAATTTTTCACTTTTCTGCAATATACAACGCAACGGCCCGGCCGATAGCCGCACAAAACTCAGAGACGATAGTCCTCATCGAGATACATCAAATGGCTTTTAAATTTTTAAAATCGGTCCAGTCATTTTTGAGAAAACGTCGATTTACGGCAAAAAATCTGTTCACATACACACACACACACACACACATACACACACACACACACATACTTTTTCCAAATTTGGTCTCATTCGATTCAGAATGGCTTGAAACGTCGAGAAAACATAAAATTAGCGAATCGGATTTTTTGATGAAAACATAAACTTCTCCTTCGGGAAGTTAATAAAGTTACTATGACTGAAGTGAAATATTTTTTGATATTATTGGGGTAAATACAATACAAGCCAGTTAGCAGATTATTTGTTTTATAAGTGAACCAGGAAATAAATTAAGAAAATAAAATAAGCCATTCATATATTATAATAAATAAACGAAAAAAATTATAAAATTTACAATCAATTTAAATTAAATAAAACAAGATAATCAAATATTGCATCACCTTCTCGAGGAAAGTACATTTTATATGCAATATTATTTTTAATTTGGAAAAATAAAACATAACTACTCACACTTTGAAAAACCGCACTTTGAATTAACATCTTGATTTTAAAAATTTAGAAATTAGATTTAATCTTCAAAAAAGTAGTTTCACTAAGACTTTATTAGATTTTAGTTATCAAACCTGTCATAATAAAACATCTTTTCATACAAATCCAATCAACTTTAATCGATGATGATGTTAGCGGAAAAGTCTTCTTCGAAATCAAGCGAATTTATAAATAAAATTATATATATATATATATATATATATATATATAATACACGTATAATATTGCTGTAATGTGTTATATATATAACACATCATTCAATCCGTTACAATTTTTGATAATATGTAATGTAAAATTATCATAATGTAAATAATAATCTCGATATTAGCTTTTCTTAGTAAAAAATCTTCCTAGTTTTCGAAAATAATATACGATAACTTAAAAAACAAAAATTGGAAAGGAAGGCCCAAGGTCTTGTCTTAGAAATTAAAAACTACATAAACTGTATTGTAAATTGAAAAATAATGACAATATATATCAATTTAACTGATAGTTATTCAACAGTTATTGAAAATTTAAAAAAATAAATTAAAATAAACTTCGTTCCTGAAAAACAATCGTTTCGTCAACACAAGCATGAAGTTTTTTAAATCATTCAAGTCGGATGCTTAGTTCTTCCTAAAATAGCAATTTTTTGCATATTTAACTCTATATCTCCGAAACGGCTTTGCCAAAATCTAATTACTACTTCTCCTTATCATTGCGAATCGAATGTAAAATATTTTTCGATCATTCAAATGGGCTGATCCGTACGCCCGAAATCGTCGACGAAAAATTGTATCCACACATATACACACACACATCCATTTATTTTGAGGTATGCCAAAATGTTCAGGAAAATCTGAAACGTGAAGATATGCAAAAAAAGTCATTTTCGATTTTTGGCCCATTACTCTAACTTACCCATCCTACGGAAAATTAAAAAATGGTACAAAAATACTTGAGGGTTATCACCCAATTTTGGTTTATGGTATATTTTTACTTTTTTTTATTTTTTGGCCTCACATTTCACATGCCATATTCCTATTCTACGTTGTATTACTATACATACATTAGATTTTTTATTAGAATTATCACATTTAATATTGTCAATAATGTGATTAAATTACCTGGCGTATCATTACTTTCATAATTTCTAATACTTGTACTTTTGTCATATTTTTTTCTCGTGATGATCATATATTTTTTTATTTATCAGTCTGACATATTTTTATATGGTTAAACAGCTATGTAATAAATTATTTACAGAGAAAGATTTATAGTTATATTGGAAGTATCAGACAATTCTTCTTGTCAATTACTTTTACAATGGTTTGTTTGTAGCAAACAAGTGCTTCTAATAAAGATCAGCATATTTTTATAAAATAGTAGAAAACAACAAAAGTAACAGCACAATTATAGAGAAATCTAATAAAAATGAATAGAATATACACGGTCATCAAATCGATTGCTACGTTCACAGGTTCTGCGTGAGTAGTCAACTCGACTCAACTCGAGTGAAATTATTACAATAGAAATAGACAATTCGTGAGAAGCGTGAAAAGCATTTTGCGAGAACAACGAAAGTAATGATAGGATAGATCTCGTATAAAACTTTGGGTACGAATTAGTTATATAATGTTGCTAACACTATGGTTAATCTTAACATTAGATTAGGTAATCTTTCCTTTACTTTGATTTCCCAATTAAAATGGTTTAGTCAAGAGGTGTTAACTGTTAACGTAACAAAGCTGCAAGAAACGACTGATATACACCTTTTATTCCGCAAGAACGAAATGAATCAAAATATACTTGTATAATCAATTATCATTCAGAACTATTTATCTAAAATGAAATATAATGTTTGTTAAAAACATTACATTTATAATCATTGACTTGACAACGAAATGATCTATTTATTATTCGTAGTTTCTATAAATCTTTGAAGTCATTAAACTGGAAAATATTTTTTAGGCAAGACAGATATTACAGCTGTTCAAAGAATGAGATTATATCGCCAGCCAAAAAGTAAAAAAAATACAAGCAGTCAATGAATGTATGTTAATTTTAATTACATGAAGTTCTTCAAACACAAATATTATATGACGATGAGTGAAATTGTGAAAACAATATTTGTTTAGGCGTTGTTTAACATAATCCACTGCGTGAACGAATATAGTAGACATTATTAATCAGCAATTACTTCAATTCTTTAATGAAGGTTCATTTCTAGATGCTAATTACAATGACAAACCGATCATGTCATATGTGAAGTATAAAGCCATACTTATACACATTATATAAATGTGTATAATGGTTGATACAAATAAATATGTGCATCACGAGTGTTACCATATTACTAATAAACATTATTCAAAATTGTTATATGAACGTATGAACCTTACGCGCACTCTTTTTTATATAAAAGTACCCAAGATCTATTACAATACGTTAACTTCTATGTAATCTAACTATTACCTATCTAATCATACCGTACGATACCTAATGACCATCAGTTCCTACATTTATATATTAATCTATTACCGCTTCATCATTACTTGCTATTAACTTATCATATATAACATCCTACATATATTCCTGCATATCCTACCTATCTGTTTAACCCTTACAAACCTTACATTCTACCATTTACACGCTATATTTTACTCTTAACTATTATCTATTGTCTCTATCCTATACTATATTTTTTTACTCTTATCTCCCTATACTATATTATCTACCGTCCACGTCGGGAATTGAACCCGGGACCACCGCGTGGCAGTCGAGCGCCTTGACCACTACTCTATTGGGTCCCCACCAAATAATATATTAAGGGACGCACTGTTCTTCCGCGATACCTCTACCTATTAATTCAGTAATTAATACTAAGGTGACGCGACGACATGCGGAAAAAGGCGATCAATCACAGCGGTACGGTGGTCTAGTGGTCAATGTCGTTGCCTGCCACGCAGAGGGCTCGGGTTCGATTCTCGGTAGGGTTCGGAAAAATTAGTGTTTAAGAAAAATTATAGTTGTAAGATAAGAAATAATATTGGGCGAATTATGTATATAGGGTTGTAGGCGTATTAGGCGTACTATATAGTTAGTTAAAAAGCGTACAACATAGAATTTAAGGTTTAGGCATACGTGAATATGATATAAGTATCTTATAAGAAATACATACCCCATGCCCTATCGACCCTATATACAATAATTATGAATCTAATATTTCCTTATAAACAACGTCCTTTTATATATTTAAATATATTCAAAATATTAATATTAATAGAAATCCAGTCATAACCCCAGTGTTGAAAGACTAGACACTACAACTGTTCTAGATGTTCTCCAAGATATTTCTCAGCTTCTGTTATTATTATTATGCTAATTGTGCGAGACAACAATCGTAATTTAATTAGACTTTCGTAAAAAGAGACTAAAGCAAGTATTATATTTTCTAATTAAAGAAAAAATCGTATGCGAAGCAAGAGTATATACGTTCGTGTCGTATCTCGAATCATGGGCATCATAATTAGCCGGCGGAGATTACAAAAGTTGATTCAATTAAAGAAGCTGTCACTCTCAATAGCGCAATTATGAAATTGTGTGAAAAATTATTCACATATATTGAATTATATTTGGTGTTTTATCTGAATTTTTTAAATGTACGTGAGTGGCATTTTGATCGTTAACCTGACAGCAACAATGTGACGAATTTCACAGTCGGATATTATTTTAGCTGATTCATGAAAAGAGAGACATTGCAATCTATGATCACACAGATATAAAACAACAAAAATTGTTGTATATATATATATATATATATATATATATATACAGGGTGTCCCAGAACTAAACAATAAGCCAAAACGAGGTGATAGTATTGATCATAACTACCATAATTTTTAACTTCCCGAAGGGCAAGTTATAGTAATCGCAAAAAAATCGAAAATAAAATTTTTATATATCTTACGTTTCAAAGGTTTCTGAATATTTTGGCATTCCTTAGGAAAAAATAATGTATGTGGGAGTGTGTGTGCGTATGTGTATGTACGTGCGGATTCAATTTATCATTGACAATTTTGAGAACACAGATCAATCAATTTGAATGATTCAAAAAACATTCGATTGCTATTAATAAAGAGACATACTGACTAGTTTTCGGCAAAGGTAAGTTCAGCCGTTCCGAAGATACGGAGCAAAAGTGCCAAAAATGGTAATTCAATTTTTCAGAGAACCGAGAGTCTGATTTGAATGATTCAAAAAACATTCTATTTATATTGACTAAATAAAGAACTGATAAATTTTTGAGAAGGCAGGTCTAGCGGTTTCGGATATCCAATAAAAAAGTGAAAAAAATGCCATTTGGCGGACAAAAATTATCATATGTATATGTCTAGCATATCAAATTATAACATATTTTATAGATATTTTAATAATAACAAGTTTTGTTTACTTTTCTGTGGGTTCTATACCAATGTTTAGCAATACTGCGACGCAGCGCCCTCGCGCTTCGATATTTCGTTTCTACGCATCTAACGAACGTATCGCGGTTGCTTTGAAAAAACAAATCAAAATTTCCAAAATATTTCAAAGTATAAAAACAATCGAATTTTGCAAAAAAGTAAATTTTTTTTTTAAATTCAGAAATCTCAAAAATCGATTTTTTTTTAAAGATATTTAATGTTTAGCACGGAAAGTTCTAGCAATTTACCTGAAGGCACGATTCCATGCACCACAAGTTAAAAAAAATCATCTCACGTTGTTTGAAAATTATGAGCTTTTAAGTGCAGCCTAGAGCTTTGGTGAAATTATGACCATTTTTCAGGATTTTGGTAAATGTTCATTAATTTTGTTCAATTAAACTTTGGAACCGTAATCATGAGTAACAATTCTAGGACCACAGTAAAAAATAATAACACAATTGTCCCTAGATTTCAAGAACTAAGATTTTTTTTTTGAAGTACGATTTTATTTTTTTTTTAAATCGGGGGGCTTATAAAAAAAATTTCAATAAGAATTTTTTAATAATAAAATTATCAAATATTTTACCATTTTACAATACTAAATTATTAAATGCGCCAACTTTTGATGAAACTTGCCAACACACTTTAATTCTAAGTTCAACAAGAAATCTTAAATCATAAAAACTTAGGGCAATTGCGTTATAATTTTTTACTGTCCTAAAAATGTTATTCAAGTTTATGGTTCCAAAGTTGAAATGAACAAAATTAATGAAAATTAACCACTAAATTTCACTAAAGCTCAAGGTTGCTAATAAAAGCTCATAATTTCCAAAGAAATTGAGATTTTTTTTAAATTTTTTTTTTCAGTACAGTTAAGATCAATACTCTAACCCCGATTTGACGTGATGTTGAAGTTCTGGAACACCCTGTATATATCATTTATTTATATTTTGTTTTCGAGTTTACATATTTAGTTTATAATTGTTTTTTTTCCTTCTATCAATAAAAGTTAAAGCCTAAAATCTAGGGAAAATAAAGTCAGTCTTTAGTAATATCTTTAGTTGATATTATACTCTATAATACATATATTATAATATTAAATTTTTACAACAAGTATATTTCTAGATTTCAATATAAAACATTTTCCGCTCTGGTTATTAATTTTTATTACTAATTAATTTCTTGAACAAATATCTAATATAACATATAGGGCAGTAGTTTTTGCTCAATGTGGTAAATGTTTTAAAAAAAATCTTGATACCATGGAAATTAAAAGTAAAACTAGCTGTAAGTGAAATTCTGTCTTAAGGCAATTAGGGCATCGTGCCTTAAGGCAAATTGCTGGAACTTCCCGTACCAAAAATTATTATTTTTTTTTAAAACGATTAACATTTTTGAAAAAAAATTAGTTTTAAAAAATAAGATTTTTGAGAAACTATAAATTGGACAAAAAATTAGTTTTCTTTGAAAAAAAAAAATTTTTTTTTTTAAATTTTTTTTTAAAAAAATTTTTTTTTTTTTGAAAAAAAAATTTTTTTTCTTTATTTTGACATATTGTGGAAGATCTGAACTTTTTTTTCAAAGCAATCGTACTGCTTTAACTGCGTAAGCGCCGCGTCGCTGTCTAACGCATAAGCATTGGTATGGAACCGATAGGAATGTTAACAAAATGTATACTTATTGTTAAAATCTCTATAAAATGTCTGATAATTTAATGTGCATATGTCTAATGATCATTTTTGACCGCCAAATGGCTCATTTTTTTACTTTTTCCTCTATATCTCCGAAACCGCTGGACCTACCTTCATGAAAGTTGTATCGATTCTTCATCTTGTCAATACAAATAAAATGTTTTTTGAATTATTAAAATCGGACGCTCCGTTCTCTTAAAAACTGAGTTACCGTTTTCGGAACTTTTTGCCCCGTATCTTTGGAACGGCTTGACCTGCCTTTGCCAAAAACTAATCAGCACGTCTCCTTATCAATACGGATCGAATGTTTTTTGAATTATTCAAATCGGTTGATCCGTGTTCCCGAAATCGTCGACGAAAATTTGTATCCGCACATACATACACACACATACATACATACACACACACATACACACACACACACACACACATACATCCATTTTTTCTAAGGTATGCCAAAATGTTCAGAAACCTCTGAAACGTAAAGATATATAAAAATTTTCATTTTCGATTTTTTTGCGATTACTATAACTTGCCCTACGGGAAGTTAATAATACGTTTCAATGTATCGATAATTTACAAAAATCAAATTGTTTAAGAAAAAAAAATGAAGCTTTATATAGTGAACTTCCGATTACATTATAACGCTTTTAATGATTTCAAATAACATAAAATACTAAAAAACATAAAACTGTATTCATGATAATAAAAATGTGTACAACGTGACGGGTAATGTTCCAACGTGTATAATGTTAAACATAAAATCAATCATAATTTTATTCATTAAATTAAAACATGTACTGTGAAGATTTACATGCTAGTAAAAATATTTAATAATATTAACTACAGTTGATACTTTATATTTCAGAGAATATTTCGCGTCTTTGGAATTCCATTTATCATCCAAAAACCCATGAAAGTGTTCAAGCAAGTCGTTTGATAGCCTTTTGCGACCATATATCTTTGGGTGTATCCGGGCAAAATATTTTCTTATACCGTAGTAAAATATGCATAACTTTTGTTAAACCTTGCCTGAAAAATATGCATCAAAGGATGGATAATAGAAAAGGCATTTAGGGAGAATGAAAAACTCTGTGGGTAGAAAAGAAATCTTTGTTCAGTATATAAATTTCCTTAAAACTATCAACTATAGCTTCTAAAACATAGAAAACCTTAACAAAAATAATATATTACCTGTGAGAAACTCTATTTTATCAAAATATTATTATTTTTAACACAGTTAGCAAAATCCGATGTGTTAGAAAAAAAACTCAATAAATGAAAAAATATGCAAATACATGTGATTTTTTACAGTAGATACTTAAAAAAAATCATACTGAAATATTGTAAATATTTACAGTAGTATATTATATATAAATTAAATCACATTTTTTTATTGAAAAAATATATATTGGTTAGAGCGATGCTAAAGGTTCTGTGGGTAAAAAAGGTCCACCACCTATCTCAAAGACAAGTAAAGTTATGATTTTTTTAACAACAATATTTGAAAGTAGAGGAAAAAAGTTGTATAACCAGAAAACCAGCCATCACCTTATTCTTATGACAAAAAACACCGAACTGAAAATCCATAACAAAAGTCTTACATTTTTGGTAATGAGCACTGTTATTTAGATTACGTAACCTCAATATACATTTTGGCATACCTTAGATTTTTGGCATACCTTTGGATGTGTGTGTGTTTATGTACGTATACAATTTTTGTCAAATTTTCGTTTTCGTTAAAAAAAACTTTCGATTCCTATTGATAGGGAGATGTTCTTATTAGTTTTTGAAAAGGTCGATCCAGCCGTTTTGGAGTTACGGAGCAAAGAGTGCAGAAAATAGAAATCAAGTTTCTGAGAGAACGGAGTATCCAATTTGAATTATCCAAAAAACATTAAATTTATAATGATAAGGAGAAGTTGTGATTGGTTTCGGCAAAGGCAGGTATGGCAGTTTCGTAAATAATTGGTAGTGAGCAATGTTATTTAGATTATGTAACCTCAATATAATTTTTAAATATACGTTATTTAATTGTTTTATGAGATGTATTGCTAGTTCAATGTTAGATACAACAATTCCTTATGTGACCTCTAAAAAAGGATACATATGGGTAAGGTAAAAAGGAGCAACTAAAACTTTACCCTGACAAAGATGTGAACAATAAAAAATAGTAAAATAGGTGAATAAAAGAAGTAAATTGAGTTAAAAAAGCAATTTTACAAAAGATAAAATTCATAGAATGAATAGTTTTCTCAAGCCTGCTGATGAATATTTCTGACCAAATACCAGATCCAGGTTATATACAGTGTTATTTCTGTAAAAATGTACCTCAGAAATCTATATTTTGCATTGGTTGAATAATGTAGCTATTATTTCGTAAAATACCCTTGAAGTTAAAATAAATACTGGACCTGCTTGTCCTCTGACCATCCCATTTTGTCCCGGCTATGGGGTAAATAGGACCAGGTGATAAATTTTTGGAAAATAGCAAAAAAAACCATTTCCACTATGATGAATTAACATTACTAAACCTAGTCAGATAGTCGGAAGTATTACTGAACCTACTCAGATAGTTGTTTATTAGATATATGTTATTTGTTGTGATATGATTGGTTCGATTCTCTCAATATATTCGCCCAAAATCAAATTGGACATTTGTGTCCAGCCCTACCCTAGATCAAAAATTGTTAACAGTAGCATTACATTTTACACGTGATTGGCAATTACAAACCACATGTTCAAACAATGTACCACAAAGATTCGACTAATTAATCTAAATGTTCTATTTATATTGAAATATATCACCCATTAAATAAGCCTAATTTAGATCATTGTGATCATAGTGTAATTTGAAAAGACTAATAATAGTTTGTGTTGGCAGATCTTATTCAAAACAAGTTTGCCGCCAATATTGTATGAAAGACAGCTAGATAATTGACTTACTTTTTATGTTAGGAAAATAGATTATCTAGTTTATGTCAATTTATATACAAACCTTAATACAATTTTTTTTTCATTCAGAAATTTTTTTTATACAATTTTCTATTCTTCACAAATTTTATTAAGGATATTAAAATTCAGTGCACTGATGCTCCCAATGATGTCTAGACTAAGCGTTTTTAGAATGTAATTTAGAAATCAATACTAGACGCAAAAGTGTGTTTAAACTAGTGGTGCATGGCATCGTGCCTTAAGGCAAATTGCTGGAACTTCCCGAACCAAAAATTAAAAGTTTTAAAAAAGCTTATATTTTTTTTACAACTCTGAAAAAACGATTTTTGAGATTTTTAAGATTTTTGAAAAAAATTGACCTTATTGAAAATTTTGTTTTTACACTTTGAAATATTTTGGAAATTCTGAACTTTTTTTTTCAAATATCGAAGCGCGAGGGCGCCGCGTTGCAGTATAACTGATAAACATTGGTAAAGAACCCATAGAAAAGTAAACAAACTTTGCTTCATTATTAAATTATCTATTATATAAAATATGTAATAATTTGATGTGCATATGATCATTTTTCTCTGCCAATTGGCCTTTTTTCGTTTTTTCTATTGGATCTCCAACACCGCTAGACCTGCCTTCGCAAAAATTTAAACTTCATTTTGTCAATACAAATGAAATGTTCAAATTATTCAAATCGGGCGCTCCGTTCTCTCAAAAAATCAATCGCCATTTTTGGCACTTTTTACGCCGTATGTTCAAAACGCTTGACCTGCCTTTGCCAAAAACTAATCAGCACGTCTCATTATCAATACGAATCAAATATTTTTTTAATTATTCAAAGCGATTGACCCGTGTTCCCGAAATCGTCGACGACAATTTGTATCCGCACATACACACATGCATACACATACATTCATTTTTTCCAAGGTATGCCAAAATGTTTATAACTAAATACTAAAACTGATAATTTTTGGGCACGAACTATTTGTGTTTAAAAGTTTTATGATTGCAGAATCTATTACCAACAGTAATGATTTTGCCAATAAAATTAGAAACAAATGTTAAGACTAATTAATAATGTTTTTACTAAAACATAATATCATATGTTATAGAATATTTTCTCATTTTATGACTTCGTTCAGGAATCGAGAAAAAATGAAATATCTAGGGCAAAACTTTTATGAAACAGAATACACCAAAATCAATAATTTCTCACAAACTATTTTGGTCCATTTCCAAATTGCGTAAACAGATACGTGTCCGCCAAAATAATAGGTTCAAGACTAAAATCACTCACATAAAAAGCAGTTGGCACTTGTTTTTATTATTAAACATTTCAGTTTATTTTTAACACGTTTTTATGACGATTTTCAAAGGCTACCAGTTGAGAATTCAACAAAGGTATGCTGACAAATTTGAACTATAAAAATTATGACTAATGGTAATAAATTAATATTCTAACAACAAGTTAGAATATATAATTAATATTATATCAGAATTATGAGAATCAGAATAATAAATGTTACGATTGATTTTATAACAAATAGCAATAAATTTGAGCATTAATAATCATTAATTAATCATTTTTATATATTATTGATAATCATTATTTTAGATTGATATGTAAAAAAAAATTCTTATATTGGGAAATAAATGAGTAAAACTTAAAAAACGAAAGTAGGTCGTATGAAGTGAATACGTAAAATATTAAATAAAATAATTAAAAACTGATAAAACATCATATATCATCGAGTCAGTTACTATTATTGTAATTACAAGACAAAAAATAGGTAAATTTAAAAGCCATATTTGTGCCTTTATTTTCCCTTATATAACCAGTTTTCCTAATTTGTCTAACAGTGCGAATTATCAACTATACTTTTATCAACTTTATGAGAATTGTTCATATTTTCAATAATTCTCCAAATGTTACTTTTTTTAAAGAGATCACAAAGGAGTCAATATTCGTACCTAATATAGTTGATCATTATACCTTTTTTCATATGTGACTCTCAGTTCACTTTATTTTTCTCATTTTCTTTCAGTAAAAGCACCCAAATGAATAGCCATTGCCAATGAAATGTTTTTTTCATTCCACATGAATTCATAAAAATCCAGTTTTTATAGTGTTGCTGTAATTGCTGCGTCAGGTAAAAATAAAATAGTAGCATTTTTATCACAAACTATTATTTGATGCCAAAAAAACTACTTTCTAGAAATTGGTGCAAGTTGATTCAAACCAGCGCAAGAAAAAATATAATAATTTTCTGAAAATGCCAACACTTTCTGGAAAATTGCATTTTTTGTTTATATGCAGCAATCAGAACTCAAGAATCCTATGAGCTTTTGTTTTTATGGGCTTTGAACTATTTAGAAGACAGACTAACAGTTCTCTTATCAATATGTGATATTTTTGTGTTATTTATTCATTATAACAACACATATTTATAATACACAATTTAATAATAAATTATATATAAATTGAACAAAAAATATTTACCCAATACCCTTATTAAAAGTTTGGTTTAAAGAAGTTAACCCAGGATTTTAGTTCGGAGCTAATCTTGGTATGAAAGTGTCTGAGAAGTCATAACTTATATATTTTTTAATAGTGTAAAAATAAGTTCCTTAAAAATATTATTAGGTAATTTATAAAATTTCATATTTTTTAATTGTATTAAGTATTAGATACTTTTTGGCAAATTGCTTAATGGCATAATCCATCTAAATTTTTAAATGAGGAAGTTTTAACGTGTGACTTTTAAAAAGTATGTTTTATGTCGTAATAACTATATTTGGGATTCAAATTTGAATTAAACAGATTCGCATTATTTTTTATAAAACAACGTGAAATTAGCAGAAAAATTCCGTTAAAATCTAGAAAAAAAACTCATGAAAAAAGGTGGACAAGATGTAGTCTACGATACGGAAAACATAATTTTCAAAGTTACTCTAATACTAATGATATATTTTTAGTTTGATGCAGTTATTGTCAGGACCGTTATTACTACTGCTTGATATCAGGTAGTCCAAAATAGGTATCGAATCCGGTATTTTGGGTTTCAAAGTTAGTAACCGTAAAGCCACAGAGAAATTCAATTACAACAGACCGAAGCTAAAACTATGCAAATTAATTTCATTATAAATTTATAATAGAATTGCATTACATGTAGTATTGTTTTGTGATAACTACAAAACAAAATTCATACATTTATAAACTCGTATTCGTGGACTCGGTTGCTGCATGTGTACTACTATCATTGAAACTAAAACTTGACTATTGTTTATGTAGTCCTCCCAAAAACTCAGCTACTGTAAATTATATAACCGACAAATCATCATATTTTCTCTACCTCAATTGATCATTATTTATAAGCCTAAACAGGTACAAGTTTAGTCGTAAATTTAATTTCGAATACAATTTAGGAAGTCGCGATTACCTTTAATGATTTATGCGGCCTGATGCCGTTGTTATTACGCTGCACTGAATATGGGCATGGTGTACATTGTTCGGCTCGGTACCTGAACGGATGTAATCCCATTTGATTCCATGCATATAGTCTTCCGGAGATTGTTCTTATAGATTTGAAAAAAAAATTACAGGCATAGTGGGGAATTAACAAAATAAAATACATAGACATTATTTACAATATTACATTTATTTTTGAAGGTTATTTTAAATTTTTGCAACACTTTTGCAACATTCAATAGTTCACTTCTATAAGCTTCACACAATCAACAACGTAACGGATTACCTTTCAACCTTCTTCCCTGATATACTTATTAAGGAAACAACTGAATGCTGATTCCTCTGTATAACTACAGATTGTAATTTTTGAAAGCAAATAAAAAAAGATATTTACTAGACCATAGAGGCTACATTTTGAAGTAAAACTTCTTTAGGCGCGACTAGGATGTAAATCCGTACAAATGCAACGGAAGTGCGTTACGGCCGAGTCGAGTGAAAATGATTCGTCATTCGCTCTCGATGATATCATTTCTATACGGGTCAATTGTGATTAGTCGTCATGTATATGAATAAAGATATGTCGTTGTATGCGTACCGGCATCAGCGATGTATACGTACTTATATCAACAAGGAAATCGGCATATATTTTGTAGGCAAGACAAATATTACAGCTGTTTAAAGAATGAGACTATATCGCCAGCGAAAAAAAAAAAACAGCAGTCAATGAATATATGTTAATTTTAATTACATGAAGTTCTTCAAACACAATTACATGAGTGAAGTTGCGAAAACAAAATTGTTTAGGCGTTGTTTAACATAATCCACTGTATGAACGAATATTATAGAATTTATTAATCAGCAATTATTCATTTCTCTAGTGAAGGTTCATTTCTAAATGTTAATTACAATGACAAACCGATCATGTCATATTTGAAGTATGACTTCAATTACATTATTGTTTTTATATATTACACATATTTTTAATGCTATTATAAATATATAATTTATAATTTATCATTATATAAATGTGTATAATGGTTGACACTAATAAATATGTGCATTACGAGTGTTACAATATTACTAATAAACATTATTCAATATTGTTATATGATGTATTTATTTTTACTTAAATGCCATCTTGCACAGTAGCAAATAAGTTTTACTTCAATCGCGTGTGAACCTTACGCGCACTCTTTTTTATTTATTAAAATATATGTTGATACATAACATAATGTATATCATACACGGAATCGACCAGATTCGATCTTTGTCATGGGCAACCTGATATCGAGTGATCTATTTTCACTTCAGATCTAAAATATGTTTTCAAGTGAAAATAGAATATTTTGAAATACAACAAAATGTATAATCTTTGAAAGTTAAAAAGTTAATTGTATAGAACTCCAAGTAAAAATGTTATAAATATACGTGTATTATATGATTGTCAAGCGGATGCAAGAGTTATTGTTTCCGTGAAATGTCTTCCGCAAATTATTCATAGAAATTTATGATTAATTTTCAGATAGCAATAGAAAAACTGAAACAAGTATCAACTTTAACGTTAGTAAATCTTTATTTTGTTGTAGTTCATTATATGATCTGTTCATTATTCTCTAATGTATTCATTCAAGATTATATTCTAAAAGAAATGACAGAGTAAAAACAGTCTTGATAATGTATATTAAGAGAACGCTAAAAGATTATAATTAATAATTTGAAGATACTTTTTTCAGTATATATTCTTTAAAATTAAAAGTTTTTTGAAGCTTGTATACTACTTGTGGCATATCAAGATACTTTTTAAATTCTAGTAATAATTCCGACAGAAGAGAATTAAGCTCTGCTCCATATAAATATAACTTCTTTATAGTTGCCTTACAATTAGACACTACTTAGAGTAGTTTTATTAAAATAATTTGTCTACCAAGATCGTAGATTCTACGTACTTAAGGTATCAAAAAAAAGTTAAAAAGTTATTAGGATTTTAAATTTTTCCTGAACATAACAATGTATGTAGGTACAAATATAAAAATGACACAGAGGTAAGCGTTAAAAGATTATAATTTAAAATTGAAGATAGCTTTCATAGAAAACATTGGCATTTAAGTTCATGAAAAGTCAAAGATTATTTTCACTATATTTTTTGGTCCTTGGAAATAATTAATGTTTAGAGAATAATAATAATTAAAAATAATTATAAGGTATTAAATCTAGAAATTGATGATAAAGGTGGGTCTCAAAACAATTGTTTCTTACCATACCTATGATTTTAGCTCCCCAAATAATTTGAAGAAAAATGTGTATATATTATTAAGCTAGGAATAATGTTGCTTTAGTATGAACTAAGTTTAAATAATTTTTGTTCACAAAATAGCGACTGTCTAAAAAAAACACATTTTTTACAACTTTTCTAATACTCTCGATTTTTTTTAAAAATAGTAAAAATCGGAATTCGGACAGAAGTTCATACTGAAGAAAAGTCTATAAAAAAGACTGAAAACTTCAAGTTAATCGGTCCAGTATAAGTTGAGAAGTCGTGGATATCGTGTCGAAAAAGACTGTTTCGAGAAATGAAAGTTAATTTTTAACAATATAAAAAAAACGATTTTTTTATTTCTAGAGCAAAATACACCCTTAAAATATCATTTAAATAATGTTCAGCAACGTTCAATATTCAATATTCAACGAGTACAATATATTTTATAAAGAACTATTAATATATTGACTCTAATACGATAAAACTACGAAATCCTCATATGTTGTGATATTTGATCAATTTTAATCATATAGGCATAGAGCATTGATTCCCAATCTTTTTAACATAGAAATTCTTTGGAACTTTATAAAAAGCTTTAAAATGTTAGTTCAAAATACCAATGCACTATTATAAAAACCTCTAAATTTTACAGAACCAATACCTATTTCTCCACCATAGATATACAAAATAAGCGCTCATAACTAATACATCATCCTGCCCTATTCAACAGACAATTACAACTAATTTTAGAGCAGAATTGCATAAACATCTCATGCAAATCTCTGTCGGTTTCTTTCTGTATAATATGCATGCATGTAATATTTCTGTTATTACATGTATACAAATAAAGCACGTGTTTGACATTAATGACATACTACTGTCATATACAAATCGTGAACATAAACAAATAAACGTTTCCGCCGAGCTCAGGAAAAACACACGCCCGTGTATGTTGTTTTATCATTAATTATATCTGCATGACGATGTCATTCTGAATTATGTGGATTTGTTATATAGAAGTACAGAAAATATACCATGATATCCAGAAAGCGCAATTTGATTTACAGCATATAGAAGGGATTTCAAATTATATTTTTTTATTGAGAAACGAATTTGATTCTGTTCACTATCACAGTGATCATGGTAAACCATGATCTAATTTTACATACACAATTCTTCTTATACTCTTAGTGTGTATTTATTACACAAAAAGTGTAAATACACAAGTATGTACGTTGATCATTTCAAATATTTAAGAAGCATTCTGACCAGAGACGCACAAGACTGCACGAGAGAGATCAGGACAAGGATCAGGACAAAGAGATTGATAAAGTGTTATGTCTGGAACATAGCTCTGTACGGATCAGAGACATGAACTCTGAGAAAATGAGTGGGCGAAGAAAAGACTCTACCTACCACGATCCCGAAAAGAAAAGGAAACTGGGTCGGATCCATTCTGAAAAAAGAGTGCCTCCTGCAAGATACCGTCGAAGGCAAAATAGAAGGACTGAAAGAATTGGATTGGAAAGAAGAAGAATGCAGATGGTTGATGACTTACGCAAGAAGAGAAAATACAGAAAACTGAAAGCCGAAACACAGGACTAAGAAGCAGGGAACTAGAAGTTTGGAAAGAAAAATTAACAAAACAAATATTAAGTGATTAATGGTCATTAATTAATAGTAATAAAACGGTAATGGGAATAATAAACAAGGGAGGGTAAGAAAATCATTGATTTTGTGATGCTCTCATACCATGAACCTGCCTTTGGACAGACTACTATTTATTATTATTATACACAAGTAAAATAAACGCACTTTAAAATATAAAATAATTGAAGTTCATTAATTTCATTATTTCCATGAAAAAAAGACCAACACAAACATGTATGCAGATAAAAATTATTTACAAACATATTGTCATATGATCAAATTATAATATATGATATTCAATCAATTGAGATATATGTCATATTGACTTACATTATACAAGTCGAAGTAACAAATTTTGGTTTATTTGTTTAACAAAATAAATTTGTTAAATTATTGGCCACAGAGTGACAAATAAAATGTTAAAATGCGTAATATAATAATGCAATGATTTTCAAAAAGATAACGTATTTCATCTGAAGTATTAGTCGAATCAAAAATGCAAGTTAACTTTTCACCAGATGGTCGTAGAAGGACCCCTTTGGTTAGTAAGATCGTGGACGACTTGTATCATTGGTTTTTAGGTTCGATACTCATCTTGGGCATCTTGCTGGCAATCAGTAGTGGTATCAGAAATTAAATACTTAAAATATGATAAGTGTAAATAGCCATTAGAAGCATTGTTGCAATATTTATCTGACCAAAATTAGATAAAAAATACCAATATATAGAGAATGATAAACCACTAGGTTAATCACTAGTACGATGTATAGATTGAATTCAAAAGCGCATATAAAAAAATATTCGAACTCATGTTCATAGAGGGCCTTCAAACGCTTTCTAAGCCCTTACCAAAGCACTATTTCTAAAATATAGACCCTAAACTGTTAGTCAACACCTGGTCTACCTGCTCGTCACTCTGGTTTCCCTTCAGAGCGAATAAATCTTTCGCCTTTTACTAAAGATTTCCGTGGAGGGGAGCACTCAAATGAGTTTAAACTCAATTTTTTGTGTGCCCGGCATTTATTTGCTGGGCCAATAAATTATTCTATAGCATAAAATTGCAAAGTAACATTAAATAGGAGATTCATCAATTGAATGCTTGTTTATGAAGACAATGATAAGATAGTTATATTGAAAGTGTCGTTATATATGATAAATGGTTTTATTATAGAAACTATTCTTTTGTAGATGTCAATAATTTAAAGCACTTGAAGATACATCATACTACAAAAACTTTATTTTTGTTTTGTTGTTACTATAATTTTTACAAAGAAATAATAACCGAGAGAGAACTGATGAAATCTTGATTGTACAGAATAAGTTGACAGTTTACACACAAGAATAATATCTCAATGAGATCAAAAGAACAGATAGTATTTTGTTGAAAGAAATTGAGTGAGCGCAGTAATTTGTTTGTTATTTCTTAGCTTGTGATTATAACAAAAAAAAACGTTAAAATAATTTTCAAAATATAGGTAGGTATTGTTGAAACTATTTTGTAATGAGCAATATTTTAAGTTATCAGATTCCATATTAAAATAAGTTTAGTACCAAATCCAACATTAATATAAAACTTTTATAAATGGACCCTTCTTCTTATAATATAAGGGTCAAATCAGGTAAAAAGGGTTATTATTGAGCGGGAGAGGTAGTTATGATTGAATCGCCAACAAGAATACATTAAATTATCAGCAATCAACTATGTAAACAATAATTTGAAATAAAATCAATAATTCTTTAAAAAAAGTTTTATATACCAGAAAAGATCCAATAATTAATATCTGTTCAGTATATTAACTTTAGAGTGAAATGCAATCAACATTTTATCATATGTATTTATATTATACTTTATAATGGAATACTTTAACTAATTAGTAGTAAAATTATATTTGCAATTAAATAAAGTAATAATATAAGATTTTATTTAATAACACAATCATCTTTCTCATTTAATTAACTTCCCGTAGAGTAAGTTATAGTAATCGCAAAAAAATCGAAAATGAAAATTTTTATTACATCTTTACGTTTCAAAGGTTTCTGAATTCTTTGGCATTCCTTAGAAAAAATTGATATATGTGCGGATACAAATTTCGAGAACACGGATCAGCAATTTGAATGATTCCAAAAACATTGGATTCCTATTAATAAGAAGACGAGCTGATTAATTTTTGGCAAAGTCAGGTCCAGCCGTTTCGAACATACGAGGCAAAAAATGCCAAAAACTTTAATTCAATTTTTAAGAGAACCGAGCGTCCGATTTGAATGATTCAAACAACATTTTATTTGCATTGATAAAATGAAGAACTGATGAAATTTTTGGGAAAGTAGGTCTAGCTGTTTTGGAGATCCAATAAAAAAGTAAAAAAACGCCATTTGGCGGACAAAAATGATCATTAGATCTCAAAATCGATTTTTTAAGGGTTCTAAAAAAGTTTAATCATTTTTAAAAATAATAATTTTCGTTAAGGGAAATTAAGTTAGTAAATATTGAAACAAAAAAGAATCAGAATATATAAGGTCAAGACTATATGGTGTATGTGACTATTATCTCAACCAAGCTCTAATAAGTTTTGCCTAGTGGCCAAAGATATGTGATGTCATAATACAATAAATCACCGTTTCAATTTGTTAATATAGTTCGCTTTCTGTAATTAACTGCGTTGTTTAGTTTTGTTAGTTGTTCAATGTAGACTCAAAAGACATTTACAAATGTTATAATTTAAATTATTGGCCCAGCAAATAAATGCTGAGCACACAAAAAAATTGAGTATAAACTCATTTGAGTGCTCCCCTCCACGGAAATCTTTAGTAAAAGGCGAAAGGCGAAAAGGCGAACAGGTAGAACAGGTGTTGACTAACAATTTAGGGTCTGTATTGCACAGGTAGTGTGTAAAAATAGCTACAGAAGTACTTTAGGGCCATCTACTATTGCATCTATTAATTTCATACTTCAGTTAAAAATTCATATTATTATCGGACCAGCAAATATTTGCCGGGCTCCAGAAATATTGCATTTCAATTCATACTAGTGTGAATAGTAATAAATTGAATAATCACACCTCCACTAATGATTAAAAAATATTTTTATAAATGCCCAACAAAAGCATGCTATTTAAAAGCAAAAACGGGCCAAGACCAATAGAATATGATCATAAATCTTCTTTATCATCACCTCTTAAGAAAGCATAGAAGTTTTGGCAAGTTTGGATGTTCATTGTTCGGTATTCCTTTTATAATAAATAATTTAATTACGCATTTTTAAAAATATTCAATTAAGAGCAATAATTATCGAGACTTAATATTAATTGTCCATTGATCATTATTACTTTGAAGAACGAGAAACACCGTTGTATGCATGTGCTGTGACAGGAAACTAATTGTTTAAGTGGCGAGTACACACACATAAGCTAAATATAATTTATACTAATTACTAGGAATTAAGTTACAGAAGTTTGTTCGTAATAAGTTACGTAATTATTGTACTCGCGAACTGCTCTCGAAATGCATTTTCGAAAAGTTTACTACTAATAATAGATAGGATTGGATATTAAAGTCTGATAAACTTTGGGAATAAAATTCAATGTGTTTTAATCCTCGGAAATATTTTGCAATGTTTTATTAGTAAAAAATGGAGTGGAGATATGTAAATCTATTTCGCTCATCATTGAATAATTTAATAAATTCCATATTCATCTAACTTAAATATAAAATATAAATTATACATTTAGGGAACGATGCTGCCGTAAAATAGGCCAATGTTATGGAGAGGCTATGTTACGTACGTTTCTCATACAAAATGGTACTAAATACTGTCTGTATTTGCTGTGCAGTCAGGTGTTTTACACAGAAAATTCAACTTCACTCATATGTTATTACGCCATATCACAAAGATGCAATTATGATAACATTGTTTTTTTGATATTTGTACGTTGTCTATTACAGGTTTTCTATATAAGAAACCTGACTGCACAGCATGCACATGGCATTTGACAGTATTTAGTACCATCTTGTATGAGCAGCACTACGTAACAGCCTTGCCATAACACTGGTCTATTTTGCGGCAGAATCGGCCCCTTAATTTAGCTCATACTAGATATATACATGCGCAATATTATATAATTTGCCCAAATATTTGCTATTTAGAATCGATGGAATATGTCAATATTTATAACTTACCGAAGGAGTTTGTTTTCGCCATAAAATCTGATTTGCTAGTTTTATGGATTCTAGAGTTGACACCAAAATTGAAAAAAGTATAGGCTTGTATGTATGTGCACCAAAAATAGACATCAAACATCTCAAAATATTACAGGTCTACGAAATTTTAGTAAGTTTGAAATGATAGCCTGCGCTTTTAGGACATACACCGTGCATTTTCCAAATCAGGGCTTCTTAAACTATAGATCGCGACCCCAAACGGTGTCGCATGGGAAAATTCTGGGGTCGCGAGAGAATTCAATGTCAAATATTTATATCATTTTATAACATCATGTTTTGATTTTTGTATGTTTTCAACAAATTCTCAAACTGTATATTTTCATATGTATATTGTTACCAAATAAATAAATCATTTAAAAATATTAATTTATTGTTTTATATGTGTGGAGTGGTCAAGAAACTCGCAATCATAAGTGGGGTTGTCGAAAAAACTTGCAATGGGTTCGCAACAGGACAAAAGTTTGAGAAACCCTGTAATAAACGCGTACTTGTGCACTTTAATTAATATAATTACAGATAATTAAAAATTAAAAAAAAAAATAACTGCAAACCATATTGATTAGTTTTACGTGTACTTATTTCGAAAGTTATCGTAATAGCGAAAAAGATCAAAAATTAAAAATTTTACATTCTAGCAAACCTTAGAAAAAATATATGAATGTGTTTGTGTGCGTGTATATGTGTATTGTACATGTATGTGCAGATACAATTTATTGCCAAAGTTTTCGAGAGAACGGATCAAAAAATGTTTGCAGAAATATCATTACACATATAAGAAAGCTTATGCAGCTATCTTCAAGATAAAATATCACTTGCACCTAATTTAATTTATTTACTTGTTTAACAAGAAAATCTTACATAAAAATATTTATTTGTTAAGATCAATCCATCATCATCGTCACCAGAAAAGCGTTTCAATAAATCCCAATAAACTACCACAAGTCGTGGGTGACCAATTTTTTTTATATTCATATCGATCTTGAAAAATTAAGTTTAATATTAAAAAATTAAAAATATGGAATACTTGTTATAGTAACTAAGACATAAGTCCTCTTCTTCAATAACTACTTCTATTTATGTTGGCGTGCTACAATGCATAAAATAATTTATACTTATCATAGTATAAATTCAATACCATAAGTAGAGAATAATAAACGCTACATAAAGAATAATTCTCAGTGAACTAGTTTTATTTACTACACCTTGCATATAAATTAATTTAATTTAAATAAAAACAATAAATTAATAGTTTCAAAACATGCTTCAATCAAAGTAACGGTTATAGATTTAATTAGCAGCTAAACACTATTTACAGATAATATCCAGTTATTAAGAACTGATTACAGAGCAGAGATAATGCAATTTTCTCTCATACATAGTCAAGTTATAATTGACAATAATATTATATGTCTAATACAAAACTTAGATCGTAATTTAAATGAATAGTAAAAACAACTTTATTTGCTTTTGTTCATTTCCTCTTTTCTCTCACAATGTACGAGTAAATGCCTTTGTGCAGAAAGCACTGTTTTGTCTAACAATGGGAATAACCTATCTATAGGAAAAGTTTTATAGGAGATACCAAGAGCGCAAGAAAAGCGAAGACGTTTTACTTCAAAACTAGTTAATTAATAATATCATTTGCTTGCTTTAAATATAGACGCTACTAATTGGATGCTAATTTGTTTTATTAAAACATGCTATTTAATTTAAATAAACAATTGTTTTATGGAAATGGTCTATTTATGGTTATATAGTAATTGATTTTTTTCACTTCTGATTATCAAGTGGAAAACTAAGTAAGTGCAAATTTTTGTTAGAAAATCGAAACCATTTTTTCTATAGTTCTAATTAATTTTATCCTGTAATGCAGTGCTCGTTCGATCCAAGACTTTTTGTCATCTTTCTAGCAGTACCATTATCCCACTTTCATGAAACTTCTTGTTTGTATTAGCAAAAAACTGAATCAGGTAAGATTTGAACACTGAATTGTTCCTCGAATTTACCATTCACCACTCGAGGAGTTTTGTGAATATGAGGAGGATTACCAATTCACCATTCGAGGAGTTTTGTGAATATGGAAACAAGAAGTAATCAAAAGATGTAAGGTGGCAAAACATACCAGTCAACCTCCAACAAGTTTTATCTAGTAGCCAAATGTATGTGATGTCAGTAATAAAATAAATCACTATAAGTTAAATTATTGGCCCAGCAAATAAATGCCGGGCACACAAAAAATTGAGTATAAACTCATTCGAGTGCTCCCCTCCACGGAAATCTTTAGTAAAAGGCGAAAGATTTATTCGCTCTGAAGGGAAACCAGAGTGACGAACAGGTAGACCAGGTGTTGCCTAACAATTTAGGGACTGTATTTCACAGGCAGTGTGCAGAAACTGCAAAAGAAGTACGTTAGGGCCATCTACTGCTTCATGTGTTAATTTCATACTTCAGTTAAAAATTTATATTATTGTCGGACCAGCAAATAAATGCTGGGCCACTAATAATTAAAAAATATTTTTATAAATATCAAGCAAAAGCATGCTATTTAAAAGCAAAAACGAGCCAAGATCAATAGAATATAATCACATATTTTATTGTATAAAATATAATAAAAATGCACTTACGCCGGCTATCACACTGGTTTTAGATATAATAAAAATACAATACTTAGGATCGAGTAATAAACTCGACTAACTATAAAAACGCTTCGATAACAAGTGCATATTATATTTTCAACAAGAATAGAAGAACGTATAGCTCGATATAAAAGCAAAAATGGCTATAAATTATTAATGGTTCATAAGTTTGTTATTGTAGAAAAATACAATGATGTGAATCATAAAAAAATGTAGTAAAAAATTATAATCACATACTGGTAAATGAATATTTGGTTTGGGAATTTCTGTAACTAGTATTAACTTCCCGTAGGATAAGTTATAATAATCGCAAAATAATCGAAAATATTTTTTTTTATATATCTTTACGTTGTAAAAGTTTCTGAATATCTTGGTATATCTTAGAAGAAATAGATGTATGTACGTGTGCGTATGTGTATATGTGTGTCCGGATACAAATTTTCGTCAACGATTTCGGGAACACCGATCAACCGATTTGAATAATTCAAAAAACATTCGAATCGTATTGATAAAGACACGTGCTTTTTTGCATAGGCAGGTCTAGCCATTTCGAAGATACGAAGCAAAAAGTGCCAAAAATGGTAACTCAGTTTTTAAGAGAACGGAGCGTCCGATTTTATTAATTCAAAAAACATTTTACTTGTATTGACAAGATGAAGAACTGATTAAATTTTTGGGAAGGCAGGTCCAGCGGTTATGAACTATCAATAAAAAAGTTAAAAAAATGTCATTTGACAGTCAAAAATGTTTATTGGACATATGTACACTAAATTATCAGATATTTTATAGAGAATTTAATAATGGGTACACATTTTGTGTAATTTTTTTTGGGTTCTGTACCAAGATTTTTAATTACGGTACAGAAAGTTCTACCAATTTGCCTTAAGGCACGATGCCATGCACCCCACTAGTTATTTATAAAATTCAAAAAATCATTAAGATTTAAATGCAATTCTTTTGTTGACGGTTGCTTACAGAGATATCAATAAATGATTACAGGTTAATGACATCAACTTTTGAGTTTCTAAATTATCAGCAATTCTAAATATAATTAATTAAGTAAATATATTTGTGACAATCCATAAACACTTACTAAATTGATTATGACTATTATCGTGGTTTCCAAACTGTGGAGCGCGTTTTCTCATGTGGGCATAAAATTTGCCATTTAGAAAATAAACAAAAAATTTTAATGTAAAAATAAAAAATGATCAAAAAAATATTATTTTTGATGCCTATTTTACATTCTAATTATATAGCATTTAACTTTATATTTTACATATTAATTAAAAGAATGTATTAAGAATAATATTAATTGAAAGAATGATTATATCAGTTGAGAATGTATTTATGAAATGAATTTGTTGAAAAAATTGACACAATATTTTTTTTCTGCTAGAATGGGGGACGCGTTGCGCAAAAGGTTGGGAGCCACTGGGTAATTAGTTATTGGTTACGTTAGTTACATTATTTTCCAAGGTTTAGGCACTCCAAAATATATATTTTTTAAATGTATTTACGATGTTGGGCTGAAAGAAAGATCATTTTCTTCAAATAAATATAAAGTAAAGGGTAACTTTGGTAGAGTACAGCTCTTATCAATTTTGTATGTAATTATTCGCCAGTTAATGAATTTTGAGATGTTATAGAGATTTTATTCTTTGAGTCTAAATAAGACTTATACTTAACTCTGCAAAGTTCTCTTGATGTTTGGCACTACAATTTGTATAATAGTTCGCTCCAAATCCTTTCAAATTTTTGTTTTAAATGTGGAAAATTTATAAATATTATTATGCTATATTTCAATGTGTCTAAATTAAGAACTATTTGAATATGTTGATAATTTGCCAAAGCGTTTATAGATTTCTGACATATATTTATACATGATCACGTGTAGCGAAACGAACGCAACATGATACATCAGGCAGACACTTGCTCTTGATATGGATTTTATTATTCAATAAGGTAATTGTTTATACTAATATATTTCAATTTAAAGCTATTTAATACTACTAGTTTTTATAAATATTCCAATATTTAAACATTTACTAGAACTACCACTTTCTTATAAGCTGTCTTTATCCACAGCAAACATGTTTTGCTAATATTCAAACATTAAATGCCAAATAATTCTGTACGTAAATGCACATATATAAAATACACATATGTATAAGACGTGTTTGGATTGCATTCTAATAACTGGTAATGACTAAATAATCAATAGAAGTTTCTCAGCAACTTATTAACAGCCAATATTTATCTTATGATTCAAATCTTTAAGAAATAAAAATTAGGCCCAAACATGCGATCTTATAGAAGTAGAATTAGTAAAAAAAACTACTGCTTAATAGACAGTGAAAATATAATATATTAAAGAAAAAATTTAATAAAACATACGCAAGTATAAAGAAAAAAAATAACTAGTGGGGTGCATGACATCGTGCCTTAAGGCAAATTGCTGGAACTTCCCGTACCGTAAATAAAAATCTTGGTACGAAACCCCAAAATAATTACACAAAATATGTACACATAATTGAAATCTCTATAAAATATCTGATAATTTGATGTACATATGTCTAATAAACATTTTTGACAGCCAAATGGCATTTTTTACTTATTTTCATTGAGAGTTCATAACCGCTAGACCTGCCTTCCCCAAAATGTAATTAGTTCTTCATCTTGTTAATATAAGTAAAATGTTTTTTGAATTATTAAATCGGACGCTCCGTTCTCTTAAAAACTGAGTTACCGTTTTTGGCACTTGTTGCCCCGTATCTTCGGAACGGCTAGACTTACCTTCGCCAAAAACTAATCAGAACGTCTCCTTTTCAATACGAATCGAATATTTTTTAAATTATTCAAATCGGTTCATTAGTGTTCCCGAAATCGTTGACGAAAATTTGCATCCGCACACACACACATACATCCATTTTTTCTAAGGTATACCAAAATGTTCAGAAAGTTTTGAAACGTGAAGATATATAAAAAATGTTCATTTTCAATTTTTTTGCGATTAATATAACTTACCCTGCGGGAAGTTAATGAAGAATAATGAAACTCAATAATTGGAGAAAAGCAGAAATTAAATTGTGCAGAAATTTTGCGAATAACTTTGGAGGTTTTATAACGAAAAAGCCAAAGCTAATTAGATTTATACTGTCATTCAGTGGAAATGACTAAAAGTATATATGTAGTTAAAATAATTACAATATAATCATAAAGACTACTTTCAGAAATACACCTAAACCAAGGTAAAATCAATGCAAACAATAATTGGAATATAGGAGCATGTCTTTAACTACATATATGTAATAGCGGGTCACAAGCACCCAATTTTCGATAAAAATGTTATTTTGATAAGGAAAGTAAGTAAAATGCCTGCTTAAACTTCAATAAAATTAAAACATAAAGCATTGCATAATGCTTTTATGTCACGAATATGTGTTCACAAAAGATGATTGTCAGAAGACTTTTCATTTTTTGTACAATTTATATTTATATTGAAGAGTTTTTTTTTTCAATAGAAATCAGAACTAGTCGGAACTACCTATATGCTGTTTGTTTAATACTTAACCTAATATTTTCACGAAAAGCTACCCATCGATTAAATTAATAAATTACTTAATTTATTTTAAGTATGTAAGGACGTGTTGTATGAGTGGAAATGTGGTAATATAAAAACAATAAAACCCCAAACCCTTTCTTTTAAATATAATATAGTTTACATTAACAATATTAGTTTGACCATATTTTTCTAATACAATCAAACTGGAAGTCAATCTGTTATAACTCTAAATATGTTATTCTACAAAATATCTCATTCTATCGGTTCCAAATTCAGAATCTTAATGTAAAGAACCCAAATAAAATAATAATATAATCTAGAAAATGTTCTGTAATAATACTGAGAATAAAATTATACAAATGAGTTATTTAAGATTACAGACTTTGAAAAAATATGATTTGCACAAAAGAGTGCTATAAAGCCAAAGAGTGTATTTTTTTTTTCAAATTAACGTTTCAAAAAAGTTGATATTTGAGTTTCGAATAACACTTGAATTATGATGTGTGTGAGTGTGTATAAAAAAAACTACAAATAAAACTACTTACTGCAATTAAACAATATTCATCTAAAACGTATTAGAATCCTAGTAAATCTAATTGAACATAATGTACAATCTACAAAAAAATTAAATTAAAAATGTAATGTTTCAACGCGGTTTTGAAATTTTGAAAGACCGTGGCTAAATCGGTTCAGCCGTTCCCGAGCTTTATCGAATCAAACATAATATATAGCTCCATTTTTATATATAAGAAGATATTTTTAATAGGTATGTGTGTTTATGATGAAGTTCTGCTCACGAAGGACTATTTTCACTTAAAATTATATTTAAAATGTAATGTTCTGATATAATCAATAATCCAGAAAAAACGAAGGGTAACCTATAATTTTATCACTTTTTCCATTTAGTGTTGTTTAAACTAAATTTTTCAAAGTAAAATAAAATTATCTAATAAAAATTCTAACAATTTTCCTCTCTTTCACATAATTTCAGCCTGCCGAAGAAGGCACTTTATGAAATTAGATAAAACCACATGAATGTTTGAGATATTTACCTATTATCACGGATGAAAATGTCGATATCCTTATCGGTCGAAAACGATGGAATTCTAAAAGCATAAAACATCTATAAAAAAAAAGTCCTTGCCAACATTCGATAAGCAGTCATTCAGAGTTGAATCAAATTTAATCTAGATGCATTACCGCCTTATCTGAAATTACCTTGTAACGACGATAATGGTCGTAAAACATGTCAAGTTTATTTACGCACGTTTCATGAAATTATTTCAAAATATCGAGTTGTTTTTAGAATAGTATGCCGTTGCAGAAAATTTAATGGAAACAATGGATTAACTTAAATGTAAAACAAAGAAGATTATAATACGGTCATGAATGTTAATCGTGGAAATACAAAGCATTTTAGATCATTTTTCCATTCAAAAAATGTGACTATCGGCCGAGCGGTTTCTTTATAATTAGTAGAAAAGTTCAAAATTTTTTGTCCTCTTTTTAGCTCACAATTTTTAATCGATTTTAAATTCGGCGATGATCGGCCGAGCAGTTTCTTTATAATTAGTAGAAAAGTTCAACATTTTTCGTCCTCTTTTTAGCTCACAATTTTTAATCGATTTTAAATTCGGCGATGATCAGCCGAGCGGTTTCTTTATATTTAGTAGAGAAGTTCAAAAAATGTTGTCCACTCTTCAACTCACAATTTTTAATCGATTTTAAAACTTTTAAACTGTTAGAAGGAGAATTGATTGGTAATCGCGTTGATTTGTTTTTATTAAAGAATGGCCAGGCCGTTTTTGATAAAACTTTTTATAACGATAGATTTTGTAATCTGAAATAATAAAATAAAATATTATAGGCCTACGATAAGTGATTGAATTATAAAAAATCTTCAAATTTTAGAATTTCGCTCCGCGTTTAAGTGATTCTAATCAGAATCTATGCCAAAGTATATGCACGTTTTGTGGAGTTTCGTAGGTAACTACTGATTACAGTTGACTTCCACACTTAAATAAAATGCATTTTTATAACACGAAATAGATGATGATTAAATGTGTTATCAAGTTAATTTGATTCATATAATTAAACATTGTTTAAAATTCACCCTGGTTTAAGATATTCTAATCAAATCTATGCCAAAGCATAAGCACATTCTGTGGAAGTAGAGGTAGTGGAAGTGTGGTAGCTACTGATTACAAGTGACTTCCACATTTAAATAAAATAATTTTTATAACACGAAATAGATGAAATGAAATGTGTTATACAAGTTTTGATTCATACAATTGCAGAATTATAAGCACGTTTGAAAATTGGAAATCTCATCGATTATTTTTTAGGAAAAGTTAAGATGTTATTTTCAAAATAAACAGTTGAATATTTTATTTAAATAGCTGAAGATCAATTCTTATTAATTAAGTTGATTATGGGACCGATTCTGCCGTAAAATAGACCAATGTTATGACAAAGCTATGTTATGTAGCAGTTTTCATATAAAATGGTACTAAAAACTATCAAATTCTACGTGGTCGTTGTGCAATTAGGAGCTTTAGATAGAAAACATAACTTAGAAAACGCAAAAACGTCTAGAAAACGATGTTGTCATAACTATAACTTTGAGATATTGCTTGATAACATATGAGTGAAGTTGCCTTTTATGTGTAAAACGCCTGATCGCTCAGCAATTACATGGCATTTTTACAGTATTTAGTAGCATTTTGTATGAAAACTGGAATGTAACAAAGCCTTATAGGTATCAGGAAATTTATACAACTTGCCTTAGGGCAAAATGCTACTCACAACTAGTTAGCAATTAGTATTTGTTTTGATATTTTGAAGGACCAATGATTTGTTGTAAAACACTTTAATTGTAATATTTTCTACGCGTTTATTTTTAATATAACTACAAATTGTATTTGCATTTATAATATACTCGAAAGTTTAAATGTATTATATTGATTGATTTTATTTGTGATGATTTTTGATTAGACTTCTTTTGTTTTTATATCATATGGGATGCTTTGATTTGGTGTGAACAGTATTCATTGTAAAATCGTTATATTTGAATTTGCAATTTAAACTTTTGTTTACAAAAAGCAGAAATCATTTTTTTATCCAAAACGTATAACTTAAAATACTTAAATATGAAATTGTAAATAAATTTGTTGAAATTCTGACTATTTCTAACTAAATTACTAAGGGCTATTGTGGTACATTCTAGAAAAAGACAACCCATTGTCGTATTCTATCATTTTATTAAAATTTTCCGAATAGTGATAATATATTCTCAATTCAATGCTGAAATTCCGTAAAGTATGATTTCACTTGAAGACATATTTTGTTCTACATTTTCAAGTGATTGTTACTGCTTAATATCAAGTTATCCGAAATGCTAGTTTGAACCTGGCACTTCGTGATTGTAAAGTCTTAAGGTATTGCCGTGTGCCCCTAAAGTTCATATAAAATACGTTTTTCTATTGAAATTATAAATAAATGTGTATACGAATATTATATAAATAAGATGCCAACACGTGTTACAATATTGTTATCGATAGCTTATTGTATTTATTAGAGTTGTTTGAAAATAAGCTGACGATATGCTGTTTACTCTTATATGGAAGCTGATAATAATCGTTTGAAATTTTATGACACGCGCGTCTCTCATAATTATTGCCAAATATTCGTCTCGAATCGCCTTCAGGTCGTACGAATTTATTATTCATAAGATGCATTAAATTTTATCACGTACCATATATTTGAGCCGTAGTTAAATACAAGTGTATAGATGTATATGTTCATATCATATAATATATAACATAAGATTTTACTTGGATAAACTGTAATACCTTGTTATCATTTTCAAAAAAAAAAAAATCATGTATCCCATTCAATTTCATATTCGAAGTATGGGATATCCCTTCTAAAGAACGGGTAATACATTTTTTTAGATTTTACAAAAAGAATTATATGTATAATAATTATATCTTAATTGTATGTGTGTATTTTTTTATTTTAGTCTTTCAATGGTGGAGTAGGAAATACATTAAACAATTAAAAAGAGAGAAAATGTAAAAAAAAAATGTTGTAACAGTTTCTGAAGAAGTAAAAAACATGCTATATTCATAAGACGCCAATAAAATTAAATATTAAAAACTAAATGTAGCTTTTTATTGAAGTAAAACTCTTCACTCTTCAGTTCAAACAAATAAATTCTTGAATATTAGCAATCCAAAAAAATTCTAACTATATTTGCATATAAGGCAAAAGACATTTTAAAAGAAATCATAATTATAGTAGATAATTGGTTATTTAATATATTAAATATTTATAAATTGTGTGTTAAAGAATAAGGATAAATCGATAAATAAAATATAGATAAATTAGATAAATTAAATATAAATAAATTTATTTTTCTCAATTCGACCTACATATTATCAATCATATATAACATATGAAAAAATTATATTAATATTGTAATATAATATAAACTTTTCAAACAAGTTATTTCTTATTATTATTTATTATTGCTTATTGTTTCTATTATTAATACTATTATTTTAATTATTATTTATTCTATTTATTTTCTTTAACTCCTTTTATCTATTTTTTTTCTTCTTGATTTTGATTTTCAATACCATAACTTTTAACTTATAGATTGTATTGTAATCTGATTGTTCAAAAAATTAGCAGAAATAATAAAAAAAATATTAACAATATTAATATAATTTTTCTATATGTTATATATGATTGATAACAATATGTAGGTCGAATTGAGAAAAATAAAAAATATCAAATATTATATATTTATACGTTTTGATACTAGCTATGCATCATCAATCAGCTCAAAATTGCACAAAATATAGAATGAATACAATATATTCAAATTATTTTAAACTTAAGTTTAAAAAAATATAATTAGCAAAAAAACTTTAAGATAAAAAAATGACAAATACTCCAGTCAATGGAGCATTTTGGATCATTTTTTTACTGTGCTCCAATTTTCATAAAATTTTGGAATTAGGTTCATCGTGCCCTCAAGTTCAATTTTTTTTTTAAATTATTTATTTATTATTTTATCAATCAAGACTTAAAAAAAGTCTTATAATACAAAATTGCACAAGTTCAAAAATGAAAACAATTTGGACAAGTGCAAATTGTCTTCACTTTTGAACTTGAGGGTAAGATTAACCTATTTCCAATATTTCATGTAAATCGGAGCACAGTAAAAAAAATTAGAGGTTACAACCTTTTTTCCTTTAAATTTACTGCACTAAACGTGAAAATGAATAATTTAATGTTTATTCAATTTTGTCAATGTTTATTTAATTTTTTCAATTCGACATATTGGCCGTTATATTGTCACAAATATGTTTGAACATTGAAATTGTGGAGAGATAGCTCAGTCAGTAGCATACCTGACTCTCATGCCAGAGATATTCGGTTTGAGTCCTGGCACTGACATAAAATTGCCATTTGATTTGCTGGATCAAAACTAAGTAAAATTTGAATTATTGTTTTGAGATAGAATAGAATTAGAAATTAGGAGAAGAAGCTAGGTTAGAAGAAAAAACATGAAGTAGTCAGTTATAAAGAAAATTGGATATATGATTGGATAAAAATAGTATAATATATAATAAAGATAGTATAAAACGTAAAAAATTGAAATAATGTCAAAGTATTGCCTATATATATATATATATATATATATATATATATATATATATATATACCAGAAGCAAAACAACATAAAACAATTAGCAAACCATATGACTTTGCAATAAAATAAAATGCTTAATAAATCTTCCATTGACATTACTGGGTACGTCTTTGTTTAAACAAGATATACATAAAAGCAGAGATTTTTTCAAGTAAATCCTTGTTCAAATACATTGCAATCCACTCATTATCTGTAATCCATATTTTTCAAGCTCGTGGAAAATGCTTTATCAGAATCATAAAAATAAATTTCAACAATTCCGTATATCGTGCGGTATATTTCCTGAAGTAAAAAATTGTAAACCATAAAATGGTTCTGATTTGACTTGTGGTAAATATGGAAATTTTGATATTTGAGTAAGCTCGTAAGCACGCGACAAAATGCACTGGGAAGTAATAATAGGGAATTATTTTATCATTTGGAATATTTCATAATGTAAAATAATCTTATTATCTTGGCATCAAATTTTATATCTTCATAACAGAAACAGACGTGTAAATATAATATTATGTCGTTGTTGAACTTTCCATTGAACGCGATTTTGATTGTTCACATAATTTTAATATTATATTAATAAGGATTATAAGAAGATCAAATGAAGCAACAAGTAAGCAATAAAGTCAAAAATACACAACAATAAATAAAAATGGTTCTCAAACCATGACTCTGCCTTCGGGTAAAGCTCCACTAGTAAAATGATACACATGTATGTACACCTATTTACCCAATTCTTCGAAAAAAAAAATTTTCTCCTACACCATGGAAATCGCTACAAAATTTTTAGACCGTTTTTTTCTGTCTAATTGTTTATATATTTTGCATTTACATAAATTTACCTGCATTAATGTTTTGATTTACCTGCTGAGTAAAGACCACGTAAAAACTAGTCACTCATCAAATCGAAATGAAATAACAAAATATATATGTTTTCACATATATGAGTGCAGCACTTTTATATAACTGCCATAACTTTTAAAATATTTCATTAATAAAACACAGAGTTGCTTAAATCGTACCCTCTAATAAATAATGCTATAGTTAATAGCAATTAAATTAATAAAAAAAAATTTGGCAATTATTTAGTTGCCTTATGATTAATAATTATTTGGATATTTTTTTAACTGAAATAGGTATTTTTACGTTATTCAAAATCATGCTTTCGAAACGATTAAGACCTAAAGTCGTAACGTACCACCTAATCTTAGTCTAACTTACTTTCTTTACGTTTCCTTCAGTCAATAGTTATAAAAGTCAAACATAACTATTAAAATAACTCTTAAAACTAGTGGAGTGCATGACATCGTGCCTTAAGGCAAATTGCTGGAACTTCCCGTACTGTAATTACAAATCTTGGAACCCCAAAAAATTTACACAAAATGTGTACACATTATTAAAACCTCTATAAAATATCTGATTATTTCATGTACATATATATATGTCCAATAAACATTTTTGACCGCCAAATGGCATTTTTTTAACTTATTTCTATTGAGAGTTCATAACCGCTGGACCTGCCTTCCTAAAAATTCAATCAGTTTTTCATCTTGTCAATACAAGTAAAATGTTTTTTGAATTATTAAAATCGGACGCTCCGTTCTCTTAAAAACTGAGTTACCGCTTTTGGCACTTTTTGCCGCATATCTACGGAACGGCTAGACCTGTCTTCCCAAAAAACTAATCAGCGTCTCCTTATCAATACGAATCGAATGTTGTTTTTAATTATTCAAATCGGTTGATCGGTGTTCCCGAAATCGTCGACGAAAATTTGTATCCGCACACACGCATACATATATATACACATATACATCCATTTTTTCTAAGGGATGCCAAAATGTTCAAAAACCTTTGAAACGTAAAGATATATAAAAAAAATTCATTTTCGATTTTTTGCGATTACCGCTATAACTTACTCTGCGGGAAGTTAATAAATTAATTAATTATCCCAAATGGTAACAAAAATACTTATAAAATTATTAATTAAATCTCTGTAATTTTAGAATTGAGATAGGACCGTTCATGATGAGACAGCCGATCTTGGACATCCACTTGGTATTTTTTAATTTGAGGAAATACTTAGGAAAATTGTATTCATCTAGTACTTCTTAGTAAGTAACTGCCCTTTAATAAATCGGCTCGAATAATGAATTTTGCATGATCTTTAAAGACTATTATTGTTCTTATAATGTTTGAATATTATTGTCTTAATTATTATGTCTTAATATATTATTTATTACCGGGACAGCGCGTACGCAGTCCCGACTACCAAAAATTGCGCGACCGAGTTATCCACATTAGGGACAATCGCAGGGGTCAATCCGGCCCTGGTGCAATGGCCAGACCTCGCCCTGAGGGAACCGCCTTGTTGATCACGGTAACCAGGCCCTTGTATCACAGTGTAAAGCCCGCGTTCACTAATCGTACTTAAAGTAACATAACCTAGGTGAAGATTTGGCGCTAGTGAGCCGATATCAAGTGACAGGTTTGTAATTCTCTAGCATCAAGCCGCCATTTTGATCTGAGTTGTTATTGTGATTTGCCACTATTCTGTTAACGAGTGTTGTGTGTAATTGTTTATTAAGTTTGAATAATTGTTTAAACAAAAAGTATGACTTTTAATTGCAGAGGAAGTGTAGTGAATATAATAGAAAGTGTGGAATATATGTAATACATAGTGTATATAATGTAAGAGTCATTCGATATGACTTGATTCATTGTAAGGAATATGCTGAAAAGAGCCAAATCTTATTTGGGATGATTATCAGTTACACAAACACTGTAATTCAGTGTTCGCTAAGTTATACTAAATCTTTATAGTACTAGAATAGAATGAACTCGTAGAATAGAAGTTTTTGGTAGTATTATAAGTCACGGGGTTAATAATACCATCTTACCGTGCATTTATTAGATCATACAAAAGCCTTGTTGTCAATAATTTTCATTCTGTCAAGTTAGAGTGCAATAAAAATTATTATTATAAGTATGTGTGATTTGTATTTAAAGCTGTAGATATGTTTATTGTCATTTTTAATTTTATTGATGAGATACATATTATAATATATTATTGTTTGATATGTTATTATCATTGTATTTTTACAAAATATAATATTGTAATGCAAAAATTCAATTCAAATAAATTATTTTTCAAGTTATACATTTTTTATATTATTATTAATTTATTTTAAAAACTATAAAAATATTCATTTCAAATTTTGGCGCGCTAATTCGAATGCCGAGCGATACGCGATTAAAGCGCCATTTCGAACTGTTGTACGCTACGAAAACTAACTCTCTGAACCAAAATACCGGGAGAGAGAAACGTCTATATTATTATATTGTCTAGGACGGTAACCCCGACGCCAGGTAAGTATGATTTCGGATCGAAAAAACGTTGACTAACCTTACCTGGACTATATTTTAGGAGAACTGTTTACGGCAAGAAGGGCAAGTAGCCCTCTGTTGACTGGAATGAAACTTTACATACTACTGGTAGAAAGAAAGTATAATGAATACTTCAATTTAATATATATATATATATGCATTGTTTAACTTCCCGTAGGGTAAGTTATTGTAATGGGCCGAAAATCGAAATTGAAAATTTTTACATTTCTCGACGTTTTGAAGGTTTCTGAACATATTGGCATACCTCAGCAAAAATGGATGTGTGTGTGTTTCAAAATTTCTAGTCACGTTTTCGGGCGCACGGATCAACCGATTTGAATTGTTCAAAAAACATTCGGTTTCTATTGATAGGGAGATGAGCTGATTAGTTTTTGGCAAAGGTAGGTCCAGCAGTTACGGAGATAAAGAGCTAAAAGTGCAGAAAATAGAAATCGATTTTTCGAAAGAACGGAACATCCGATTTGAATAATCTAAAAAACATTCAATTAGTAATGATTGAGAGAAGTGTTTATTAGTTTTTGGCAAAGGCAGGCCCAGCCATTTCGAAGATACGGAGCTAAATGTCAGTTTTTGAGAGAACTAAGCGTCCGATTTAAATAATTCAAAGAAATTTCTGCTTGTCTTAACAAAATAATTGACTTTGGAAAAAGAAATTTTTTGTTACGACTTTTTTTCAATTTTTTTTTTCAAAAAAAAAAAAATTCTTGTATATCAAAAATAATTCAGATTTTATTTTTATTTCTGACTATAGTTCTAACATACTTTAAACAAATAATTTCAACTTTGAAATTTGGTTTATATAATTCCTATAAATATTAGACAATGTTACAATATTAATAATAATCTATTTGAAAACATTCAGTATTCCTCGAACATTTCGTTACGGTACGGAAAGTTCCAGCAATTTGCCTTAAGGCACGATGCCATACACCCCCCTAGTTTTAAATTCATATGGATTTTTTATATGTTGGAATTACTTCATTATTTCCAATACTAAATATTATATTTAATCCCAATGTACTATAGTTTATTATATTATGATTGATTGATATGAATGATTGTATTATAATCAATTAGATGGATGTACATTGAATATTATTTAGTTTTGCACATAGATAAAAGAAGAGTATGTGGCGTGAATCAGTCAGGGATATTCGGTTCGAGTCCTGGCACTGACATATGATTGACCTTTGGTTCGTTGAATTGAAATTAAGTAAAATTTGAGTTGTTAAGAATTAAATATTAAAATAAGTTAGAATTCGATGTTTGAAGGAGATAACAATTGTTTAACTCTTTCCACTCGCGAATTGCAAAATCGGCATCCGAGTGAAAAGGGTTAATAATGAACGCTTATAAAGTAATCTACACAGTATACCAACATTATAAACGCGAAATACAGAATCAGAGATATATCCATTGTATCAGAGTGCCCCATAATTATATATAATTTATAATAGTTATATATAACTATATGTAAAGCAAGTTCAAATAAATCTATTCTTGAAAACTTTTTTGATAAATTATTAGTAGTTTATTGTCGCAAATTAGCAACTCTAAGCAACTATCCCATAGACATTTATCGATAGGTGCTATAAAATAAATTAATTCACTACGTACACATTATATTATATATATATATATATATATATATAGCGAAAGGTTTTTCTTCAGATGGTGAAATAATACGATAAAATTGTTTCTTGGGCATCCATCCAATAATTAAAAAACAGTTTTATTGAAAAATGTCACACTCGTAAAACAAATTCCAAACTAACAAAATGTTCGTTTGGAATAAGCTTTTTTATATTAAAATATATCATTTATTTTAATTTTACATTTTTTTAAATTTTTCATAACTAGACGTTTCATCAATTTTTTATTTCACATTTATTTATTTTTTCGTGCAATTTTGTGTTTCTGTGTTGTTTTTCAAAATTTATTTGTATGCACTGAAGATGGGTCAAATCAGAACCCAAAGCGTATGTTCCCTTAATAAAAACATTTTTCAATAAAACTGTTTTTTTTTAATTATTGGATGGATGCCCAAGAAACAATTTTATTATATATATATATATATATATATATATATATACACATGTTCAACATAGCATGCATTCACAAGAAAATAGATTTTGACATTTTAATGCCCTTACCTTTACGTCGTCCCATGACAGCAAGTCCATTTGTGAATTTTTCATCTGAACAGCACAAATTTGTAAAAGAAAATACACACACAGTTATTTTTAATGAAAATTATTACAGCACTATGTAACACAAGTAATTAAATTTAAAAGTTACATTTAATTATAATTAAAAGTTACAATTTAACAATTTAAAAACCACAAGAATTATTTGTCAATCAAAAACTGTTGCCATGCGATTATAAACAAACAAGCGAATTGTAGTTAAATTTGCAGTCAAACTAAAATGATAAATTTTTCTGACCTAGAAGAAAGTTTTGGATTTGCCAATCAAGGGTTGCCAAACTGGGTTTTCACTGAGAATTTCACACACTATAAATTTTATATCAAAAATATATTTTATTTTTTAACTAATTGTAAGGATTGTTGGATATTTGTATTAAAGATATTGATTTTATTAAAATCTGAAAAAAATCTAATTAAAATATATTTAGAAAATTAGATGTCCTCGCCTATTACAAAATTTAAGTCGTTTTTTTCTATTAAACTAATATTCAATTTCTTTCTGAACTTTGAACCGGTAGGATTTATAACAAGATTTCCAAATAATTTTAAAGCAATCGATTGACATAATAAAAGATTTCGGATAAAATTCCAATTTTCACAATAAATTTTATATATAATGATAACATGTACATTAGAGGAAAATAGATATATCAGATATATGTATGTAATGTAATCAGAAGTATATTTAAGTGTGAATTGATAAGAGGCAAATTAAAAATCATGAAATATATATATATATATATATATATATATATATACATATATATACATATATATATATATATATATATATATAATTTTTATTTATAATGATGGTTAATTCAGAACCATAAAGATAGCATTGTTTGCAAACAACCAGTACTTGCAAAGTTATCATCTTTAGATTTTACCATGAATGTTGATTCCTGTTTGCGAACAAATTAGAAATAATTTGCAGATTAATATATAAACTCAAGTAGAAATATTATGTGATTATATCTTAACAAAAATTATTTTAGATAACACATACGAGACAAAGATTGCTTCATACAATTAGTTCAAATAATATGGTTCCTCAACGATTTTGCTATAAAAATATCATTCGTTTAATTTTTTAATCATTAAACTGAAGAAAGGCAGACAAAATAAATCAAAAGACTCAAAAATAAATATTAAGGTGGTTTTCACGCATTTTAGTCGATTGATATCTGAAATTTGAAAATAAAAATTAGGAAGTGAAACCTAAATAAAAAAAATGAAAATTTTAAATCGACATATTTGGCAGAATGAAGCGAAAACTTCGAAGTGATAGTTAAAATAATTATGTATCTTAAATGTAAATTATTCTTGAACAAAAACTTAAACAATATCATAATAATACCAATTACAGCTTAATGATCAAAAAATTCATATAAGAATCTTGGAAAACCAGTATATTTATAAAATTATTATTTTACATCTTTATAGCTATATTTTTTATTAAATTTATTTTTATATATGATATTTTATAAGGTAAAAATACATAAAAAAATATGCGTTATATGTTATTATATATCAGCTGGTTAAAAAAATAAATTGACTTGAAAATATTAAATATCTGTATCTCAAAGACGTATGTTGTGGACAAATAATTACAAAAATATATGCACGTGTACTTTGATCTTATTATTTGCAAAAATACATGATAATAAATTCAATAAAAAGTATAAGTTGTAAAATAATAATTCTAAAAATATACAGATTTGTTTCTCCCAATAGTGTTTAAAAACCAATTGAGCCAAAATTTAAAATTGATAGTAATAAGCATTCTAAAGATAACACTGAACAATTTAAATTTCCTTTCTAATAGAATTTGGCTGAAGTCGGTTCCAATGCAAAGGAGGAGAAACATTTCCTGTTTTTCGAAAACAAACATCAGAAATCTAGCCCAGAGTTCTAAAATGCCAATCGATATTCCCGGGATGAATGTTGATATCAATATACGAATTTATATTATATTATATAATATAATATGTATTATATTATTACAACCTTACTGTTATTTCTTGATAAAAAATTCGAAGAAATCAGTTAGATCAGGGCTTCTTAAATTTTTGTCATTCGCAACCCCATTTATGATTGCGAGGTTCTTGACGACCTCACACAAATATAAAAGATAGGGAAATTAATATTTTTAGATGATTTATTTATTATGTAACAATATACATAAAAACATATGTAAATATATAGTTATAGAATTCGTTGTAAAACAAACAAAAATCTGGACGTTATGTTATAAAATGATATTATATTAAAATCTCTGGCGACCCCATAATTTTCCTACGACCCATGGTTTAAGAAGCCATGAGTTAGATAAAAAATAACAAATTTTCAAATGATTAACTGCTACAAATTAAAGAATCAGAAATATGCCCTAGTCTTGTAGAATGCCATTCGATAATATGCCAATATTAAAAAAATACTATTTCAATGTGACTATTACTCTTTAATTAAAAAAATACTAATCAATTGATTAATTAACAAAATCTAATTATTAATTGCTAAAAATTAAAGAATTCGAATACTCTCCCTATGTTCGGCATAAATATTAGTATCAGTAATAAGGAAAAATATATAACAAATTGAAACAATTATTTTATTATTAATTTGTAATAAAAAACTAGAATCAAATATTTAAATGAAAAAAAAAACTAATTTTCAAAAGACTAATTATTAAAAATTGAAGGATCAAAAATCGATCTCAGTCTTTTAAAAAGCTAATCATCTCCCGGAATAAATATTAATAGCAATTATATAAAAAATATGTATAATTTTCAATATTACTATTACCCTCAATAAAAACTAAAAAATCAATCGAATAATTAAAAAGAAAAATGTTTTTAAATAACTAATTACTCAAAATTTAAAAATCATACATTTATCCCAGTCTTCTAAAATATCAATCGATAAAGGCATAAAAATTAATAATATATATATATATATATATATATATATTGTATATATATTAGAAATTAAAATACATATTAAAATCGATTGATTAAATAAAAAAACAAAGTTTCTTCAAATGAAAATTGTCAAAAAAAATGTTAAAAATTGAAGAATCAAAAATTAATTCAGTACTCTAAAATGTAAATCGATATCCACGGCATAAATATTAATAATTATTTATATATATATATATATATATATATATAAATTAAATTAAAAACATCAAAATTTAAAAAGAAAGTTGTTGAAAATTGAAGAATAAATCATTATCCCAAAATTCTAAAATTTCAATCAATATCCACGGCATTTATTTATATGATATTTTGTAAAAAGTATTTTTTAATTTCATTTAAATATTTTAATTATTATACTTAAATTACGTAAAATCGACTTATCGAAGCAATTAGCAATTTATTATCAAAACAACGCGGCAAGGAATTTTAAATTAAATAATCTCATATAAATACTTTTAATTTTAAACTTGAAGAATATTCACGAAATGACGTAAAATTAACTTATAAAAGTAAAAAGCAATTTATTATCAAAACAAACCGGCATCAAATTTTAAATTAAATAATCAATCTAAGTCTAATCAAAAAAATAGACTTAATCAATTGATTAAATAAAGAAAAACTAAGGGTTAAACGACATTAGTTAAAAATTAAGATATTTTTTAAAAAGTATTATCTAATTTCATTTAAATATTTTAATTATTAAACTTAAATTACGTAAAATAAACTTATCAAAGTAAAGAAAAAATTATTACTAAATCAACGCGGCAACGAATTTTAAATTAAATAATTCAATATAAATACTTTTATTTTTAAACTTAAAGTATATACATGGAATGACGCAAAATTAACTTATCAAAGTAAAAAGCAATTTATTATCAAAACAAACCGGCATCAAATTTTAAATTAAATAATATATATTATTCACATTACTATTATTGGATAATCAAAAATTAGACTTAATCAATTGATTAAATAAAGAAAAACTAAAGGTTAAACAACATTAGTTAAGAATTAATATATTTTCCAAAAAGTATTCTCTAAATTCATTTAAGGGGCATAACTAGTGTAACCGCCTAAAAAAGGTGATTTTTGGGAATTTATATTAAAAAAACTATAGTTTTTTGACAAAGTATACTTTGTCAATCATTTCAAAATTTTAGGAATATATTTATATATGTTTTATGAATACATAGTAAATTTTTTGAAGAAAAAAATTAAATAATTTTTTAAGTTATCGTCGATCTCCAAATGCGCGATAAAAAAAAGGCCTTTCACTGCTGTAGTAATTCCGGCCTTCTACGTGGATGAAATTAAAAAAAAAAATCTCGTTAAACTAGATAATATTGTCTGTAAAATGAACTACGATAAAGAACAAAAATCAAAAATTGACAAAATGACGGCGTTTTTTAAAAAAAAGTCGAATTTTATCCAAAATTTTGGTCGTTTTTGGACTGCCAAAATTCGATTTTTGATCCGATCAAAAGATCGATAGTTCATTTAACGGAGAACTATATATAGAACATGTATAAAAAAATTTGGTAGTGATCGGATCATTTGTTTTTGAGTTATCGCTATTTTGAGTAATTGAAATTTTGATTTTTTGAAAAATTCACACTAGTTGTGCCCCTTAAATAAAAAAACTAAGTGTCTTCTAATAAAAATTGTTGAAAATTGAAGAATCAAGAATTATCCAAATATTCTAAAATGTCAGTTGATATCACCGGTATAAATTTTAATAATGATATTATTTTTTTCATGACATTTGTTAAAAAATTACGATATTTTGCAAAAAGTATTCTCTAATTTCATTTAAATATATTAATTATAAAACTTAAATCACGTACAGCAAATTACGTAAAATTAACTTATCAAAATAACGAAAAATTTATTATCAAAACAACGCGGCGACGAATTTTAAATTAAATAATTCGATGCAAATACTTTTATTTTTCAACTTAAAGTATATACATGAAATGACGTAAAATTAAAAGCAATTTATTATCAAAACAAACCGGCGGCATCAAATTTTAAATTAAATTTAACTTTAATTTAAATTTTGCATATAAAACACCGCACTATTAATTTTTAAACAATAAATAATATAATAAATAAATAAAATCATTGTCTCACTTTAAAACATAATCACCAATTTTAATCCGATTATTACTGCACTGTCGCAATCAGACCAGGTTTGTTTACAAACACTGATTAGTACAGTACAATTGACGTTTACTTTCCGGTTCCGGTACTTCACAAATTTTTATTATTACGCGATATAAAATTAATTGGTAACAAAAACTTAGAATATTACCATAAATCACGTTATAGTTTTTATTATTATTATTATAGTTTTATCTAATCGCGACATAAACGATATTCGAAAATTGCTGAAGCAAGCAGCGCGCTCCCATGCCGAGCTCCAGTTAGCTACTGGCTACTGTTGCGCTGACGTTAGCTCGATTCGCTCTTAACCTACGAGAACCTGTACATGCGCAACTCCGGATAGTAAACACTCACCAACATATATAAACTGATATCAAATTTACACGAAACCAGGAACGGATTTAGGGGAATCGATTCGGCTTCTTCGGTGATATTAATGGATTTTTGTATTAAACTAGTGGTTCATGGCAACGTGCCTTAAAGGAGGCGTCTATTAATTACGTGAGATTTTTAGGGGGAGGGAGGGATATAGTAAGATACACGTGTATTTAGTTTTTAACTATTTTTTTTTTTAAAGTACAAACATTTTCAAAAACTAGCTGTAAGTGGAATTCTGTCCTAAGGCAATTAGGGCATCGTGCCTTAAGGCAAATTGCTGGAACTACCCGTACCGCAATTAAAAATTCTAGTAATTAAAAATAATCAATAATAATAATAAATAAAAGTTGATCAATGATTTGAAACTTTTAATAGAATTTCGAACCATATTTAATCATTCTATCTTAAATCATTTATTTTGAAATATTTTGGAAATTCTAAATACACACACACACACATACATCTATTTTTTCTAAGGTATGCCAAAATGTTCAGAAACCTTTGAAACGTAAAGATCTATAAAAATTTTCATTTTCGATTTTTTTGCGATTACTATAACTTGCCCTACGGGAAGTTAACTAGTGGGGCGCATGGCATCGTATCTTAAGGCAAATTGCTGGAACTTCCCGTACCAAAAATTATATTTTTTTAAATAGATTAACATTTTTGAAAAAAAATTACTCTGAAAAATTAGATTTTTGAGTAACTATAAGTTTTTGACAAAAATTTACTTTTTTTTGAAAAGAAGTGTGTTGTGAAATATTTTGGAAATTCTGAACTTTTTTTCAAAGCAATCGTACATAGAGACGAAATATCAAAGCGCGTAAGCGCCGCGCCGCCGTCTAACGAATGAGCATTGGTACGGAACCCATAGGAATGTAAACAAAATTTATACTTATTTTTGATAAAAAGTGTATTTTGAAATATTTTGAAAATTCTGAACTTTTTTTCAAAGCAATCGTACTACTTTAACTGCATTGAGACGAAATATCGAAGCGCGTAAGCGCCGCGCCGCCGTCTAACGGATAAGCATTGGTACGAAACCCATGTAAACAAAATTTATACTTATTGTTAAAATCTCTATAAAATATCTGATAATTTGATGTGCATATGTCTAATGTTCATTTTCGACCGCCAAATGTTTTTTTTTCACTTTCTTCACTTGATCTCCGCATCCGCTAGACCTGCCTTTAAGAAAATTTGATCAGTTCTTCATCTTGTTAATACAAGTGACATGTTTTTTGAATTATTCAAATCGGACGCTCCGTTATCTTAAAAACTGACTTACCGTTTTTAGCTTCGTAACGGCTAGGCCTGTCTTTGCCAAAAACTAATCAGCACGTCTCCTTATCAATACGAATCGAATGTTTTTTGAATTATTCAAATCGCTTCATCCGTGTTCCCGAAATCGTCGACGAAAATTTGTATCCGCACACACACACATACATCCATTTTTTCTAAGGTATGTCTAAATGTTCAGAAGGTTTTGAAACGTAAAGATATATAAACATTTTCATTTTAGATTTTTTTGCGATTACTATAACTTGCCTTACGGGAAGTTAATAATCTTTTTTAAAAAGTTCAAACATTTTCAACTCAAAAATTTTACAGTTTTTTTACATACCTAAAAATACACGTGATGTTTGGTAGGGAGAGGGGGGGGGGTTAATTTTGAATATCACCCTGTATCACTAAGGGGGAGGGTGGTCCAAAAATCCTTAAAAACTCCCTTACGTGATTAATGGACGCTCCCTAAGGCAAATTGCTGGAACTTTTCGTAACAGAACTAAATATTCGAGGAAAAAAACTAGTAGTGTATGGCATCGTGCCTTAAGGCAAATTGCTGGAACTTCCCGTACCAGAATTATATATTCGAGGAAAACAATCAGTAATCAATAAAATTTCATCAATGATTTACAACAATTGTTTTATACGTTTTCAATTAGATAATTACAATTACTATATATTTTATCGTTCATAAAAATAGATTTTTGAGACAAAAATTTACTTTTTTTTCGAAAAAAAAAAACTTTTTAAAGAAAAATTTTATTTGGAATATTTTGGAAATTATGAACTTTTTTTTCAAAGCAACCGCACTGCTTTAACTGCATAGAGACGAAATATCGAAGCGCGTAAGCGCCGCGTCGCTGTCTAACGGATACGGAACGGAACATTAGTACAGAACCCATAGAAATGTAAACAAAATTTATACTTTAAATATTATGTTTCTTGTTTACAAATTATATATAACTTAACATTTTTATTTTTCATTTATTTCTTTTGTGTTCCATTGTTAACTAAAATTTTTCTTGGGTTTTCTTGGTATGAACAGCTTAATGGTGAGACATATCTAGCGCCGAAACGTACACAATATTAATTACCTTTTAATTTTAAAATTAATAAATAATTGATAAATTTAATATACGTTTTTGATCGTTATTTATTTTATTTTGGGTATATGAATATATTTTGTATATAGTAAATTATAATAAATAATGTATATTATTACCACGTTCTTATTCAACAAATTTAACTGAATGCAGTACTGTTCTAAATAAATATGTATATTACACCTACACTTTTATAACAATTCGCAATGTATTAGTAAGCTAAAACTGAGCTTTTATCATTGTGTATTTTGATTGTTCCATAGAGATAACTTCAAATTATATTTAATATGTTTCAAAGTGTTTGATTGTGGAAGCTAATCAGACTCCGAGACGTAATTTGATACATTTTTAATGGGAGCTTTATGCTAGAGATGATAAAAATAGAGAAGTAAATTAGTATCTATAATATACCAGATATAAATGCTTTTCCTGTAAAATACAACAGTTACTAATTGGCTATAAAAATATATTTATATTTATCAGGGGCATTTATTAAATTGATTAAAAAATTATATGTATAATCTTAATATTCGTAATTAAAGTTAATAATTTAATTTTTTGTTTGCTTATTATGTAATTAATTATTGAATCATTGTGTTCTAATATTGTTCTTCTTTTATAATAATATTGATTATTTAATTTAAATTTATTCTTCCTTGCTAAATAACATAGAAATTCTAACCGATCATTTGGAAACTGTAAAAAAAATTAAAATCAGTTGACAAAAAAGTTAAAAATTAGATGATCAACTTGTCACTTAAGAATGCCTTTGCCACATTCATAATCTAATTAATAAAATTATAATAATCAAAAATCATTTTTTTAACCTTTTGTTAATTAAAAGGAAAATATCAGGGCGGGGAATTTCAAGCATATATAATTTAGTTAAAACTAAATGTAAACATAATTTCTTTATAATTATCATATATTTATTTCGTTTAACCTTTTATAAATATTAATAAATGCACAATTTAAATAACTATAAATGAATCGAGAAATATTAACAGCAACGTTAATAAGTTATAAATAAATTACAATCAATAATTGTATAAACTAAAATATACTATTTCTTCTTCCTATCCTGAGTACATTTTGGACAAAACCATTTTCCTTTTGGTTTAGTTGTCAAACCAACACAAGCGAAGTGGAACCATTCGATAGGGCACTGGACAAAAAATTAATCAATTATGGAAGTAAATGGGAAGATATACACATACATGAAAAATTGTCTAGAAACAGTAAAAATTTTCCATTCGCAGATTCTTTCACTACTTTTTATTCCTTATATTATAAAGAAAAGTTGCTATTTATAATAAATCCAAATGCAATATCTTATTTACATACACTATTAGAAACAGATGATAAAATTGTTATCTGACAATTACTTAAAAAATAAAGGCAAGTGAGCTAAATGCCAATTAACACGCATTAGAGAAATTTATGTAAAAAATTTCCCACTGCTGTACAGAATATCCAATTCTGAATTGAAAACATATTTTTGGTTACCAATGCATGATATTAGTTTGGCTAGAACGTGTGGATAGAGTGTTAGTTTCAGGATATTTTGTGTTAGTTTCAGTCATGAAGTATCAGAAAATAGATTTATTTGTTCATTCATTATCATTATTGTACTATCATTTGATGAATATGCATATTATTAAACATTGAAATTGAATTAATACATATCTTCTGATAAAATAAAATAAAAAGATGGTCGTTAATTACTCAAGTGAAGTTAAGCTAGACTCACCACTGCATATTATATATGTACATATATTATATATGTACATATATTATATATGTACATATATATATATATATATATATATATATATAGCAAGCAAACATATATGTCATAAATATACTGATATAAGACTTACATCTGGATTATCACATCCTATCATCTCTCCATAAGAAACTTGGTGACAGAGGCAATATGTGGGCTCATTTGGATCAACTGGCATGTCCAATACATCACTTGGGTGAGGTGCTCCATCCAAGGGAGCATCCGTATCTTTTGGACTATCAGGTGTCTTTTTATGTTTTTTGTGAGGTCTTCCTTTGCTATCAGAAGCACTGGCTTCAGCTGCTTCCTCATCAGTAACATGTCCTCTTTTTTTCTTAGCTGTTTTATCTTTGCCTCTTTTGCGGCCTTCTGTAAGTGGAATTAATATTTCTATAAAATACTGTATATCTATGTATTCTTGATGTAAATACTCTTTCATTCAATTTATTGTTAACATTAGAGTCTTTTTATACTGAATATAGTATATTTATTTAATAAACTTGCTAGTAAAACCTAATTACTGTTACTTACTTTTACTTGTAATTTCTTCATTCTTAGTTCTTCCACTCAGTGCTTTATCTTGAATTTCACCTTCAAATCTAGCTAAATCTGAATCTAATCGTCTAATATGTTTGTCAACTAATTCATATGTTTGTATTGCTAATTGCACTTTATCATCACCATATTCCTAAAATAAAATCACATTAAATATTTTCAAAAAATATTAGGTTTAAAAAAGAATTTATGGTTATTATGTTAGTATAATTTTATTAATTAGATGTATGAATTGGTGAAGGTATTCTTAGGTTAACCGTTTCTTAGGTTAACCGCTTTTTGTGAACCGATTATAAATTTTTTTACAGTTTCCAAAGATTCAGTTAGAATTTCTGTGCTATTTAGAAAAGACTTCAAATTATTTAAACAGAATTCTTATTTAATCTAATTAATCTTGGAATATAGAAATGAAAACTATTCCTAGCTTTTATTTCTTAATGATCAACTCATTTCTTTTTGTGATAATAATGAATATTATTAATACTTTTTCAAATTACAACAGTACATATTATGCAATATTTGCATCAAATAGTGCCTAATGATAAGTTGAATGAATTGTAGTACCATGTACTTTTAGATCAGCGGTCGGGAAACTTTCTTACTCATTACCCCAAAATATTTTTGTCTAAACTCATATTACCCCCATGGCAGAGAGAGATTACCCCGATATGGTCAGCTACATAGCAAATACAGTAAATATTAATAGAATATACAAATTTTTCACCCCAGAAAATCCATTTTTACCCCATTTGAGGTAATTTACTCCGTTTGCCCAACCACTGTTTTAAATTATCTTATATAAATGTTAATGATGAGTGCAAAGTTTTCAGGTCTCATTGATCAACTTATTATAAAATATCACACATAAATGTTATTAATGTAATCTCAAAGCAATAAATGTATTATATGACGATGAGTTAAGAAAAAAAGCATTTATTTTGAGGTATATATTGAATGAATGATGCACATTGTAAAGTAACTAGTAATTAATATAAAATGATTCACTTTCAATATTTTATTGTTATAAAACGTACTTTTGCTTTATTAAATAAACCCTGGATTTCTTTTAGTTTTTCCTTTTTGGCCTCACTGGACATCTTAGGAAGTTCTGTTAAATAAGTTTCTGCAATTTCATCTATATTTCGCATAATTGATTGAGCTCTTGAATCCAAATCTCGCATAAGAGTGAAATTTCTTTGAAGCTCGATAGGCAAATGCTCTAAACCTAAAATTGACCGTGTATATAAAATATTACTATTTCATTTCACACAAAATATAATCGTTCTTACTATCTAGATAATGTTCTAAGTATAATGCAGACGTCATTTTAATTAATTTATGTTACACCATAACAGAAACTGAAATTAAAGAAAACAAAAACTGACACAATACGATTAGTTTGTCTACTCTAGAAATTGACATTTCTCATTTTGTTTTCATTTCAACCATAGATAAAAGAAGAGGAAGCCAATGAAGTTGGCTGCAGTTACTATATTAACGGATATTTTCTCGTAGATGGCAATGTTCTCGTTAGTTCTCATAATGTTGGTTATGTTGGTCGATGTTGACAAACATGTATTGAACTGTCAAAGATGATTTGTAAGAGCATATTTAAACAAAATTTTATAGTATTATGTCTTAAAACAGCGCAATTTGTGCATTTTATTAACGTCTCATCGTGTATTTTTAAACCACTATAATTTTAAGTTAGACTGTAGCCGAGATAATGGCTCTTAAGACTTCTACGCACTCCATTCCCGAGGATATTTTGGATGATCTCAGTAGCAGATTTATAATAAACGTACCAGAAGAAGAAAGAAACAATTTAATTCGTATTTGCTTTCAAATAGAATTAGCACATTGGTTTTACTTGGATTTTTATTGTACAGACGAAGAAACAAAATTATTAGCCTGTGGGTTGAGGCAATTTGCAGCCCATATATTTAAGGTAGTATTTTCTATAACATTAGTTAAAAATTGAGAAACCAAAAATCTCACACAAAAAATGTCATTGAAATTGCTTAACCAAAATTAGTTTTCATTGTATATATATTTGCATATGTGTAGAAAATCTTCAAAGGCTATATAAAGCACAAATTGCTTGAAATAAGTTATCGATCTTTAGCAAATATTTCATGAAGAAGTTTTGCAAGATCTTTTTTCACATGTTCGCAAAATATTAGTATCAGTACTAGAAATATAATTACTTATAATACATCGATTCTAAACTCATCAAACAATTATCATTGTTTTTATATAGTTTTTAATTATTGTAATTTTTTTTTTCACTTCAACTATGAACTCTTACCTACACACCTTTTTACATAGTATGTTATGTATAAGTTAAATGCATTAATTTTTATACCAGATTTACTTGCCTTTAATTAAAATTGTTATTCGAGATTGGCAACACTATTATCTGTAATATTTGTCTACATATATATTAATCTAAATGTATTAAATGCTTACTGAGATTAATATTTTATTACCAGCACATACCATTTCTTCAATGCCATCATGCAAACTTAGATGCCGTGTTAGATTCATGGCGAGAGTATAAACTATCTGTTCCAACTTATGGTGCTATCTTACTGAGTGAAAATTATTCACATGTATTATTAGTACAATCCTATTTAGCAAAAAGTTCTTGGGGTTTTCCAAAAGGAAAAGTAAATGAAGATGAAGACCCTTCCCACTGTGCTATAAGAGAGGTTTATATTTTTCATACTTTATTTCTATTTACTACTTACAATTAAACTTATATATTAAATGATTTAATATATGAGTTGTACATGAAATATCTAACTGAAACTAAAATATTTCATATATTATTGTATATTTCAAGACCAAAAAATTACATTTTTATTAATAATCTATCTATATCAAATTTTCAAGTATTCTAATATATGTAATCATGATTTATCAGGTGCTTGAAGAAACAGGATTTGACATTTCAAAACTAATAAATGAGGACGAATATATAGAAACAGTTGTACATGATCAATTTGTCAGATTATATATAATAGGAAATATATCAAGAAATACAAAATTTCAGCCTAGGACTCGTAATGAAATCAAGTCTTGTGAATGGTTTCCTTTAAGTGATTTGCCATCTAATAAAAAAGACATGACGCCAAAAATAAAAATGGGTGTAAGTGCAAATTCATTTTTTATGATTCTTCCATTTATCAAAAGAATTAAAAAGTGGGTGTTTGATAAAACACAAAAGAAAGCACAAAACTGCAAAAGACATCGTCACAAATCTATGGGTGATTTTGATGTTCTAGCAAATAAAATAAAAACTGGAACAAGTTCCAATGATAATGATATTACTGTTCCATTAAAAAATTTATCAATCAAAAAAGATAAAAATGCTAAACCAAATTTCAAGAGACAATTATTCAACAATAATCAAACAATTTTAGTTCAAGAAATAATCTCACCGTTGTGGTTGAATTTTAAATTTAATAAGCAAGCTATATTAGATTCCATATATTGATTTAATATATAATTTCTTTTTAAATAAATTTAGAAATTGTTCTTTTATGATAAATTTTATCTTGGTTTTAGCAGCTGTATTTTTAAAATATTGTTAACTTACTTTTCTGTTTTTTTTTAATTTTAATTAAACGATTTAAAAAGATTTTTTTTTCTGTAAAAGTTATAAAATGCCAAAAACATGATAATGATAATAAAAAAATACTTGAAGATTTTTTTTATTTTCAGAATGTATTTTTTTAAAATGAAGCAAATTTATTCAAAAATTCTAGATTGTTACAATTCACAATTTAGTATATCTAATATTATTGTTCCAAGTTGTATGTATTACAAATTTATTTTTTATTACTATTTTATCTTATGATCAAAGAACTATATATGAAAATTATTATGTTGAGCAAATATTTAAACTTTGGACTGCAAAGGTTCAAAATTGATAATTTTTTCTGTGAAGAACTTGTTAGTATTTATTGTTTACATGATTTATGGTATGTCCAACTTAACTTTATCTTCAATTTAAAAGAAAAAAAAAATACTTTCAAAAAGCTTATAAATTTTTTGACCCATTTATGATGTAAATATTGAATTATCAATAACAACTGTACTTAAAATGACTTAACTCGAAAATGAATACACATTTTTTTTTCAATGAGAACCATTTGTTTAAAATATGAAAAAAAAAGTATTTCTTTTTCTGAAATTGTTCTGATTTTAAATATCAAAAAAACAAAAAAAAAAATAGAAGCTGTGTTGAAAATATATTCAACAACTATTTATTCAGAATTATGCACAGCTGTTTAACTAAATATTTATGAATTATATTTAAGAAAGTATTGCAGTCTAAATTTAGACTACTTAAGTTATGTTTTTATGGGATTTTTTAAAAGCAATAAACAAGCAAATAATAATTTACTATATTTTTTTCAAGTTATTAAATAATGCCTTATGAATACAGAAAAAAATTAAAATTAAAAACAGTCAAAAAGTTAGAATTCTACCGGGTGATGAAATGGAAAGTATCAAAAACTAGGTACTTTACCATACCCCTGATTTTAGCCCTCCAAATAATATGAAAAAAGAAAAGATTATTTATCTAGAATGACATATTCACCATTTTTAGATATTCTCGATTTATATTAAATAATAAAAATCTAAAATTGGGGAAGAGCGAAGCTTATATTAATGAGTAGTATTTACAGAAGACTGGAAAAATTTGAAGAAAATTAGTCCAGTTGAGATATCGTATCAGAAAAGACAGATTCGAGAAAAATACTTTTAAAATATCGCGAAGGAAGTAAATAGAGATAAATAGGAAGAATTATCATAGTTACTCAATACATTTTCATTAAAATTCTTAATATAGAAGAACAAAAACGAAATAAAAGCTGCAAATTTTAATCACAGTTACCCAAAAATAAGTCAAACATATTGTAAAATAATGAACGAGGTAATGCAAGTATTCAACATACTAAATAAACGCGATTTACTTTGTAAGTTTGCAGAGAGACTAATGATGGAGACGTCTCGATAGTGTTATTTGCAAATGAGGGCATAACTGTTTATTCCTTTTATGACTACCGTATACAGGGTATACGGAAATAAAGGATATAAGTGAAAATCTCGTGCACCGTATTACGGATCCAAAAAGATTGATCAAATTGATGTTTTCAATAAACTTCTAAAAAGTCTAAACAATTGAATGGTAAAATCATGATTATAGGCACGTCACCGTAATTAATTTTAATATAAAATAAAAATAATTTTATACTCTCAATTCAAAATAATATGTTGTCATTCCCAATAAATATAACTAAAGATGAAAATACGTATTAATTAATTAATATCTCAAGCTTTTGAACGTACTTAAGATAATCACGAAATTGCTAACTCCTCGAAAAATGTGTTTTATTAGAACTCTATTTAGCTATACAGTTTATTGTTTAGCGGTTACTTGTAAAATAATAATAATAATAAATAAATTTACGTATAAAATTAAATTAAATACACTTGACGGCGCTTAAAAACAAAATAAAAATTTTTAAAGCGACTATGCATTAGCTTACAAAGTCGGCAATAATAATAAAAATTAAACTTACCGTTAACGTATCGCATAAAATCCAAAATCCTCAGGAAAGTAGGGCTGACCAGTGTAACACCTTAAGCTGGTCGACAACAAAATCACACTGTTCATTGGTACACTTGTGTGAAATGATGATTTACTGTCCGTTTTTCAAACTTAGAATAAAAATAAAGTTACCACCCCAGATAAATAAGCATTAATAAGGTTACCACAACAGGCCGTTACCTCTACCTCCTACTGCTGACATCTGTGCGATATATATCTTTACAACCGTTTATATGCTGAAGAGATGTTAAATTTTCAAATATTAATTGGATTTACAAGTGCTTTTACAAAAAAAACTAGTGGTATGAACTCATATGCAAAAATTGCAGATGAGCATTTATTGCTTTTCAAATTTTAAAATGCTTTAAATTTCAATAAGTTTCTTAACATACAAAACAACTGTTCTTACCAAAATATTCAGTTTAGTTACCATTATCTTTATCGTCATACAAGTTTGCCTTAAAATCGCCAAAAAATATTTTTTTTAATAATCAATAATGAAGATAAAACTAATCAGCACGATTTCCAATTGATATCCGAATAGTTATTGAATTTTCAAAATTTCTCTTTCAACTAATTTTACATTATATGGAACGTATAATTTTATTAAATCTGGTAACATTATGTTTTTTAACTTCCCGAAGGAGAAGTTTATGTTTTCATAAAAAAATCCTATTCGCTCATTTTATGTTTTCTCGGCGTTTCAAGCCATTCTGAATCGAATGAGACCAAATTTGGAAAAAGTATGTGTGCGTGTGTGAACAGATTTTTTGCTGCAAATTGACGTTTTCTCAAAAACGGCTGGACCGGTTTCAAAAATTTAAAAGCTATTCGATGTATTTCGATGAGGACTGGCGTTTCTCAGTTTTGTTCGACGATCGGCCAAACCGTTTCTTTGTAAATCGCAGAAAAGTGAAAAAAATTTTGTCCACGTTTGAGTCCGCAATTCTGAATCGCTTTCGAAAATTCAAAAACCGTTCGAACCGTTGGGAATCGTGCTGATTAGTTTTTGGTAGAGATCGGCCGGGCCGTTTTCTTGTAATAAAGTGTTAAAAAACATTCGACAATTTTTATGATTTTTTTTGACGGTGGATACCATAGTCTTATAGATCATACTAAAATATCACCGCCCTACGACAAGTCGTTTAATTTTAAAAATTCTTCAAAGTTTGCAAAAATTAGTATAATTTTTTTGGCATTTGTCAAAATTAGACTTTTCATCGACGTTCGCTCAAATACGCCTGCGATTTCAGAAATTTAAAAGCAATTTAATGTATCTCAAAGAGGACATCATCAAAGATTTTACCAACCCTTTGAGAGTTGATTTTAATTTTGAAGATGTTGATAAATTTGTATTTTTCTTGGCTTGGTATGAAGATTAAATACAATCTATAAAATACGTGCATTATATTGATTAATTTCATTTATTAAACGCAGTAAATTTGCATTTGAATACCCAGCCCCTTATTATCCAACCCTACCTTGTACTTGATGCAATTCCTCAAATTACATATATAAAAGTTAATTAAAACTTATCAATTTGTGACTATTAATCTGAAAGATATTTTTACAACAAGTTAATCACAATCGATACGAAAATTGATGGCACAGAAAAAAGTATGTAACAAAAATAATTTATTTTTTCATATGTACATACTAATATATACACATAAGATATCTAAGATATATATCCTTGTATATATGTATTTACACATTATTGTGTATAATTACAATCTCATGATGAAACATTTGATGTGTTATTCAACTTCACGTAATATGCATGGCACGTTTTACGGTGTCGCTTCAATAATTTTACTATTACAATAGTTACAATAACACCCATAACAGCTATTGAAATAACACCCAACATACCGATAATTATCATACTTTTTGTTTTTTCATAATTGAAGTCTTTTACTTGCATATTCCTTATCACCTGAGCGCACCTGGCATGCGGTCCAGGAACACTATGACCAGCCAATGCAACGCATACTGTGTATGGACCCTCCAAGAATCCCTGCATATAAAAAATTTAAATATTAGTCAAAATGTTTTTTGACTTGGTTCTTGCATGAAAATGATACAAAATTTGATTTTCAAAAAGTAGGATTAACTGATAGTTTGTTTTGCGAAACCGGGCGAGCAGTTTCTTTAGAATTAGCAGAAAAATGCAAAAATTTTCGGCCATGTTTTTGCAAAAAATTCTTAACCGATTTTGAAATTTAAAAACCAATAGAAAGAAAACAGAATAGTTTTTTGCAAAAATTGGTTCGACCGTTTCATCGTAATTAAAATTTAATAAATATCAAAAAGCTTTTTTTATGATCCATGATAATTTACATGGCATCCATGGTTTAAATAAACTTAAAATATTATAGACCTATGGAATAATAAACAGCGCTTTCAGGATATATTTGTTTGAACAATATCAAGTGGAAAACTAGTTTTAGTAAAAGCGAATATTTTATTCTCAAAATAAAGGTTTGAAACTTTATCTTAATAGATATATCTCGATTATTATTAATGTGATATTCAAGCAACTTCCATTAAGGCAAAATGCCGCTTGCATCTAGTTTTAAATTGTATTTCAATTAGTCAAATAAAGATGCAACTAAAAAGAGTAATGCAAATACATATTTTAAGGGCCCGCGGGTAAGAAGATCCGCTGCTATCTCAAAAACAAGTAAAGTATAGAATTTTTTAATGATATGTACTATTTTAAAGTAGAAGCAAAAGATGTGTAATTACCTATCACCTTAACCCTCCGTCGGTCGGATATTTTTTCACCTTCGAACGGTCGGAAAGGTCTGGCTGGACCACCATTCATTTTACATGCATTTATATGGGATAAATGAGTTTTTGGTGTCTTATATGTTAACGATTATTAGTAGTAAATATTTATAGTTTTGATTTTTTCTGTTTCTTACCGTCTTTTGCATGTATTGAGCTTGCTTATAATAAAAAAATATATATTATATTATATAAAAAAATCAAAGATATAAAAAAATCGTTGCTTTTTTTATTATTTTTATTTGTCTGTTTTATATCAATGAAAAACAATATTTATTCTTTTTCGGCTCCTTCGAAATGAATGTGAAATTCAAATGAATACGAAATGAGGTGCGTCGCCTTTGAAATAAGCTGTAAAATTCAAGTTGAAAATATAATTTCACTACAGGTTTGCCAAAAAAATTTCGAATGCAGTACTACGGGTAGAAAAATTGTTGATAATGTGCGCATTACTCATCCGATTTTCAGAGTTTGTGATTACCAATAAGTTTGATAGGTTTTCCAGGAATTCTCGTCATGAAAATACTAACATTCATGTTACAACCATGTACCAATCAATATCCATAATAGAAGTATTTTTTTTATTTTTTGGTTTTGAGCTCTTTTATTCAAGAATATGAAATCAAGATTAGAAACAGTGTGATATTTGTCAAAAATGTGCTGTCGAGAACTATGTATCTATTATAATGTTTTATGTTATCCTATCTTCATTAAGATAAATTTGTAATTTTAAGTTGTAAGTTGGTACCAAGTCCAGCATTTATATAAAACTTATAAATCGACCCATATTCGTACAATAAGAGTCGAATCAGATAAAACTGATTATTATTGAGCGGGAGGTTAGTTGCGATTAAACCGCCAACAAGTACAGACTAAACTATCAATACTCAATCATGTAAGTTATAATTTAAAATAAAGCCAATAAATCTTAAAAAGTGTTTGTTTTTACATATAAAGAAAAGAACCAATAATTAATACCCATCAAAGTGAAATTTGTATTTCGCATAGGTTAAATAATTTGAATAGTAATTAAATTAAAAGTTAAATAACAATCGAAAATTAACTTGGACAGACCACATAAAAAGAATGAAAAAAAGATAGTCGCTCTAACAGGAGTACTAAAGAGAATACACTACTTTGGAATAAAACATAAAATTTTAATACTGAAAGCGCACATAATGCCTATAATCGTGTATGGAATTGTAACATGGAGTCCAACCACAAATAATATAGAAAGCATTCAGAGAATAATAAATAAAGTAACAAAAATAACCTATAATCTCCCCTATTTCACACCTACTAAAGAAGTTCAATATGTAACAGACAACCTACCATTAAATAAAATTATTAAATTAAAAAAGTGCATAAGATTAAACATAACAAAACTAAACATGAAAATTTTCATTTAAAACAAGCAAGAACCAATAAAACGAGCGGAACACTATTTGGAGTGCTATGAAATTATTCAATGGGCTTCCGAAAGAGATAAAGATGACCAAAGAAGAAAATAAAGTTAAAATTCAATTAAAAGATTATTATAAAGATAGAAAAATAAATTAGACCGAAGTTTGAATATACAAATGAATACACATATGTTTGAATTATAGAAAAAGTGATATAAAATGTTTGTAATGACATTTTAAATCAAATAATACTATTGTATAGATGTTTTATACGATCTCTCATACCAGACACTTCCGTCTGTCTGAGATGTATGAAATTTATAATTTCAATAAAAAAATGCCATTATTTCGTAAAATCTATTTAAAATCATCTGCTTGCTTCCAGGCTGTCCTTTTTTACCCCGCTTCTGGGATAAAAATATACAGACGACATAATTGAGAAAAATAGTAAAAATACATATTTCTATAATTAGGAATTAACTGAGAATTTTACTAAATATAAGGTCTGATAGTTGTTTATAGAAAAAAAATTGAAGATCGAATTTTTTTAAAATGCACATATACATTTTAAAAATATTCAATATATTCATCAATCAATAAATATTTCCGATTTACCTGTAATCTGACTAGTACATTGCACGGTGCATCCCGTCGGGCAATAACGCTACCCTGAGCGAGAACCGCAACCCCCAACTCGCAGGAGTCTTTGTCCTGGTTCCTTTCTATTGCCTTCACCAAGGCATCAGTATTTTTGTGAACTGATACCCGCAATCGCAATTCTCCTGCACCGCTGATGGCGGAACTGACAAAACCAATAGTTGAACTTGGAGATTGAGACTGAAAATCGAAATAAAGGCATAAGATTATATTTGATACTATATCTATTTGTTAGATAGAAGAAAAAACTAGCGTGGAGCATGGCATCGTGCCTTAAGGCAAATTGCTGGAACTTCCCGTACCGTGATTAAAAATCTTGGTACGAAACCCAAAAAAAATTACAAAAAATGTGTACCCTCTAAATCTTTATAAAATATCTAATAATTTCATGTACTGTAATGTAATTGACCAAGCATAATCAAATGAAACTAATACAGTAAATACATTATAATATATAGTATTTAAATAGAAAATTACAGATTTTGTACCACTGCCCTTCCCTCATTAATCAACCCCAAATTGTATTTAGTCCCATGTTGGAGCGTTTTCAACGTACAAGTTCAAAGTATAGAAAAAAAACACATACACACATACATCCATCTTTTCTAAGGTATGCCAAAATGTTCAGACACTTCTAAAACGTAAAGATATATAAACATTTTCATTTGCGATTTTTTTGTGATTACTATAACTTACCCTACGGGAAGTTGATAAATTCATTTAAACTTTGTTTGGTAAATGAGAACTGCATAAATTACAATGATGATGTTTGCAAATTTTATATTAATATTAGGTATAAAATTTGTGAAGAATTTCGGAATAACAGAACCCAAATAGTAGCATTATACGGAGAAATATGAACATTAAATTTAATTCAGAGAAGTATTCAGAGAATAAATGAACTCCGTTTCCAGGAACAATAACTAGTAAATTTGAAAACATATTTGGAAATATTTATAGCCCACATTTAGTAAGCATATTGTGCATGAAAATTTGCCCTAATACGCAATTGTAAATTAAATATATTGCCTTTTTTTAAGTAACCTGTGTCACTCTCAATAATGATGTTTGCAAATTTATATTATATATAAAATTTATGAAGAATTTCGGAATAATAGAACCTCATCTTGTATATTGTGCATAAAAATTTCTTCATTTGCCCTAATACGCATTTGTAAACCTAGGTCACTCTCAATGTTGATGTTTGCAAATTCTGTATTATATATAAAATTTATGAAGAATTTTTGAATAACAGAACTTCATCTTGTATATTGTGCATAAAAATTTGTTTACTTGGCCTAATTCGCATTTGTAAATTAAATATATTGCCTTTTTTAAGTGGGCAAAACCGTCTCAGAGTCAATGATATTAATTTACTTCAAAATTAACTTTATATAAAAAATATTTTTTTCAATATATTTAAACTAACAATAATTAATAAAGAGGATAAAATTCTTTATAAAGTATATATATAATGGATTCTTTAACACAAACGCCATAATCTCGTTTATAGCATTCTTCTATTTATAATGATTAATTATCACTGAAAAATATCAATAATTATTCAAACAATTCCGATATATATAAATGATAATTTTTGTATAATATATCAATGTAATGATTTATCAATAAAAATATAGACTTAATTTATGTTTGCAATCAATTCAAATTACTGTTGTTAAAAAATGTGCAGTATATTTATTATCAAATACTTATCTTAAAAGATATCAAAACTGTTTTTAAGTGAATGATGCAGTTTCTAAATATAATATTAGAACCTGAAGGCTAACTATACTATTTCATCACTCTGAAGTTTTATGAGAATGTTCTTGTAAACTTATTTTTTATTTTTCTATATGAATGCAATGATTTATCAATACAAAAATATAGATAAAATTTATGTCTGTTATCATTTCAACTGTAGTATTGTTAAAAAAATGTGAAGTATATTTAATTACAAATACATATTACGAAGATATCAAAACTATTTATTGAAGTGCATAGTGCAATTTCAAAATATAATTTTAGTATAGACTCTATACTATATTAGTCATTATTAGTTATTAGTTATAGTCTCTATACTATAGAGTATAGACTATGACTTTAATACTTCATCACTTTTACGATTTTAGAGAATCTTTACATAAACGTTTTGATGCATATTTGCGGTATATAAAATGTAATCTTGTAATTTAAACTCTTGTATTTCTATAAGTAACAAGAAGAAAATGAAAAAAAACTGTCTCTGTCTTTCAACTATAAAGTGGTTTTAGAAAATTATGACATTGAATAACAAAACAAAAATTCATATTTTTACCTGTTCACCGTTTTTATATAATTGTATAAGATCACTGCATCCGATAGCAAAGTTAACGTCATCACTTGCTTCTTCTGTAGATCTTGTTAATACCAAACAATACCGATAAAAGCCACCTTCTTGGAGATCTAAACTTCCAGGTACTGCCAAAGTAACTCTTCGCCAGTTATCATTACTAAAATAGAATATCACACTTAATTATAATAAAATCATGTAATCAAAATGTTAACACAAAAAAAGTTCTTTACCTTTTGTCAACATCTTTGTTAATATTTTTCTTCGGGCATCTAACTGGATTTGAGTCCAACAAAACTTCATCTATGTGACCATATAATTTCGACTCGTATACGAAAATAGCATCACAAGAAAAAGATGGTCCAGGAGCTATTCCCCATGTTAGAACTACACCGGATTCAGGAGTATAGTTGTATTGATATAGATGTATCTGAAATAAAATAAATAATATTTTACACACAGATAAAACAAAATTTTAAGTATTTATTTATATTACTAACCGATTTGGATATAGGCGGTAGTCCTGGTATTGTGGGCATGACTTGTTTGCCTTCCATAACAATGCTTGTGATTGTTTCTTTATTAGTTATTGGATCATCGTCTATGCCATCGCAATTAAGATCTTCTTCTTTCGTAGAAATTAAATGACCTCCAGAAAGACGAGCTGGAGTTGCGCATATTGCAGAACGTAAACCACGATGATCGCAATTTTGACAATGTCGAAGCCATGATGCGAATTCGCGCATAGTGCATCCACATTCTAGAGGATTGTCTAAAAAGGTAGAACATGATTTTAAAAACTATTCTTGAATAATTTTAAAAGCTGTTTTTGAGGAACTGTCGAACAAGGGGCTGCATCCTGCTGGCTATAGTAAGTAAATAGTAGCACGTATTATACGCCAAAAATTAAACATTAAATTTTAATTGAAGAAGTAACCAGAAAAAAATTTACTTCGTTTCCATGAACAATAACTGGTAAATTTGGAAATCTTTATAGCCCACAGTAAGTACACCACATTTGTTAGCTACCACATTTTTTCGACAATAAAATCTTTAAGTTCTTCAAAAATAAGACATATGTGAAAGGTGTGCTTATGATTTTGTGAATGATCTCTAATTACTCAATGATAATTAAATGATTTCTTAGTTGCTATTTTAAGAAAAAGATTTATATTAGCAAATTCCTTGAAAAATTATCATAATTATAATTGAAAATCAGAAACAAATTAAAAAATTAAGTTGTGACATTATTATATATATTATATATAATAAAGTCACAACTTATTTTTTATATAATATATATATATATATATATATATATATATATATATATATTTAATGTGATACTTAGTATCATAAGCTGAGAGATAACAAGATATAAAAACTTTAAAATTATCAAGTCAGTATCTAGTTACATCTGCAGACTTCATAACAATATAAAAAATACAGCCTTCCAAATCTATTTCATTATTCGCTTGATAAAAAATAGAAAGTTTTGAAAAGTAAAATATATGGAATGCATAATTGATTTATCACATATTGATTAAATTATGCTTCTAAGCAATTGAAGCAAAAAAAAATTGTATTTATTTAAAAACCATGCGTCAGATAGAAGATTCTTGTTTAATTAGGAATCTAGAGGCTTGCTGTTGCAACAAACAAACCTATATAAAATAATATGTCAAAAGTCAACTTAGAACATTAGAAAAGATTGAAACAGAAACATCGAAAAAGACGATTAGTTACAATTTACCCACCTGCCAATTGCAATACTTTTAAATCTGGATTAAGAAGTTTTGGAACACCTTCTTCAACTTTTGCTATATCGTTTTTATTTAGCCACAATTCTTGTAGATTATTTAATGAAACAACTAAGTCAATACTTATTGTTCGTAAATTATTGAAATTCATTTGAAGCACCCGTAAATTTGTCAAACCTCTCAATGACCAACGTGATACTGATACAATTTCATTGTGCGACAAATCTAAAATCTTTAAAAAAAATATTTTTGATCATTCATAACATATATATATACATATATATATATATATATATATATATATATAGACAGTTTTTTTTTGAATAAAGTGTCTTTAAATAATTTTACCTGTAAATCAGAAAGAAGCAAAAATGCTCCATCTTCTAAAACGTCGATAGAATTGTGAGATAGATTCAGCGTTTGTATTTGAGGACATCCTGAAAAATGTAATAATATTTTATAAAAGTGTAGCAGCTTTAAACTAATTCCACTAAAATGTAATTCTAATTTATTACCTGCCAGACATCCACTTTTTACGCTTTTGATGCGGTTATTTTGAAGTAAAAGTACTTCCAAATTTGGCAAATTAGGCATAAGCTCTTCGTCGACATGGCCATTAATTTGGTTATGCGATACATCCAATTCTCGTAAAGTTGGAGAATCGCCCAAAGCAATAAGAGCATCTTTGGTCAAATTATTTTTTCTCAAAATCAGTTCTTCTAAATTGTATAAGCCATTAAACGTACCAGCCGCTATGGCGCGTATCGAATTTTCAGATAAATCGATATGTTTTAAATATCGCAAATTCTGGAATCAAAATATTGATAAAAATATTAACTAACTACTAAGCTTTCAGTTGAATAATGCTAGTTTTTGTTGAATTATTTGTCTAAAAATTATCCAAATATATAAAATTCACAGATAAACAAAATAATCATGAATCTACTTACTTGAAAATCATCAGTGTGCAACTCAGATATTGAATTCTGTCGTAAATCCAATGTTTGCAAATTCATTAAAATAAATAAAGCTAAATAAGGAACAGACTCCAGTCTGTTACCTGCTAAACCTGTAAAAAGCATTTATGATGATCAATAAATATAAGACTTTAACAAAATATAAGAATATATTTTGCAACCATATTAAAGGCAAAGCATATAGTCTTTGATGAAGATGCTTAAAGGATTTCATGAAAAAATCATATAAAAAATTAATTTTTGAGCACTTGAAACAAAAAAAAAATTCCGATAAATTTAACATGATGTACAGATTTCTGTTCGATCCACCAAGAGATAAACATGTTTAACTTGTTCTTATTTTTAACGTTTTTATCCATATCTTAATTTATTGATTAGAACAATTTTTCAACTATTGTATAGAAACAATTTTTCAACTATTGTATATTCATTGTATAGAAAGTATTGACCATTCCATCCAAACAATCAGAAACAGTTGATATATTGTTGGCATATTTATCCAGATGTGATTTCGATCGATTCTTAAAATTTGGTTTACCGTCACAAAAGATTTCTGTTTCATTTTATTAAGTATTTTTTCCAATTGTTTCTTAAGCAACAAATATTTATTTCAAAGTACCACATACCTAAATGATTCAGCTGATTCCTAAAACTAAAAAAGCTAGACTGGTCTAATCCTTGAAGACCAGAAGTTGATGATACGGCCAATCTGGGTACAGAGAGTTGACCAATTCTAGTCGATATATCACCAACATAAGAAGTGTTACTTTCTAATAATATTTCGAGCAGCTCAATTGTTCCATTTGGTAAAAAATATACAGACTCCAACACTTCTTCGTAAAAATTTGGATTCGAGCCCGTGCAATGTAATACCCGGGGAATCGTACATCGGCAGTTTTCTATACTTGGGCATTCTGGTGCAAGAAGATCACTCCAGGCACTCCTTGCCATTAAGAGAAGGAGCAGCAAGATATATGTCGACATGGCGCTGAAAAAAATATTATATTATATTAGTGAAAACATTATTATGTTTAAAAAGTTTATTGATAATCATTGAATTCTCAATATTATTTACTTTCAAGTAAAAGATAACATTTAAATCGGGAAAGTTAGTAAAATTTTGTTTATTATTTTGGATTGGATATAGATGTTGTCTTCTAATAATCAGGCATTGCACCAATAAAAATCGTACGAATTTTTATAAGTTTATTTGATAGTTTGGGTCTATAAAAATAAACTGATGAACTGTTATGTCAGGATCATAACTCTGTACGAATCAGAGACATGGACTCTGAGGAATGCCGACAAGATCTATCTGGAGAGTTTTGAAATGTGGTGCTGGAGGCGAATGGAGAAAATAAAGTAGTGGACTGGCAGGATAACAAATGAAAAAGTCCTGAGAAGAGTGGGCGAAGAAAGGACTCTACTGAGCACGATACTTAAAAGAAAAGGAAACTGTATCGGACCCATTCTGCAAAAAGAGTGTCTCCTGCACGACGTCGTCGAAGGCAAAATAGAAGGACTGAAAGAATTTGGAAAAGAAAGAATGTAGATGTGGTTGATGCCTTATGCGAAAAGAGAAAATACAGAGAACTGAAAGGCGAAGCACAGGACCAGGAAGCATGGAAGCAGAAGTTTAGAAAGGAAAATTTATAAAAATGAATATAAAGTGATTAATGGTCATTAATTAATGGTATTAAGGCGGTAATGGAAATCATAAACAAGGGAGAAGAAGAAAATCATTGATTTTGTGATGCTGTCATACTATGGACCTGTCATATTATTATGTATGTATATATATATATATATGCATATATAAATATATATATATATATATATATATATATGTATGTATATCTGTGTATGTGTGTGTATATAAAATGTTTAATTACATTGTCTTATGCATGTGCTCAACACCTTTACGTTGCCTTATAAATGTGATATACACTTTCGCATTGTATATGCCTTATAAATATGATATATGTACACTGGTGTATCACATTTATTTTTAAAAATTCACAGGTATTTAAAAAAGTGTAAATCAAAAATATTGTCTGAAATCATTTCTATTAAATAAATTCATTTGTTGTCAATCGTAACTATGCTTTAATCTGGACGCTGCAATATTATTATAATTCCTGAGAATTTTATGTTAAAGGCTAAAGCTCATTTCATATAATTTTCTGTACTTTGGTATTTTAATTTTTTGATTGTACTGACTCTATTTTATCTAAAAACTTTTGTGATTTGTGAGGTCAGTACATTACCAAGAATATAATCTAAACAACAAAATGTTATCGTCTCTCTCTAAATAAAGTTCAAATAATTAGCAAACCTATTATAGGTCTCTCTAGAATAGCAAAATTAAGCAGACAAAATAAATCTTTAAGAAATTGCGGTTTATTTTCACTCATCTAATTAATTCTAAATGATTCCTTTGTATATTACCGAATAATTTATTAATTCAGTTCTATATTTTACTAACTATAATTAAGCTTGATATTGGACCGAATGACTAATTACTGAACCTTAACATTGCACCATTTAGTTTTCATTTCAGTTAAGGAATTAAAAAATTAAGCCCCATTACAATTAATTTATAGTTTATATAAATTTGTCTTACATATTAATCTTTATATTCTCTTTTTCTGTTTCTTAATAAATGTAACGAGTATATGATTTATGAAGGTATGAATGAAATTAGATCATTCAAATTTAGGCATCATTTCATTGCATACGCATTGGACATTGACTCGATTTAAACATCGGGATGTTGTTTTGTATTCATAGTTTGATTTGATTACTCAATTGTGCATGTATTATTCTATAAATGATATTGCAAAAATAGAAGAGGTCAGTCCAGGTCAAACGGTTAATGACAATATCATCAAGAGAATGTAACAAATTAGAAAATTATGAATTTAGAGTTTGGTTTCTATTTTATTATTTTTAAATGTGAAGAGTAAATTATTTTTAGCACGTTAATCGCCACGATCATATAAGAAAAAATTTTCACGTGCGTTAAGGTAACTTTATGAGAAAATATAGTATAAAATCTTTAGACATATATGTCTGACATAGCTCCGACTTTTAACCTCAAATTTTCTTTCATCGTGGTTATTGGCACGTAACCAATTATTGTCTTATTCTAATTTTGATAGATTTTGTAACAAGCAATCCAATAGTTAACCTTTTCTAATTATACTGATATTTAAACTTTTTTGCAGGAATGTCGAATTGGAAACATATTTCTTAAATAAGTGAAAAGGAATATCACTGTTGGATATCAGATACCAGATTTCTATTTGGATGATATTTCTATAAAACCGAGTTTTTATGGATAAAATTCGAAAACAGTTCGGAATTCCTATTTATTTCAATTTGAATTAAGAAATATATTCATTAGTAAGTTTTATAATATTCAATATTTTGGAAGATATCGCAGTTTTCCATACTTTTTTCTACTCCGAATTTTTTACTATCTATCACTAGGTTCTTAATTACTTATAGCTTACTATAATAAAAACTGTGTAATAAATAAAAAGATTTCACTTTCCTAGAAAAGTCTCAACTTTTCAATATTTCATTAAATGTATGAGCCAAATCAGGCTTTTTTTATGTTTTGAATACAGTTGGGCATGGGAATACAGTATAGATGCAACCAAAAAAAAATTATCAGTATTAAAGATTTATTTTAATAATAAATCAGAACATTAGTTATAATTGAAATTAATGAAATATAATTATAGATAGTAGTTACCCCAGTGCGTATGTACTATTAGATGCAATTTTACTGGATCAATGCCATAATTTTTTTAGTCTTCTGGTGTATGGAGCAGTGGAGCAACGAGTGCATTGGGGTGATTTTCTAATTTTTGATGATCATTAGTCAATCCTGTTTTTATGAAGTTTTTAATATAAGTTCATGAGTTTTATTGCTCATGAACCAGTATTAAAATTAGCAACAAATTCATAAAAAAGAGATAGACCCACCATTGATTTGCCATCTATAAAGAAAGCTCAGTCATTAAAAAGTCGTCATAGCAAGCTTATCTAGTTGCTTTTAATAAAATATTACAAAAATAACTATGGAGTGTTTTTTCCAAGAGCTTCTGAGTTCAGATTTCTATGATAAATATTTTCATTGAACTTGTTGGTTAGGTCGTGTTTGTAATGGTCAGAGTAATAGTGTTACTCGTAATTGTAATGGGATTACCTATTTATTAATTAGGCGCATTATTAACTTCTAGTAAAGTAAGTTGTAGTAAACGCAAAAAATCGAAAATTAAAATTGTTATATATCTTTACTTTTCAAAGATATCTGAACATTTTGGCATACCTTAGAAAAAATGGGTCTGGCCCAGAAAACCAATGAAAAAAAAGTGATAAAAGTGCCATTTGGAGGTCAGAAATGATCATTAGGCATATGCACATCAAACTATCATAAATTTTATAGAGATTTTAATAATAAGTATACATTTTGTTTACATTTCTATGGGTTCCGTACCAATGCTTATCCGTTATACTGCAACGCAGCGCCCACGCGCTTCGATATTTCGTTTCTTTGCAGCTAACGTATGGCGAATGCTTTGAAAAATAATTCAAAATTTCCAAAATATTTCATAGCATAAAAAAATCTAATTTTTGAAAACTGTTAATATTCTTCAAAAATTTAAAAAACTACAAAAATCGATTATTTTCAGAGTTCTAAAAGAAAATTGAGTCTTTTAAAATTCCATTTTTGGTACGGAAAGCTCCAGCAATTTGCCTCAAAACACGATGCCATGCACCACTAGTTATGTTTCAAATCAGTTTGTAGTTTACGTTGTTTTTCGTTACTGATACGAAATATTGGGCAGTATCTGCACCATAATTTTAATTTATGGTTTCATTGATTTATGTTCCAATCACTCAGCTGCTGTAAACGATATTAATTTATTAATAATATTTAACATCCTATTTTCGGTAGTGTTAATGCTTTGAAAACTTAATTTCATTTTTTATATTTCCTGGTTGTAAATTTCCAAGTCTTCTATCAGCTTGCACCTTCATAGTTTGCGAAGCGCATAATATGTTTTGATATTAAACGATCGGCGAATATTTCACACAGTCAAACGCAATAACGCTTCGACATGATACGGTTAAATAATATTATAATCTTTGAGACAAACATTTACTGATTATCTTAATTAAAAGTGATTATAAAGTCGCCTCTTTGACCTGTCGACAGTTTATTTTTTTTCTCGAAAATTGCGGAAATCTTTTTGAAAGTTTTTAACATGAAGGGATCATTTGTAGTGTTTTCTTTTTTGTGCATTGTGATTTTTACCGTTTCTGAAGCCAAGGTGTTTACAAGATGTGAATTGAGCAAGGAACTAAATAAGCTGAATTTTCCAAGATCATTTCTTTCAAATTGTAAGTTATTGAAAAAAAGTGTTTATAAATTAGACTCAATATACTATAAAGAAATTACTGAAAGTTATTTTTTATATTATTAATGACTTCATATTTTATTTCTATTAAAATAATGACATAGTGAGTCTTTTAAAATGATAACTATAGTGAGTCTTTTATAATTTTAATAATCAGATGATATCAAAATGTTTATTTATTCATTATATATTTTATGTAAAGATTGAACATATTGCGCACAAATAAATAAAAATAATTCGAATCAAAAATTATAAAATACTCACTATAGTTAGCAACCTATTCAGCCATGGTCTTAACATTTGGTCTTAAACTAATTTTCTTTGTTCATAATTTAAACCAAAATCATTAAATTTTGTTGCATCCAGAAACTAATACCTCCTTAAATGAGAAAAAAATATCACATTATCGATATCATTTGTAAAACCTCATTTAATTATTTAGTATTGAATTATAACATATAATTAAATTGAAGACATTATGCACATAATTTGTAAAACCCCACTTAATTATTCAGAACTAAAGTGATTACACATTTAATCAAATTGAACTTGTTTTGAGAGGTTTTACAAAGAAAAATTGATAATAATATCTCTATAATGGTTACTAATAATGAATGGTTAATACAAGCAAGTTAATATAAATTAAAATTGTTTTAAAGAAATGTAATGGTATACATTGCTAAAATTTCATCTTATCATATTATTATATTTGTAGATTTTTTAATATTGGAAAAACAGTTTCTAAGAAATTTCTGTACAACATTTTTATCTGTGTTATTTTACGCTAATTTTGTTGTGAGTTTTATGCTCACAAAAATCACATTTTTGTCATTGTTGCGTGTAACATAAAAAATATAAAAATTAGTTAAAAATTATATTTATGGTCAATACAGTATCAATATAATAGCAAAGCAGTGATTATTCATGAAATCTTCAGAAGTATATAAAAAAAGTTTAGTGCATATTTGATTTATTTCATTCAGTAGATCCAATCAATGTTTTATATGGCATTACTATGACCAATTTAAATAGTATAGAGAGATGAATGTATTCATAGTTTTTTTTTCTCAAACTTAGTAAACAGAAACATTTTACTATGATGACTTTATTATAAATTAAGGATGATATGCTCCAGTAGACCAATCGTCAAAAATGTAAAAAAACTGGATTATGCCTGTGATTTATTTAATCCAAATCAGATCATCTTATCCATGTTGGTTCAACGATTACGAAATGTTTTATAACTTGTAATATTATTAATAATATTAGCGCAATCACCAGTAAAATTTTATATTATTAACGATCATTGTTCTTATATTTAATCGTACTGGGAAAACCATAGATCTTATAATACAATTTATGTATCAATTATTATTTATTTTGTATATTTCTATAAGTATTTTTATGAGTACCTACAAACAATTGATAAGGTAATATTGGTAATCACATATAAGCACTTCCAGCACAAGCATATTTTAATTACCGCTTTGCTTCTATAACAAAGGATAATCTATTGTATTTAAATTCTAAAAAATATAATCAGCTTTTATTTATCATGACTCGTCATATGTCAATTTCAAATCTAGTTGACCTTGCAAATGTATTTAAAAAATGCTGCAAGACCTCCAAACCGAAATATATGCATCTGCCTTATATAATTATAATTGATAATTGATTTATGTATTCATAACAAAACCATAGACCTCTCTCTTTGAAATGAAAACTAAATTATTTTTTATCTTATTTTAACCTTTTTTGTCCATTTTACCAAATATATTCTAAGATCATAATTCCTATCATAGGTCTTAAATATCTTGATTGCTGTTTAAAAAATTTATAGGCGAATTTATATTTTACTGTTTTAGTACATATTAACATTTGTTTTCTGGTTAAGACTAATTGTCAGTTTTAAGTCAATTTTTTTTTGTTATTAATTATTTTGTAAATAAAATAATTTAATTTATTCAAGAATTGTAAACAAAACAGTTTCAGAAAAATAAGATGATATAAATCAATGATACAAATCCCGAATGGTAAAAAATTGTTATATAATCGCATGTGCATAATATGATTTTTACTAGTTAGTTAAAAATAACTGATATAATTGTTTATATGGTTTATTATTCTGGCGGTATTAGATCTATGGACATTTTTTTAACATTCCCAAAGAATTATGAAGTTGTTTATTCAATTATAAGAGTGATAACAGATGTATTTTATTCTGATTAAAAATTCTGTTATATTATCATAATATTCATTCACAGCCATTTCCTAGCATTTGCAATTTGAAGGAGAAATACAAATACAAGGACACTAAAGATAAAATAGCATAATAATCTTCATGCAATCTACTCATAGACTCTAAAAATTATTATATATTTTTATACTTTAACTCATTTCATTTTATTTTGATTTAAAATTTGGTTCTATTAATATAGAAATTATTTAGGCCAGAAACATTTCCTACCATATAAAATTGAAAATTTCATTTAAATAATAATTTTGCACCATCAATAAGGAGACTAAAGAAACGTAACCATCTCATAGACTTACAATTATTATAGATTTTTATAATATAACTTAAGTTATATATATAAAAGTATATAACTTATATATTTAAGTAGATAAATTATTTGTTATTGTCTGTTGTAATAATAAAAATAAGAATATAAAATTAACTATGAGTTAATTTATAATGAGTTTGTCGGTTAATTAACGTAGTAGTCTACTATTTTGTCAATCCATTCCATTCATTATTTAAGTTCTTTCTAAAATAATGAGATAATATATTTACAATAAAAATGGAACATAGTGGTATCATAGTGAATAAAAAATAGATTAATATCTGTATATTATATTCCCCTTCTGTTCGAGTAAATTTAAAAAATTACTTGGATTAAAAATTATATTTTTAAATATTTCAGGGGTATGTTTAGTAGAGAGTGAAAGTGAAAGGACTACATCTAAAATGACTGGACCTCTGCCAAATGGAAGTTATTCTTATGGAATATTTCAAGTAATATATATACAAATTTCTGAAAGATTAATAAAAAAATAGTTTTACTATAAATTTAGATATAGCATTTGTTTAAAATAAAAATGAAGTCTATATTTTCCCAAAATTTAGTTATCATAGTAATATAAAATAACTAGCTGAAGTATAAACGAGAGAAATATTTATAAATTATCAGAACAAAATTATACTTTGTATTTATTATTGACATATATTATTAATATGTCCAAAATATTTAATTTATTTATATTTTATTAGATTAACAGCAAGAAATGGTGTGCAAGAGGACGAAAGGGCGGAATTTGCAATAAACGATGCGAAGGTAATAATATTAAACAGAATATTATAAAATGACGCAGAACACAATAAAATACAAAATAATTAAAATATAACTTGCATTAGTATGATTAATATTTTGCCCATAGACTAAATCATATCAACCTTCTAATTAAATAAAAGTGTGAATCCGACAAATTCATAAAAGTTACTTGTAACTTTTTCAATAACCAATTATTCAAGCCAATTATTTTATTGGTCTTGCATTTACTATAGAACTATTTAACCCTTAAACCACGTATCTTTTACTCTAATTTAAATAATTTTTCCAAGAATTTACTAATTTATCTGCAGACTACATTTGTAAGATAAGCCAACAAATTAACTTGTTGTCCATCGAAGAGTTGTAAATTATATGATAAAATAAAAAATTAAAAAAATGTCTTGTATTAGAAGTAAATTGAATAACGATTCTATTGGTATGTTTTCACAGATTTTCTAAATGATGACATATCGGATGACTCTCAATGCGCAAGAAAAGTCTTTAATGAGTTGGGATTTCAGGTAACAAGTAGGACATCATATATATGCATTACCCTTGATGACAAAACTAATCCAAATTTTAAATATTTGATTACTATTTGACTTTTTTGATAAATTTCAGGGTTGGCAAGGCTGGCAGAAAAAGTGTCGCGGAAAGCCTTTACCAGATATATCACGCTGTTTGTGATTGATTTAATTTTTAATTTAGTCGTAAGTACTTTTATATTTTATTATTTCATATTGAGATACTATGTTTTAATATAATTTTGAGTAATTATAAATAATTGTAATGTGAAGAATAAATAAAACACTTAAACAATAAAAATATGAAAAATAGTCTTTTTTACCACCATAAAAAGGGATTAATATTAATCAAAGTAACTTTATCAAAGATGATAAAAATTCTTACTTGTGGTTGTAAAATTTGAGAGATGTATAGTAATTTTAAAAAATACTGCTGTATATAAAATGTGGATCAGGAATAATGAATACTATAAAAGATTTGATATAGTACACATTTCAAGCCTATATATATGTATGTATCATAACAAATACATTTATTTTATAAGGGTAAATAAGAGAACTTTTACGAGAACTTGTGAGATAAGTTTTGCCAAACAAATATTTTAAAGCTGAACGAATGAAGTGAATAACGAATCACATTTCATATGGAGAAATAATAGTTTGAAATACATGTATACAATAGAAATTATATAAAGTTTGAATTAGTTATTGTTTAAATTGTGACCAAATATTTGACCTCGTACCTATTGCATTTTATATTTAAAACACATACAGTATTTGTCTACACAATATCATAATTTCTGCGCTAGATTGATTATCATATTTTAATTCTAGCAGAAAATCTAAAAATAATATATTAATATGTTTCGCTTTTAATATAATAATAAACATAGAACTACGAATTTGTTGTGCAAGTTATTACGCCGCGATACAAAGCAATATCTTAACAAAGAATTGTTTTTACTTGCAGCAATAGTAGGCGTTAAATACTTATAAATTAATATTTTTGTTAATTTAAACAAAAAAATGAAACAAGTGCCTTCGGTGCCTGACAACTATTAGAAAATTTTGTAATTTCAAAGTCATTTAATTTGAATTAACAGTTTTACTTGTTATCGATTTCAGGGCAGATGTAAATAATCCTAAATGAACATAATCTTATAAATGATTAAAACTGTTTTACAAAACCAACCGTATACTAATAATTTGCTTTTAAATAAATAAATTAAAAAAATCATTTTTGAATCAAAATATGTAAAATTAAATTTGAATTCTCTGCGTATCAGTAAGGATCAGGTCTAGCAAAAACTAGTCCCGGGTTCGATCCCAACCTCGGTCAGGCTAGATATCAAGCAGTTTGATATCAAATTTTCACTGGTGGTTGTAAATCTAAATATTAACTAAAGGAAAATTGCTTTATATGTCTAATATATAGCACATGGTAATAAAACAAACGGGAGTTTAACCACTGAGTTGTAGTTTTGTTGAGAATAACTATTTTGATTACTTATAAATTAGCAATCACAGCTCAAAGGACAATTAGCTCTGATCGCTGTTTTAAAAAAAATCCTTCTAAGAAATTTTTAAACGTTTTGAAAACAGTGATATAGAGTCTCTTTGTGTCGATTTTAATAGGTAGAACTGCAATTATAAATTATGAATTATGTTCGTGAAAGAATGGCCATAGATATACTATTTTGCTGCAAAGATGAATTTGCAATTTGTTGGAATTTGTTATATATAAAGAATAGCAATAATAGTTTGAATATATGCATATTAGAAATTCAATAAAAAAACACGCATAGATACAAGCTCTATTTTGTATACCCTGCAATAAATAAAAACTAAATCGTCACACTAGGATTTTGATTCCCAACAATATTCAACTTTGCAACTATATGTTTTTTATAACAAATATCAAAACATACTGCAAAGCATCCTAAGGAAATTTCAATAATTTTCATAAGAAAACTCTTATGAAAAAACATAAGTACAGCGAATCAGCGTATGAAATATTATCGGTTGTGAAATTATTTATTATTAAATTTTTGTATTTTAAGAGCAATGAATAAAAATGAAACGAGCAAAAATAGTCCAATGCACATTTTCGATTTAATTTAATTTCAATTTAATTGATTTTATTGAAGTGTGGATAATATTATGATTGTTTTCCGAGCTGTATTATATTGTACTATATGTGAGCAACTATATGTTATCGCTGGTAATAAAAAAGAAATTAATAAGCGTTTTGCTATGCAGCTTGTAAACTATTATTGAATTTATAATATGTATGTTTTATTATTTGAAATTCACAAATAGTGTTCAGGACGAGATTTGTACTGCTAGAAAACTACAAATATTATTTTATATTTCAAATGATTATTATTCTTTTTTTATTATAATCATTTTGATGTAAATTATTTGACCAACATAATCTGCAAATTATGTACAAATTATAAAATTGTCCAGCCTATATTTATCACAGCACTTAAAGGAATTCAGATAGTTTTTGCCGTACAGATAATAACGAAGGAACATTTGCTGTGTCTATATCATAGACATGATTTAAAATTTATCACAAAAGATAGTATAAATCTCTATTCTATTACGACTGAGTTCAGTTCGATAGCTATATATCAGAACAGAATATGTAATTATAAACATTTTATTGATTATGCTATTTTGATGATCCACACAATCAGAAAAAAACCTAATTAAAGTATATAATTTGAAACAAAAAACTATCGACTTGGTAAGAAATTAGAGTATTACAACAATGAATTATATTAATTTTAAGCCAATCTTAAAGCGTATCCAGGCTAAAATTTAAATACTGTATTACTAATATAGTCATTAGTAATTACTATGGGACATGTGGGTTTAAGTACGAAGGCAGTGCAGTTTTATTTGAATAAAAATGAGCTTGCACTTACATTCATAACTCGAATACATATAGAAAGACAGAATAATTAAGGTACATTTTCAAAGAAACAATAATGACAACAAAACAAATGAAACAGTGGCGTAGAAGTCGAACATGGCGAGATAATATTAATATAACTACCTTATATTAAATACAATAATATGTAGGTTACATTGGATTTATAATATGATATGGTACATATTATTCTTGTTTTCCTTTGATTTTGAACAGCAATTAGAACATAAGAGTCCTATTGCTGGAATAAATATGCTTCTTTTACGTAGATTTAACCTAATGGTTGATCAAAGAAAATTTCTCTAATACTGATGATGCATAAACGCCAGGAAAGCCCTATTTTTACATGTAATCATATTTTATATTCATATTGCTTGAAAAAATACTGGTCAACGCAGTATCAAATCTAGAACCATCGGTTGCAAGACCGAAGCTCTTTATCACTGGGCTACGGAAAAGCTCAAGATACATTTATGGTAAATCTAGCCTGCTGAAGTGCAGTTTCGGAGGTAACTGTCTTATGTATTTGATTGCATAAAAGTATGATTCGCAAGATTTATTATAGGATATATGCATTAAAAAGAACTACAAATACTTTGCATTTGCAAGATGCATACCAATATGTGTGATAATCGATTTAAATTTAAATATTTCGATTGTATATGACCTTTCTAGCAGTCTACGTATTTCTACCGTCTAACAGTCTACTTGTTTACCTATCTAAATGTCTACCTGCTCAAGTGACTACTTGTATACGTGTCTATCGTGTCTACCCGTCTAAGTGTCAACTTGACTACTTTTGTAGCTACCTACCTACCTCTCCATCATCTCCAAAAAGGCTGGACCTGCCTTTGACAGAAACTAATCAGCATGTCTACTCTTTATCGATAAAAAACTATTTTGATTTAAATCGTTCAAAATTAGTTCTTCCGTCCTCTTGAACACATAAACATACACATACATATACACTAGAATGGGTCGATTTGCATGAGTCAAAAAAAGTCGCTTAGACACATATGATTTTTAGATACTAGGTATCAAAATAAGATAAATTCTGATATCCCGTGCATTGACCTAAAAATAAGGGTTAAAACTTAAAAAATTCCATTTTGACCCATTTAGAGTGCCCCAATCGTATGACCCACCCCCACTAACTTTAAAAGTCCAATCCACAAATGCCCGTGGCTCATCACCCGGTACCCCCTCTGAAAGGTTTTTCAAAAATAACCCTTATCTTTGGGTCAATGTACGGGACATCAGAATTCATTTTAGAGGTATGGTTTCTTTAGCAAGGTATCTTATTTTAATCCATAGAATCCAAAATTCATATATGCCTAAGTGACCTCAAAATCGACTCGCTCTAATATACACACACATCTTTTTTTTCTAGAGTATGTCAAAATGTTCAGGAGGTTTTGAAAATGCTAAAAATTTCATTTTTTTGCGATTACTATAACTTACCGTATGGAAAGTTAAAAATTAACAGTTCTAAAACTTGATAATTTATTTCGATGGTCTTAGAAAAGTCTTTTATGATTTTATAAGAAATATTTGGTACGATTATTCTGATAATTTTTTTATGTTCAAGACATAGTTCTTTAAATTGACATTTGGAATGGAATGAATTATATATTTTTAATACTATAAGATAGTGATTTGTATATCCTATTTTTCAATTTATCTTAAGGCTTATTTTATTGTAAGAGAGATTTTTGTGATTTAATTACATAAACCTGGTCAAATTTAATAATACATTCTTTCACTATTTCATCTTTCTACTACAATATCTACAACAGCTGTTAGAAACTAGTAATCAATGCAACAAAGTTAATGAATGAATCAGGGCCGCTACATCACCGTTACAATCACTTGAATTTATATTCTAGTGAATGGATCCACAACAGGGTTCTGCCTAATCCTTTTCATAGAATTGTTTCATGACGGAATAATTTATGCGCATTTTTCAACGGACATGGTTGATGCAATAAAATAAAACAAAAAATATACATAACGCGTTCATTTTGTCGCGTAGGTGTCGCAGTATGGACGGCATTATGCTAAAACGGGCACACAAGAGCGCACCTTTATAATTTATTTTACAATCTCTATAAGTCTACACTACACATAGACCTATTCCATATATGTCACTCAGGTGGGCGATGCGGATTGATGACCTGGGTTCTAAACAGACTCTTCTTTGGGAATAATTTAACATTCTTTGCCATAGCACGTGCAAAGTGTTGAATGAAATTCACGAGCGGAACCAAAGGCACTACACGGATAAAATTATAGTGACTTCGAGGTAGAGTAACTGCCACTGTGTAAGTGGCATTTTCCGATTACTGAGCTTCCTGGTTGATCAAGATTAATTGAAATTTTTTCGAAATTTTCAAAATGTGATAATGATTTTTTAATAGCTAATTACGAAGAATCGACGGTCCTTTCCCAAAAACTAATTAACACTACTTCCAAGTGATGTATTCCAACGGATTGGAATTTTCTAAGTAAGCAGTTTAAGTCTTAAATTGTGAATTGAAAAGTATCAACGTAAGTGATTGGTAAAACTAATACTAAAACTAGTTTGGTGCGAGGCATCGTGCCTTAAGGCAAATTGCTGGAACTTCCCGTACCGTAATTAAAAATCTTGGTACGAAAGCCAAAAAAATTTATACAAAATGTGTACACATTTAAAAATTGAGTTACCGTTTTTGGCACTTTTTGCCCCGTATCTTCAAAACTAATCAGCACGTCTCCTTATTAATAGGAATCGAATGTTTTTTGAATAATTGAAACTGGTTGAACCATGTTCCCGAAATCGTCGATGAAAATTTGTATCCGCACACACACACACATACATTCATTTTTTCTAAGGTATAGCAAAATGTTCAGAAGCCTCTGAAACGTAAAGATATATAAACATTTTCATTTTCATTTTTTTGCGATTACTATAACTTGCCCCACGGGAAGTTAATAAGACTAACTAAATAAGAGTTCTTCATTGCTAAAACATAAAATAAAAATAAAAAACATTAATATAATTTAGTATTCTGATATGTCTTGTCTCGACATGTATGCTTCGTATTACGAATATGAACATACTTATTTTATAGGAAATAAATTATATACTTTATATCAAATAGTACTACTACTAATAATAATTAATGCAAAATTGAATAAAACAAAAGTACTAAATTATTTTAAATTAGTTTTTAGTTGCCCAAATATAAAATTCAAGAATAAATAACTGATTTAACTAATTTCTTTAGTTACTGCATGTGCTTATATAATAGTGCCGCCTTGGGATGAGAGCGTCTGTTGATTTTGTTATTCAAACTTCAAATAATTAAGTTTTCAAATAATAATATGATACAATAATTCTATGAGTGGAAAGAGAAGAATCACTAAATGTTACCATACATGATCTCAAAGTCATGCCATTACAATACAGCTGAATAAATATGAAAATGATATGGGAGAAGCGTCTTAAATTTGCATGTTTAAATAACATATTACTTTTAAAAAAAATGACATAAAATTTAGAGTGATTAACATATGAAACAAAAATATATTTGGAGATCAAACATAAAAATTGAAACAATCAATAAGTAAGAATAAATTGGACTTTTCAAAAAAAAAACAGTTGTGGTTTTTTCGAAGTATTTTAGTATTCAGAGTGTATATTCAACAATAAAATATATTAATAACACTAATTTGAAAAAGGTCTCGTGGAAAACTTTAAAATTGGCATCATATCATTATTTAATATTGGACATAATGAAGTTATTCAAAAACTTACTAATTATGATATAATAATGAGATTTATCATTAGTGTCGAATTTTCTAGACAAAAGCAAACTATGTATTCAGAAATTAATCAACATGTTGCTACATGTTACAACATAAACTGCAGTTTATAGGTAACAAAAAAGCAATAGCTTCAGAAATGTTTTAGAGTCCAAAGTTTCAATGAGTAAAACAATCACAAGGTGTCTAGTTTTCTAATTACTATATTTAATCAACCAGAGAAATGATTGCAGCCAACCCATTGTAAATCCTAACCTACGCACAGAACTAACCAACATGAGTGAGAGGGTTTACTGTCCCACACGCCATAGACAGGAAGTTTGTGGAAACTTTTACTCAAAAGTCGTTCTATTCGAATGTTTCTCTCAAAATATGTTTTCTGATGATGCATGTGGTAAAAAAAAAAACAAACAAGTGTTACTGATTTTTTAAAATTTATATACGTTTCAAAATGCCTAAGAATATGTTTATTTTAATTGACTCTTCATCATTTTTAATTTAATTTGAATAATATTAAGTAGTAAAGGAAAAAACGCAACAGCATCTAATTATTTAAACAAAAATATATTTAGTGATCAAACAAAATTATGCACATTGGTTTTTATCTTGTATTTAATTAATATTAATATATAACAAATGAGCTGCACATAACTAAACAATAAATATAGTTGTAAGCTATATTTTTCCTTCAGGAATAAACTTTCCGATATGTGTGAATAATCGACATAATTGCTATTAAATAGAAATTGATATTCAGTAACTTTTTTGTGACAATTGTTAATTTGACATGGATCATTTTTATGAGACAAACACAAATAAATATTTAAAACCTTACGGGAAGTTAATTATACCATTTGTCGTAGGCCATTAATATTTTAGAAAGTTTTATAAGACCATATAATCTATCATCATAAAAAGTTTCATTAAAACCATCTAAAAGTTTTATTCAACAATTAATTACGATGAAACGACCCGGACAATCTACCAAAATATGATCAGCAGGATTCCCAAATGATAACAATAGTTTTTTAATGTTTTAAATTTCGAAAATTAAGTCAATTTTGACTCACAAATATATACATGCATAAACATACTGTTTACAATTTTGGTATCACGCGATTCAGAATAATCTCAAACGTCTGGAAAACAAAATTAGCCAATAGATTTTTCTGGTGATTGCTGTATACAGTATTTTTTTTGTAGGTATGTATACATATATTTAAGGCAGTCAAAACTAAATTGAAATTCATAGCAATTAAATTTATATTTTGGAATTTATAAAGTATAAAAATTTATAAAATAAAATAAAAGCGACTTAACGAAGATTATTGAACAATTTGAACAGTTCTTTATACAAGAAATTTGTGAATAATGGTAAATGATATTCAAAAGAAAATAATTACACTTTTAAATTTTGTCTAGTGAAAAAATAGAACTTAATTGAAATTCATAGAGAGCATATATAACATGAAATAAAAGCACATTGAAGATTATTGAACACAAAGTTATTTTATAAAAATTATTACTGGTCAGATAATAAACATATAAAACACTTTCAGTGATTGTCATATTCTGTATTTTTACGGTCTGGTGCATATATACAAGATAAAAATATGTTTTGTGGCGAGAGTAGCTCAGTCAGTTTCACGCCCGATTCACACACCAGGAGATACTCGGTTCCAGTCTTGGCACTGACATAGAATTGATTTGTTGAATTAAAATTAAATAGATTTTGAATTGTTGATTTGAAATAGACCTTTATGCAGCCATAGAGCAAAATAGTCTCATCTTTATTTCAACATATAGTCCAACATATTGGCCAAAAGAAGAAGCAGGGTTAGAAAAAAAAGAAGGGTGAAGAAGTCACATGTAAAGACAATTGGATAGTATATGATATAATAAGGATGGTATAAAATGTAAAAAAGATGTGTAGGTATGGCTAAATGCTTTAAGAAAGCAAGGCCAATATTTTTTTTTAACAAAAAAAAATTTTTTTTATTGTTTCAACAGCAATCAGAACTCTTACTTTACATGTTCTATAAGCTGTTTGTTGAAGACTAACGTATACCTAACGTATTTTATGAGAGGCAACCCATCGGTTTACCATTCTTCTATGTGTGGGGTTTATATTAGCTTTTACGTCTAATAGTTATCATATGATTGAATGATGCAGCTATGTCCACAAAGGACGATTTCCACTTAATATTATATTGTGATCTATAACCCTAGGTGAAAAATTGACATCAAAGCTGCTTGATGTCAGGCTTTGGCGGTAGAGGGAATCGAACCAGGGAACCCGGGACTAGTTGGAGCTAGCTCAAATAAAAATAAAACAAAAAAGTTTAAAGTAATAAAAGTTAAACTCTTCACTGTGGAAACCGCAAAATAAATGATAACATAAAGCGAATCTTGTCTGAATTTTATGTGCACTAATGTCTCTATTTAGTTAATGGTAGCTAAAGATTTTGCTTATTATTTAATAACATCACAAATAATATTTTCAGTGATGATCATCATCATCTTTCCTCCGGCTCTCGTCAGTCGGTACCTCCAGGGCACTCCTATTGAATGATACAGCGCAGGCAAACAATCATCTTCATAATACAATAGCCTACGCTTAAGATTCCCAAATACTTTTTATAAAGAACTTTTCTCAGTTATTGAATTCAAGGCTCCATTGTTTATAATGATATGAATGTGTTCAAAATTATCATAAATTTAAAAACTTATTCTTTCATTTTGAATTTATTATTTCGGTAGAGAATCAACAATAGAAAACCATACCATACCATAACTATGCTTTTAAGAATAAATAATTGGGATAAGATTAGAGATCTGTACTTTCATCAATTTGTAACTTATAACCTAACAAAAATAAAATAATCAGGATTTTAAATCGATAACCATAAAAAAATAAACCTTTTATAATTCAACTTTTAAATTTAGACTTGAAAGAACCACACTTTAGTTAGTTCAATAACTTCAATGACTTATCGTTTTCTGGTGTAACGATTTCAAGGTACCTTTAATAGCAATTATTATTGAAGAGCAGATCATAATATTATTAATAATGTAGATAATTTTTTTAAATCATCATTTTAAATTGTGAAATAATAATAAAATGCCACAGTTTAAATAACATTAGATATTGATTGAAACACCTATTAAATTAATAACTTATTATAAATTTACTCAAAGCTACATAACAAATAGTTCAGAATGATATATAATTTTTCTATAAGACTAAAAACATAATTGTACTCATATTTTAAAGTTGGAAATTAATGTAAAATAAAAATTATACCACTCAACACTTAATTTAATTCACATTTTAACACTTAATTCAATAACAATTCTTTATCAGCATATAATAAAAATAATTTTTATTCCAACACTCAAAGCTATAACAATAAATTACTTTGAATAATTAATTACTCATTAAGAGGTACATTATATATTTAAAAATATTATGAAGCGATTGTCGATAAAAATAATATAAATAATGAGTTACAATAATTGAGTTTCAATGGATCGTATAAATAACTAACTAATTAACTTCGACGTCTGGAGGCCTTTTCGTCGAGGCCAGTTATTGTTCCTCAAATGACAAAATGTTCAAGAAAATTATTAGCCAAGACTAATTTCATGTATTTACAATTTATGAAATATCGATTTCTGTAGTGTGGCATATCGTGTTAAATTTACTTTCGTTTGATCGGTTTACTGTAGAGATCAATTGTATTAACTATTTACTGGTTAGCCGTTTTGCTCATAATTATAAAATAATTAGAAAAAATCCCAATCAAGCACTGCAATGTAAAATGGTTATGAAAAATCTTTCACACTATTCTTCCCCAAATCGAATTGGAGGTCAGCTCATGGATCTGCCCAGGGGAGTACTACCCGAGTACCCATTATATATATTAGGTGAAGTAAAATAAAAATCCATTATTTTTGCAATAGTTGGTTTTAATATCTGTATCTCGCGTTGAATAAGTCCGATTGAGTTCTGTGTTAGAAAGATGAAATTTAGTACTAAAAGAACGTATTTGACAGTTTTGTAATCATTCGGCTAGGTTTTGTTTGAGCGCGCGTCAAAAATGGACACCAGCTATCACACTCATAAGAAAGTTACATTGTATTTTACACTTTTTGTTCGATAAAGGCAAAAACGCAAGCCAGGGGGCTGAAAATGTGAACAGTATTTGTGGTCCTGATGCTGTAATATCCAATTACGCTCAATTTTGGTTTCTTGTGGGGCTGCGCCAGTAAATCAAGAATTTCATCTATCCAAAGGAAACAATCTAAAATTTTAAAGTGTATTGCAAATGTACCTTGGTATGTCAGCAACCGAATACTACATAATGATCTAAGAATCGATACTGTCCAGGAGGTAGTGAAAAACAGAAGTGGAATTCATCACGACAAGATCATCAACCACAATAACCCCACATTAATTCCCGTATTACAAGCATCACATATTAAAAGATTGAAGAAGAAGCAACCCTTCGATCTAATGCATTAAAATGGAGTAGCCCACTGGGGTGATCTCCGTCATGTCATATATTATAGAACTCCAGTACTGTTACTGGAGCTCTAATAATCAACACAATAGCTTATAGAAAAAAAATCCGATTGCTATTCAATTATTGTAAAAAAAAAAATTGGTTTCGTCGATTCATTCGGGTGATATCGAAGTCAAAGACGCAAGCGCACTAGATGGCCAATTGTCGAAAATGCCGACAAAAATGAAGAGTCCAACTGTCATATAAGTCGATTTCGGTTGCCCGAGAGCTAAAGACTGTAAAAAACGTTTAACACCACTTGAATAAGCTAATCACTACTGAATCGCAAAAAAAATCGCCTCATTTAATTAGTTAGTTAAATTTAAAATAATTAGTTTACCTGCGCCTTTTATATTATATATGCATCATATTTGTGAATATGATGCATTTATTACTGTTATGCCAGACAGATGGTATAGGATCAGACAAAGTTAGTACTATAAAAAAGATAAAATACTAAAAAACATCTTCATTTATTTTAAACAAATCCTAAATGCTTATTTTTGTTGAATAATAACACATGTCCACATTATGTTTTCCGATGTAGTTTTTACCGCTGAACACGAATTACTGCTGAATTATACAGAAAAGAACTTAATGGATTATTTAAATGGAAATCAATAGTCATTGAATAAAAAATATCACAAGAAATTACCGGGTCACCCAAACAAATATTTAAACAAATTTAGCGAGGAATCTCCTACTCAAAGATTTTAAAAAAACGGCCATACGATCTTAAATAAAATGTCACAAAATAAAAAAGGGAGATATCTCACTGGAAATAAATTCTTTAAAACCATAAAACCCAGCATATATCCTTAAAAATAATGTATATTTTGATTGGCAATAAATATATTCAGAAAAAGTCATTGAATGTAAACAAGGCCAGGAAACGACAGAAATTTTATTTTAAGATTTCAATTATCATACAGAAGTATTACTAGATCGAAGATTTGTCGTTTTTTTATTTTACTGTTACTTTTATTATGAACCCGAAGAAATTTCTCGATTACAGGCAGCAGCAAGATCGATGGATCGATGATGATAGATATTTAATGTTCATTAATTTGTTAAACTAAATAGTCAAATCATAACCAAACTAGCCGATGTCCAGCAATGCCCACTATGCTCATCACAACAGCGATCTATATATTATATTCAATGTTCATGGTTTGTTGAACTAAATAGTCAAATCAAATAATAACCAAAAATTTGTCAAACAAAATATTGTAAGAGTTTCTATCTATACTTATTAATTAAATTGTATAAAATGTGTAAAATATTGACATGAACCTTATTATAATGCCATTATACTGACGGCTTGTAAAATAAATAAATATGTTCGTTGTAGTTTGACTCCCAATTTTTACTTTGAATTTGTGTTCAACGGTAAAAACTACATTGGAAAATTGGAAAACATATGTGTTATGAAGACAACTTTTTTGTAGACCTATATAATTATTATTGATTTGATATAGCTAAATAGACAAAAAATTCAATTCGGACTTGTACACAAAATACCAATATTTTTGAACTTCCCGTAGGGGAAGTTATAGTAATCACAAAAACATCGAAAATAAATTTGTATATATCTTTACGTTTCAGAGGTTTCTGAACATTTTGGCATATCTTAGAAAAAATGGATGTATGTGTGTGTATGTATGCGGATACAAATTTTTGTCGACGTTTTCGGGAACACGGTTTAACCGATTTCAATTATTCAAAAAACATTCGACTGCTGTTGATAAGGAGATGTGCTGATTAGTTTTTGGCGAAGGCAGGTCTAGCCCTTTCGAAGATACGGGGCAAAAAGTGCTTCAAACGATAACTCAGCTTTTAAGAATTTTAATAATTCAAAAAACATTTTACTTGTATTGACAAGATAAGGAATCGATCAAATTTTTATGAAGACAGGTCTAGCGGTTTTGGGGATCTAGTGAAAAAAGTAAAAAAAAAATGCCATTTGGCGGTCAAAAATAATCATTAAATATATGCACATCAAATTATCAGATATTTTATAGAGATTTTAACAATAAGCATAAATTGTGTTTACTTTCCTATGGGTTCCATACCAATGTTTATCCGTTAGTCGGCAACGCGGCGCTTCGATATTTCGTCTCTGTGCAGTTAAAGCAGTACTATTGCTTTGGAAAAATGTTCAGAATTTCCAAAATATTTCAAAATAAAGAAAACTTTTTCAAAAAAGTAAATTTTTGTCAAAAATTTAGAGTTTCTCAAAAATCTATTTTTTTTTAAGTATTTTAGTTTCAAAAATGTTAATCTCTTTAAAAAAAATAATTCTTGGTACGGGAAGTACCAGCAATTTGCCTTAAGGCACGATGCCATGCGTCCCATCTAGTTTTTGATATAAACTAGGTACAATACAAGGTTTGTTCTCCGAGTAGCACACTAACAGATCGTGTTTATACAACACGTTTCAAATAGCATACTTCATTATTACTTTTACAAAATATTTATTATAGAACAGGAATCCAACTAATTCCAAACCAATAGCTGAACTGAAACAATACTCTATTATCAGACTCCTGGTATTCATTACGATAGCATAAACTAAAACAAACACATGGAGCAGTTCCGGTGTTGTCTTGTAGCGCGTGTTGTGTTAAAGTCAAACAAAAGAATGTTTTATTGCGCCGCGGAGTTTCATTAGCATACTCCAAACATTATATCACAAAAGCCACATCCTCTCCTCATGTGCCAGACGACGGTAATATTTGTTCATGCACCTTTTGTACATATTTACACAATTTTGTATCGAAATACTTTCCACGATAACATACGTGGGCACTCTTTCGTGGGACAACTTTTCAAGATAAGCTCTTCTCAGATAATATTCAATTTATCGAAATTTGAAAATGACGTTTATGATAAATAATGGTCTCGCCCGTAGGTAAACGCTTAAGAGCGAGGGGACTTGATTCAGAAGTCCCGGGTTCTATACCCACTTCGAGCAGCCTGTGGACAGGCAGCAGTGACAACTATTTTCACTTGGAAATATAGATAGCAATATGTTTACAAGTGAAAATAGCCTCACCATAGACATTGCTGCACCAATAAAAAATCAACCCTATTAGATTCGAATCGAAAAGTCAACCCGAATTAGATTAAAATCATCAAATATGGATGAAACCATTGGGTTACCATCGAAATAATGAGAAGTTTCAGCCCAACAGCTTATTGGAGGTAATGTAAAATACAAAAAAGATAAATTATAGTTATCAACTTTTATAAATTTTTATAACGTTATTTACAGTTATAGCTGAGCCTCCCGTAGCTGATGGAAAGAGCATCAGCCTTTCCATTACCACTTCAACCAGTTTAATTTAAGCAAATATTGGTTTTTACTTAAAAATATAGTTTGAAATAAGTATTCAAGTAAAAAAACTGGAATTGAGGCAAGATATTGAAAATTGATATAAATATATCAAATAGTACAGGTCAATTGTTGAGTTTCCTTCTTAAGGGGGTGTACTGAGAGGCATATATTTTATGCGTTTTTTGAAAGACCATAAAAAGGCAAACAATATTTTTATTAAATTTTTGCTTACAGGTTACTAATTAATGTTCGGGAATCCAAAAAAAATGAAATTAAAAATAGCTAAAAAGTTTTAATTCTAGAAGTGTAAAAGTGGAAAGTCGCAAAAAATTGGCTCGTGACCACATACTCATGAGTTTAGCCCTCCAATTAATCTGATGAAAGAATATATATATTATTATGTCGCTATTGTATGAACTACGGACAAGTTAAAAAAATGTTTTTTTCACAACATAGCAACATGTATTTTTTTCAACTTTTTTGATATTCTGTAAATTGGGAATGATAGTTCCTACTAAGGAGAAGTCTATGAAGAAGACTCTGTAAAAAATGTCAAATAAACGAGTCCAGTAGAAGTTGAGAATTAGTGGTGAGAATTGATCATGCTCTAGAAAATATTTTAAATTTTGAAAAATTCTCTTGTACTTAGTATTTTGAATAGTTAAACTTTGAAAATATACAAAAAAAATATTTTTTTAAACATTCTAAACCAAAGGTCCTTGACACTAAACCTACCAATGCCGGTCAAAATGACCGTTTCAAACTTTGTATAACTTAAACGTTTTTGAACGTTAAAATAAATACCATTATCAAACTATATGAAAATACTATTACCAAACGATATAATTCTCAGAACATACTAATAAAAATTTTTTCACTCTTTAATATTTTATTATTTTTTCCTACCTACCGCTGTCGGTCAATTTGACCAAAAATAATATTATTTGGGGGGTAGTTTTCATCGAAATGTAGATGCACATTTAAACAAAGTATACCAAATGAAGCAGACAAAATTAGAATAAAGTTCTGTGCGAAGTGTGAAGTCATTAATAAATATATAATAAGTGGGTTTCCCTATTTGGGAAATAATAAGAGGAGCTTGTTCAATTTTTCAATTCCATAGTTTGTCGTTCTAAAACTAATAAATTCATCAATAAATTTAAAAAAAAAATGTATGAATGAAATTTCATTACTCTCACGGTGTAAAAAAGTGAACCAAAAAAATGCTTGTTCCAAGTTTTAAACATTATCTAATAGAAATAGGAGAAAGCAGCATAACTGTTCCGAAAACAATTAGAATTTATATCAGTACATTGTTTGGTGAAAATGTGGTAGAACAGATTGATAACTAATTTGTAGTTGGTATAATTCAATATTTAATAACTAAATTGTGTATAGATAACTTTTTAATTGTAGGTCAATTTGACCGCGCGCGTTATATGTAGGTATACCCGAGTTGTCGGTAGATTTAGTGTTAAAATTCCTTCTCCTTAAGGGGTATTTTCATCACAATAGTTCAAATAGAATTGTTAAGTGCTGATCAAACTGTTCACAAAAAATGCCTTATCTGTGGGTATTTTGAATCAGGTATAGGTTCGATTTCTGCCTCGAGAAGCCTGGGGTCAACTATAGTTGACATAGATTATACCTTGGGAATATAGATAGCAATATGCTTCCAAGTGAAAATAGCCCTTTCTCGACTATTACAAAAATATCATGCCCGGTCGTCCAACTAGCATTCGTTGTAGACATTCTAACTACTCATGAACTGCCAATTATTTGCTAATATTCCATAGTAGAAGACGAATATTAAAAAAAAGAACTATTACAGAAAATTTGATAATAAAATCACATAGAGATGGGGCAACTGTTTGGATTGCTATGTATAAAAAGACGATGCAGTTAGGTAAGTAATTCATGAAAACAGCTCATCAAACTCTTAAGTTCTGATCATTGTTAAATTCAAAATAATTCAAAAACAAAATGTATGTAGACTTCAATTTCAATAACAGTGTTCCCAACTTGAATACAAATCTCTTTAAACATTGTCTAATGCTTATCAACCTCAAATCACAGTCCATTCTCCACATTTAAACAAAATAACTCATTGAATTAGGCCGGCGGTATCAGCGGATGTTTTATGTCTGCAATTATTTTAATTGCTTTGCAGACATATATGGAGAATAATATTTTCGAAACGTTTGACGGTAGTTATAATTTATAATTTGTATCTTATATAGAATAGTACAATACAGGCACAGGAAGTAAAACCCACGCACGTTCATCGCATATATAATGGAACTGCCGGTCATTGTTCAAATCAAAAGCGTCCGTCGATCTGCTGCTTTTTGGATCATTGAAATAGAAATAAAATAGAATATGACTATTTGTTCAGAGCATGGTCCAATACACTATACAAAGTCACCGTGAAAAATTTACATTACAATGATAATGTGTTTAACAAAAATTTAATTAACTTTTTGATATTTCTACCGCGCGTAGGAATCAATAACATTTTAATAATAATGGCTGAGTACTGGGTGTGAATGGTGGGTTTCAAACTTGCAACCACAAGTTTTCGAGTTCAAATCCATGCCTTTAAATTACAAGGCTTTTAAACGCAATCCAACGATTAGGCTATCTTCTTTATTTGATATATTAGGTTGTCAAATATCTCCCTTCCGCTTTTTTGCTATTGGTTTATAATACAAAAAGGCGGAAGGGAGATATTTGACAAACTAATATTTTATTATTAGAATATCTTTAATAATGATTTTTAATTTTATGGTGTAATATTGCAAAAGATCTATTTTTACTTGGAAACATATTTACATCATTTTTTCCAAGTAGATTGACTTTAACATACTCTTTTGTATTAGTTTACTTGTTGGTAATAAATTATTTTGAGTAAATTTGATTTAGCTCATTTATTTTATACCTAAATACATATACATTTTTATTCAAAAATATATTCCTTGGCTTAAGGAAAAGATTTTTTTCTATAACAATAATTTATTTTTAATTAAGACAGTTTATTCCAGTTAAATTTAGTGTTATCAGTGCCAGATATGTTTTAATTCCAACAATAATAATATACAATTATTGCAGAGAAAAATATAGGGATTGAATATAAAAATTTGAAGATTCAATAGTTTTGATAAGGAACTAAGCACCATACAAATCTATGACAAATCTGTAAATTTTTACACAGAGTTTTTGAAATTTCATTTGATTTTTTAAACTTGCAACAGCATATTAAAAAAATGGATGTTTGGAATTCCGTATTTCAAAAACGATTAATTAATGCAAAGCGCTGTAATAATATTTTTAAAAAAATATTCTTCATCGCAAACCAACGTATGCCGGGACAGCTAGTATGTATATATATATCCAGTTTTTCTGGATTGCTAATATTATTTAGTGTTATTTTTTTTACTACCTAAACTCTTTACGGTTTTCCGTAAGGTAGTTAAAGTAATGGGCCGAAAATCGAAAATGAAAATTTTTGCATTTCTCCACGTTTTGAAGGTTTCTGAACATTTTGGCATACCTGAGAAAAAATGGATGTGTGTGTGTTTTGTGTGTCTGCATTTTTCCGTCCACGTTTTCGGACGCACGGATCAACAGATTTGAATGGTTCAAAAAACATTCGATTCCTATTGATAAGGAGATGTGCTTATTAGTTTTTGGCAAAGGCAGGTCCAGCCGTTACGGAGATACGAAGTAAAGAGTGCAAAAAATACAAATCGAGTTTTTGAGAGAACGGAGCATCCGTTTTGAATTATCTAAAAACATTCAATTTGTAAAGATTGAAAGAATAGATGATTAGTTTTTGGCAAATACAGGTTCAGCTATTTCGAAAATATAAGGCTAAATGTGCAAAAATGGCAGTTTTTGAGAGAACTAAGCGTCCGATTTGAAAGATTCAAAGAACTTTCTGCTCGTTTTAACAAAATAATTGCTTCTGAAAAAAAAAATTGTTTCAAATTTTTTTTTCAAAAATAATTTTTTTTTTCATAATTTTTTTTTGTTTATCGAAAATAATTTAGATTTCAATTTTAATTCTGACTAAAATTCTAATATACTTTGAACAAATAATTTCAATTTTGCAATACAGTTTATATAATTCTTATAAATATTAGACAATGTTACAATATTTATAATAATCTATTTGAAAACATTTAATATTCCTTGAACATTTCATTACGGTACGGAAAGTTCCAGTAATATGCCTTAAGGCACGATGCCATACACCCCACTATAGTTTCTTAATTATTTTTACGCTTGGGGATAAGACATGCCACCTTCTTAGGAGATGTTAAAACTTTTTTTTTTTCATATGTATATAAATTTAATAAATTAATAAAAAAAATAATTAATCTTTAATTGAAATGAAAATATTATTTAATAGATAATCTTTAATAATAAAGACATAAGAATTAATGTGTTACTAACACAAAATATAATAGAAATTTAATAAGTGAGTTAGTGACGGTGGTCAATAAATAATAGTAATAATAATAATAATAATATAAATAATAATAATAATAATAAAATAATAGTAATAATAATAATAATAACAACAACAATAATTATTATTATTATTATATTAATAATAATGATGTTAGTGTGTGTTGAAAATCTTTATTTTTATGTTGAAATACATGAATAAAATTATGAATTAGGAAGGCATACTTTGAATAAAACAAGGAAAAATTTTAAAGCATCTTTAGTTTCCACATATGATTTTTTTACGTCATAGACAGTATGTTTAAAATATTTTTTTTTATATATTTTTACGTTTTAAAGGTTTCTAAACAATTTGGCATACTTTATACAAAATGGATGTGTGTTTTTTTTGTATAGCGAAGGAAATGCCTTTATGCATCCCAGACTGAAGGATTATTACACAAAATGGTTGTATGTGTGTTTGTGTGCGGATACAATTTTTCGTCGATTCAAAAAATATTCGTGCTTTCTGTTAGTGGTAAAAAGGTGTTAATTAGTTTTTGACATAGGCAGATCCAACCGTTTCGAGGTATTGAGCACAAATGCACAAAAATGGCAATTCAGTTTTTGTGCAGCGTGATTGTTTGAGCAAAAGTTCAAAGTTTTCAAATAATTCAAAATATAAAAAAAATTGAAAATTTTCAAAAAAATCTATTAAAATTCAAAGTATTTTCGGTACGAAAAGTTACAGCAATTCGCCTTAAGGCACGATGCCATGCACCATTAGTTTGCTTAATTACGAATACTAATGTAAGATTTCAATCATATAATTCAAAAACCACAAAAAACTATATTTTGAAGGGTCCAATGAACAGAGTAGCAATGGTGGTCAACGAACAGTGCTCGAAACTAAACTTTTTTGATTCATCACATAGTGCATTTATCAATATTGTCAAAAGAAATAATACTTATTAGAATTTGTTAGTATTAATAGTGTGTTCGGTCTACATATAAGCAGTGCTGGATTTACAGTAGGGGCAGTCGGGGCTAGTGCCCAGGGCGGCAAATTTTCTGGGGCGGCAAAGTTTGGGAATTAGGGGAAAAAATGTATCTATACATGGAACAAGTATTTAATGCGTGATATTTTTTGCAATCAAATAGTTATTGACTTCCCGTAGGGTAAGTTATTGTAATGGGCCGAAAATCGGAATTGAAAATTTTTACATTTCTCGACGTTTTGAAGGTTTATGAACGTTTTGGCATACCTCAGAAAAAATGGATGTGTGTGTATGTATGTATGTATGTATGGATACAATTTTCCAATCACGTTTTCGTGCGCACGGATCAACCGATTTGAATGGTTCAAAAAACATTCAATTCCTATTGATAAGGAGATGTGCTGATTAGTTTTTGGCAAAGGCAGGTCCAGCAGTTACGGAGATAAAGAGCAAAAAGTGCAGAAAATAGAAATCGAGTTTTTGAGAGAACGGAGCATCCGATTTGAATGATCTAAAAAATATTCGAATAGTAATGATTGGGAGAAGTAGTTATTAGTTTTTCGCAAAGGCAGGCCCAGCCATTTAGAAGATACGGAGCTAAATGTACAAAAAATGGCAGTTTTTGAGAGAACTAAGCGGCCGATTTAATTGATTCAAAGAACTTTCTGCTTGGCTTAACAAAATAATTAATAAATAATATTTTTTTTTTAAATTTTTTGTATATCGAAAATAATTCAGATTTTATTTTTAATTCTGACTATAGTTCTAATATACTTTACAAATAATTTCAACTTTGCAATTCAGTTTATATAATTCTTATGAATATTAGACAATGTTACAATATTTATAATAATCTATTTGAAAACATTCAGTATACCTCGAACATTTCGTTACGGTACGGGAAGTTCCAGCAATTTGCCTTAAGGCACGATGCCACCCACCCCACTAGTTAAATATTAATATTGCACATTAGTTAAAAATAATTGAAAATTTTAAAATACTTGATTATAATCAACCCCCGAATCGCCACGATTCTCTAAATAAATTTAAAATCAATATATTTTATACGCTTTTAGATTATATCTAAATTTTTGTGCACTAAATCCAGAATAATTAAAAATTAATTTATTCATTTCACTTAATATTTTTGTTAAATTAAAGATTTAGAATTTAAGAAATGCATTTCAGAAATAGTATTTATTATTTTAATATCAAGATCTTTATATCAAAATAATAAACACTATTTCTTAAATGCATTTCTTAAATTCTATAACTTTAATCTAACAAAAATATTAATTGTTTTGCTATGGTAGTCGAACTTACATCCTTAACCAATTTACTACATATTGAATATCACTAAAATGTAAAATTATGACAGGGATTGTTCTATTTATTGATATCGATAATAATAAATACATTTAAAATCAATATATTTTATACCCTTCTAGATTATATATCTAATTTTTTGTGTACTAAATCCAGAATAATTGAAAATTAATTTTTTATATAATTTTTTTATATAATATGTAAATATTTATATAATTTTAATGATAAACTGTTAAAACGGTGAAAATTAATAGGGGGGGGGGGGCTAGAATAAAAGTTGCATGCGGGCGCTAAGGACCCCAGGACCGGCCCTGCCCGTATGTGTATTTGTATGCGTTTGTATAAATAACATAGTTTAACATTATTTTGTTACATGTTATTGTTACAATAATATATAATTAACTATATATAGCCGATTGGCCGATTGGCGTATAATAAATGAATAAATAAACTAGTGGGGTGGGTGGCATCGTGCCTTAAGGCAAATTGCTGGAACTTCCCGTACCGTAACGAAATGTTCGAGGAATATTGAATGTTTTCAAATAGATTATTATAAATATTGTAACATTGTCTAATATTTATAAGAATTATATAAACTGAATTGCAGAGTTGAAATTATTTGTTTAAAGTATATTAGAACTATAGTCAGAATTAAAAATAAAATCTGAATTATTATTTTCGATATACAAAAAATTAAAAAAAAAAAAAAAAAAAATTGAAACAAATTTTTTTTTCCAAAATCAATTATTTTGTTAAGCCAAGCAGAAAGTTCTTTGAATCAATTGAATCTGACGCTTAGTTCTCTCAAAAACTGCTATTTTTTGTACATTTAGCTCTGTATCTCCGAAATGGCTGGGCCTACCTTTGCGAAAAACTAAGAACCCCTTCTCCCAATCATTACTAATTGAATGTTTTTAGATCATTCAAATCGGATGCTCCGTTCTCTCAAAAAATCGATTTATATTTTCTGCACTCTTTGCTCGTTATCTCCGTACCTGCTGGACCTGCCTCTACCAAAAACTAATCAGCACATCTCCTTATCAATAGGAATCGAATATTTTTTAAACCATTCAAATCGATTGATCCGTACGCCCGAAAACGTGGGCGAAAATTTGTATCCATACATACATACATAAACACACACACACACATCAATTTTTTCTGAGGTATGCCAAAATGTTCAGAAACCTTCAAAACGTCGAGAAATGTAAAAATTTTCAATTCCGATTTTCGGCCCATCACAATAACTTACCCTACGGGAAGTTAATAAATAAATAAATAAATACATATGAATTTAAGGTAAAAATAAAATACGTTCCTGTAAAATTATATTACTTCGAAAGTCCACACTGACACCTACGCTCTCAGCATTTACGCACACGCAAATTAAAATATGAAAGAAATTGATAACCGATAGCATCTGCGTACAGAATTAACAATTAGGCACAGTTAATAAAATAATAACTCTCTTAACTGTTTGTCATCGTACAGGAACAATTTTAAAAGATATTATTGACACAAAATTAAATTTATTATTATTTTGTAAATATAGATAAAACAAACTAAAATTTATTTACTAACCTGATATGGGAGATGCGTGTGATAATAATGTACATTCCGTCACATTTTGTTGGGATTTGTTCTATATGTTTTATTATTAGTCCTATGTTCAGGTATCACATTTAGGTAAAAGTTCTATATTGCACAAAAATAGTAATAAAACAAGGTTTTCATACTTTATATGAAGCCTACGCGCGCGTTGGTTTTAAAATAATTTTTAGTATATAACACTTTTGAACAGTTTTTTCAAGACAGCAATAACCAATCTTACAAATTATTATTTTTGCAGAAAAATTAATTATTACATGTTACCATTACACAATACACATTGTCTCATTGTCTGCACACTTTGACAGGTAATTCAAACGATCGAGATCGACGTTTCGAAAATTATTATCACTTTCTTTATAATTCACATATGACACTATTTATTGAGAACTTTTATTTAATTAGTAACACAATTTTAGAACTATTTCACTCATAACTTTAATATTAATTTAATAAACAGTTAAATTCATATACTTATCGCAGACGTCCATCCGGCTCGGCGTCTGTTGGAATAATAAACGTATCGGTCTCGCATCGTGTTGATCGAAGGAGCGCTTATGTTGGCATCATGTGGGCAGGTACAGGTAAATAATACAAATAAAATTTACATTTCTAGTTGTTTCCAACTTGGATTACTATAATTTATATATAAGTATATTTTTATATAAATAAAACTTTTTTAAGAATATACGAGGTGTGTTCAAAAAGTACCCGGAATTACTAATAATTAAATTTCGCGGGTCTGGAGTGTCTGATTGTCAAATTTTTTTTTTTATTGTGTTGGTATACATGCCCCTAAAGTATGATGAAATTTTCAGCTATATTCACTGTTTACTTTGTCTGTGGTAGTCGCTAAGGTTCGACGTATTTTTCTGAGCTCGGCGATTTTTACAATGGAAGAATTGAAAAGTCAAAGAATTTGTATTAAATTTTGCGTAAAAAATGAAATAAAGTGTTGCAAAGTGCAAAAATTCACAAGATATGGCTCCGTGTGACTTTTTCCTATTCCCAAAGTTGAAGAGACCCATGAAAGGGCGGCGGTTTTCCTCGATTGAAGAAAATCGCTGAGAGTGCTCAAGGACATATCAAAAAGTGAATATCAAGGGTGCTTCGAAAATTGGAAAAAACGCTGGCATAAGTGTATTATATCTGGGGGGACTACTTTGAAGGGGACCACATTAATGTAGACGAATAAATAAATATTTTTTTGAAAAAACGAAAATTCCGGGTACTTTTTGAACAGACCTCGTATATAAGTTTTGTGTATGTATATTTTTAACAACAATCAGAACTTATCGCAGTGGTTTCCAACCAGTGGGGCCGTTCAATACTTAAGTATTACTCTTTTATCAAAAATTACAAACGCAATTATAAAATTTAACTATTTTCCAGTTGTGTGGAAAACCTCCAAAGTTATTCCTAATAAAAAGCCCCTCAAGGATGCTGACTTACCGTTAAGTTATAGGCCAATCAGTCTACTAAGTTGCATTAGTAAAATAATAGAAAAGGTCATTTATATCAGACTGTCCAACTTTTTAATTTCCAATAATATTATTCCTTATCACCAATATGGATTTAAAAACAATCACTCTACCATTAATCCCATATCCATCCTAATTCAGCAGTCAATTCTAAAATTTAATAGAAGAAGAAACACTGGGATGATCCTATTGGATATTGAAAAGGCTTTGATACTGTTTGGTTAGACGGCCTCATTTACAAAATGATTAAATGGAACTTTCCTGTAGGACTTATAAAATTAACTAAAAGCTACTTGGAAAACAGATCTTTTCAAGTACACATCAAATTTCTGCAACAAAATCCATTTCATCAGGAGTACCTCAAGGAAGTATTCTTGGGCCAGTGCTATTTTCTATCTTTATATCAGATTTACTTACAGCACCAAATACCAATTTACTAACATTCGCAGACGACACTGTTATATACACATCCGCTAAGTCCGATAGAATTATTATAATCAGACTTCAAGAACACCTGAATGCAATAATGGATTACGCTAATAGATGGAAAATTCGACTAAATATTCCCAAATCAGAAGCAATCTTATTTACTAAAAGAAGAAAATCACCTGTTCCTCAATCCTACATACACATAAACGGCAATAATATATTATGGAGAGACAAAGTTAAGTATCTGGGCTTAGTAATGGATAGAAAACTCAATTTCAACGACCATATCAAATGCAAAATTAATCATGCTAATAGATTATTATATTTATTGTACCCCCTACTAAAATTTAGCAGCAATATTGATCTGAAGATTAAGAGAAGACTTTATCTTGCAATGGTAAGATCAACTTTAACCTATGGAGCCCCTGCGTGGTGTATGACCAATAAACAAAACATAAATAAATTACAAATTATACAAAATAAAGCATTGAGAACGATACTCGGAATGAAGAGAAACCCTATCACTTATCATTATGTATCCAATCGCTATCTACACAACCGACTGAATATACCATTTATATATGAAATTATAAAAAAGCAAGCAAGAAAATTTTTTGAAAAATGCAGTAAATAATTGTAATAAATCTGCTTACGTAATACTTCAACGATCCCTGTTGGGCATGATCCTTCTTACAGTTGCTTTCAAAATATCATTTGAAACTACTGGGGTGCATGCAAGGTAAGGTGACCCGGTTACGGTTTGGCCAGGACAGTCCCGGCAGTGGCGGTTTAAGCTTTCTGCCGCCCTAGGCCCTATCCGTTCAGGCGCCCTTTTTAATAGACAAAATTTTACTTTTTTAATTAAACAATTTGTTTTAAATTATTTAGATATAATTTTTAACTTTGCATTGGGTAAGTTATAGTAATTTTAAATAGTAATTTCGGAGTTACGGAGCAAAGAGTGCTAAAAATAGAAATCGAGTTTTTGAGAGAACGGAGCATCCAATTCGAATGATCTAAAAAACATTCAATTTGTAATGATGGGGAGAAATGGTAATTAGCTTTTGGCAAAGGCAAGTCCAGCCGTTACGGAGATACCCAGCTAAATGTGCAAAAAATGGCAGTTTTTGAGAGAACTAAGCGTCCGATTTGAATGATTCAAAGAACTTTCTACTTATTTTAACATTTTTTTTGTGTATATCGAAAATGATTCAGATTTTATTTTCAATTCTGATTAAAGTTTTATATCTCATATATACTAAAAAATTATTATATGCTTTTAAAAAGAATAATAGTTATTGATTTTGAATTAGAAGTTGAAAAAATACTATATACATACAACAATGCGAAGAGATAAAATATATTTTATCAAAATCATATAACTCTTCGCATTGTAGTATTTATAGTATTTATTCAACTAATTCAAAATTAGTAATTATTGACAATATTCTTTCTGAAAGCATCTAATAATTCTTTATGAAGTTCTGAAAAAAAAATTTAAAATAACATTAACCACATATTAAAAAGCAAAGATTATTTTGCAAAAATTTTATTTTAAGATATTTTAACACATATATTGACACATTTATGTTTATTAACATAATTATTTAAATATTTTTAATTTTGATAATTATATGTACATAATTAGGATGCAACTTTTTTCCTCACCACCCATGGGGTAAAGTTGCCAGGCGCGTTTTTTTTAATGTGGTGTCGCCACAGAAATAGATACTTCTATTCATATTTACGTTTCTAACATTTCAAATGGAAATTGATATAGTGTAAATACTACTAAGTATCGATTTGTGCAGCCCTAATCCACTTAAACTAACTTACAAACTAATTATACCTAACTGATATCGCGAAAAGAACAATCCCCGCGAAATGACCTAATGTACCCAAAAATTTCGGTTTTTAAAAATGAAAGAACCTCTCGTGGTAAAGAAAAAAATCAATATAAAATGTATACTTTAGTATTTTAGCGGTGATTGTAAATTTATAAAAAAAGAGCATTTACATGATGTACCCCCCAGATCCACCATGTAAACACTTGGAAAAAAACTTCATAGGTTCCCAGCCTATGAAGTTTAAGGACAAATGATAATTAATTAATTAATGTAAAGAAGAGCGCGAAAAATATAAGAGAGGTTCTTTCATGACGCCACCCTTTTGAGCTCTGAATAAAAGTACGCAAACAACCCCAAAAAAGGTACGACCAAAGATTTTAATGTCAAAACGTCCCTTAACCTGATATTAACTAAATAATACTATAATAATAGAAAGTTTTATCTCACAGTTAATTTTCCTTTCGCTTATGTCATATCATCCAATTCAGTTATAGGCGGTAGTTCAGGTAGAAGTGGTGCTAGTTGGTTTTGAGTTGATATTTTCTGCCAAATCTCGTGCAAGACCTAAAAAGAGGTAAACATAGAATTTCATTACATTTATTCGTATGGGTTGCAGAAGTAATTGTTGGTACCCACTTGCACATATCCTTTAATTCGGTAGTGGTCTCTTGGTGGTAAAACATATAGACATACAATAAAATGTCTTCTTTGAAAGATATCTGAAATGAAAAAAAAAAACACAAATGCCCCTAAAAATAGGGACAAACAAATAAACGGGGCCCCGTATATATAAAAGAATATATGGTCATAACTAATAATAAGGTCAAATTAACAATAATAGGATAAAAACCTGTAAATATGCGTATCCTCCTGGCAGTTATTTAGAAGTCCTGGTGCTTTGTGGTGCGAAAAGACATTGATTCTGTAACCCTGAAATAAAAAGTGGTTTAGAAAATATAAAGAAAAAAGATTTATACATATTACTTAGCAGTATGCCAACAATTTTAGTGTCTTGGTACATCAATTGTTCTGACCAATTTCCTCCTATGGGTTGTGGAAGTAGTTCTTGGTACTCACTTGCACATATCTTCGATTCGGTAGAGGTTTTTTGGTAGTATGCTTGGTAAGCAATTTTCTTGGAAAGATATCTGAAATGAGATAAAAAAAGCACAAGTGCCCCTAAAAATAGGGACGAACATACAAACGGGGCCCCGGTAACAAAAATAAAAATATTTTATACTTATATCTAATCAAGGTCTAACTATTTAACATTAACCTATGGATACGAAAAAACCTGTAGGTATCCATATTGAAGTGAACTGAAAGGGTTAAGGGTACTCTTGTTAGAGTGTAAAGATTGCTATTTGGTATGTTTAGCATCTCACTCCCCAATATGAAGGGTTTACCTTAGCGCCCTAATTCGACTCAACAAAACCTGCAGTTACCAGTGGAGATTTTAACTAACTACACAATTAAAACAGAATCTACTTACCAACTTATTGATTGTTACCCAGTTATGTTTACAGATCCGAGAGCTTGACCGCACTTATGTATAGTGATGCATTAAGCCTAAATTCGAATGTACTAACGATGGGGTAATGATAAAGCTAGAAATGATTAAAAATGTATAGAACGGCGTAATTACGCAGGGGAAAGCTTAAAATCGGAAAACTCGATCGGATTTTTCTAGATCGTGTTCTTTTTCCCTGGCACAACATCACAACCATCACTAATGCACTAACTTGTGTCCTCCGTATTGGATTGACCACCTGAGAGGACTGATACTAAAAAACGATCGCGACTCCGTACCTCATACGATAGGAGCCTTATAGGCAGGTGGAGAGATCCTTGGAAGTGATGTATGTAGTCTTTATCGCGACTCTGGACCACATACGACAGGAACCGTATAGGCGGGTGGCGGATGTAGTTTGCACTAAAGGTTGTGCAACCCTTTGGAAACATTGCATGCTGTCGTTACAAAGACGCAATCACTTTTTAAGTATCAGTCCTCTGAGGTTGTCAATCGAGTCGGAAGTACACAATTAGTGTATAGTGGTGCGTGTGTTGTTCCATGGGCGAAGAACACACAATCCAGAAAAAGTGAGGCTTCTCCGATTGTATGCGATCCCCTTTGTCATCACGCCGTATCATACACATCTATAATTTCAAGCTTTTTCATTAACCAAAACAATAGTATATCAGAATTTAGACTTAAGACATGACTACAAAAATACAGTCATATCTTGGCACCTACGACGAACACAACTAGGTAACATTAAATAAGTTAATAAGTACAGATTATGTTTCATTCATGTAGTTAGTTACGCACTCTACAGATAATTACCGGTTTTTATTAAAAGTCAGATTGGGGCGCCAAGGTAAACCCTGTATATTGGTAAACGCAATGCTAAGATGTACCAAGTAGCAGTCATTGCACCCCAAAAAGGGTACCTTCAACCTTTTTAATCCACCACAATCTCCTAGCAGTCCCGGTGCTTGTCGTCGTGGTGAGAAATTAATTCTGCAACCCTGAAATGATGACAATGACTTATAAATACTATGTGGTAGTCTACTCGTAGTTCGTTGTAGTACTCAACCGCCTGGTATCTTTAGTCGAGGCCCATTTACACTAAAATAAATGTCAATTTTGTTATTTTTTTACATAATTTAGGGTTTTGTATCATCTTACCTTTTTTTTTTAACTTCAAACAGTACGTCTTCAACGTTTCTCCGTTTAGGAGACCTATTGTGCAATCACAAAAAATTTAAATTATTTAATTAAAACACATTCATTGCATTGCAGCAGAAAAATCAGTCAAAATAAAAACAAGTAATTTATTTAACAAAGTTTTTAGATTTTTAAACGAATTATTTACATCCATGCTACTAACAAAATAATTCAAAAAAAATTAAACATTGTACAAATAATACTAATTATAAATTGAAGTGTATGGGGTTGCGTTGCTTCTGGGAAAAACATCGCAAGGATCCACACACCAAATGAAAAAAAAATATTAACGAAACGCGAATTACTAGAACCTGCCGTGGGGGATAGGCGACAGGAACACATTTAAACGCGGAAATCGTTTCAAACGATATTAAAATTACGAATAAGTCCTCGCACGAACAAAAAAAAAATTAAAATGTGGACGCAAATAACTCAAAATTATAATTTAACATAATTATAAAAAATAATTAAAAATTGTCAATGTGATTGAATAAAAAAAAATCATGCACAATAAATTCCTAAAGCAATCCGCCACTGCGCAAAACACTGTATGAAATCTGAAACAAAACAAATGTAGTCAATCGTAAATATTTGAAACATAAGATTTATATTAAAATTTAATATTATTTAATTATATTTACATTTAATAATCTAAAGATTGCATTAAATTATTTATGTTAACTCAAATAGCTAAAATTAAATATTTTCACAACAATAAACACTAAGGCGACACTTCAGCACAAATATATTGGATTAGAAAATGTAACGCAAATCGTTTAATATTAAAGAGACGAATTTTTACTTCAATTTATTTACATTCTTATAATTATAATTCAACAGAAAATCAAGTCAAATCGAATCAACCTAAACACAAGTTCCATGACACGTATTTGAAACTGAATGCACGAAATGATTACATAATACATAAATATTTTTTAAAAGACTTACCACTGACCACCTAGTAGTCTCCACCGAGAGGTCCAAATACAGAATGATTTTAGTTGTTATTGCGAACCTCTTTTATTGGGGTCAGAAAAGGACAAAACTATGAATTGTTACCAGATGATACTAAAATGCAAAAATTCCAAAATTGTTATCTAATTGAATAGTTTCGGGTTCGGAACCATAGAGGGTGCAATACGAAAAGTTTATTGTACCCCACAATCAGTCATAATTCAACCTTCGTGGCGAGATGGTCGAAATTATTACTGCTAATATTTGCATCTAGTTCTATTTGATTCATATATTTGATTTGATTGTGAAGTATTATTTGTATTAAATATGTTTTTATTTATATTTGCGTCTTATTAATTTGTGCGTTTTTATATATAATTGTAAAATAAAACTAGTGGTGTATGGCATCGTGCCTTAAGGCAAATTGCTGGAACTTTCCGTACCGTAATGGAATATTCGAGAAATTTTAAACGGTTTTCAAATATATTATTACAGATACTGTAATTTTCATTATTTTTGCTATCTTGTTATATCTGAGCAAATCAAATGTAAATCATAAATCAATTTATCTCCAGAACATTAACAACAATCGTCATTTCTTTTCGAATTCAATTTCAAAAAAAAATAGTTGCCTAATTTACACAAAATTGAAAAAGTGCTCCCGTATAGTCACAGTCTAAACGCATTTGTAAATAATTCTGAGCAAAAAAATATTTTTTGAAAAAAAAAAGAAACAAAAGTTTTTTTTCCAAAAGCAATTATTTTGGTGAAACAAGCAGAAAGTTCTTTGAATCCTTTAAACCGCACGCTTAGTTCTCTTAAAAACTGCAATTTTTTTTAACATTTAGCTCTGTATCTCCGAAACCGCTGGGCCTACCTTTGCGTCCAGCGTCCGATTTAAATGATTCAAAAAAACTTGCTGCTTGTTTTAACAAAATAATTGATTTTGGAAAAAAAATCAGTTTCAATTTTTTTTTCACAACAATTTTTTTTTTGTTCATCGAAAATAATTCAGATTTTATTTTTGATTCTGACTAAAGTTTTAAAGCTCACTTATATACTTTTTAATGTAGTTTCAACTTTGCAATTCAGTTTATATAATTCTTATAAATATTAGACAATGTTACAGTATTTATTTGTAATAATCTATTTGAAAACATTTAATATTCTTTGAACATTTTGTTACGGTACTAGAAGTTTCAGCAATTCCTTATATTAAGGAATTACATATTTCCTTAAGGCACAATTCCATACAGCCCACTAGTTAATTTGATAATTTTTATTTTAAACATGATACATCACTAAAAATATTAATGAGGCGCCCTTGAATAACTTTGATTAGAAAACGAATGGCATTCTATTTCATAGAGAATTATCTAGATCAAGATCAATCCTTAAATTAAATTGCCGTGACAAAAAAAATCGGAAAAATTTGCCGTCCCCCAAATTGTGCCGCCCTAGGCCCGGGCCTCACGGGCCTATGGGGTAATCCAGCACTGAGTACCTTGTGTCCCGGGTTTTTTTAAACGCAATTTTTAAACAATAAACGTATCAGTCTCGCATCGTGTAAGAAGCGCTTATGTTGGCATCATGTGGGCAGGTACAGGTAAATAATACAAATAAAATTTACATTTCTAGATGTTTTCAACTTGAATTCCAAACAAATGGTAAAAAGTTACTATAATTTATATATTTTTATATAAATAAAACTTCTTTAAGAATAGATCTAAATTTTGTATATGTATATTTTATCAGAACTTAACGCAGTGGTTTCCAACCTGTGAGGCATGGCCCTTCTTACAGTTGCTTCCAAAATACTATTTGAAACTACTGGGGTGCATGGCATCATGCCTTAAGGTAAGGTGACCCGGTTACGGTTTGGCCAAGACAGTCCCGGTACCTTGTGTCCCGGGTTTTTTAAAAGCAATTTTTGTCCCGGATTTAGATCTTTTGTCCCGGATTGTCCCGGGTTTTCGAAAAGTATAGGTCTAAATTAAATCTTCGCTCTTACTTGATAATAAAATTACAACTACCCATGAAATATCTGAAAATGTTATGTGCAAAGAGTATGCTTGTATGAAAAAGGCGGATTAAAATAGCCTCATCTCACATTCATAATATTAAACTTATATTTGAAATTTTACTAAAATTAACAAACAAACATGAAAATGAATTTCTTAACTGCCTGGAATACCTGAGTGCTAATTATTTTTAAATAATTGTGAAGAATATTGAACAAAAGTGACCACAAAGGTGACCATATTTTTTCAAGTCAAATCCGGGACGGTAATTTTTAGTTATGCTAATCCAGGACGGGGGGGGGGGGTGATTACTTTCAAACTAAGTTTTCAAACTTAAGTTATGTGTAAACACATTATTAAAATCTCTATAAAATATCTGATAATTTGATGTACATATGTCCAATAAACATTTTTGACCGCCAAATGACATTTTTTTAACTTATTTTTATTGAGAGTTCATAACCGCTGGACCTGCCTGCCCAAAAATTTAATCAGTTTTTTATCTTGTCAATGCAAATAAAATGTTTTTTGAATTATTAAAATCGGACGCTCCCTTCTCTTGAAAACTGAGTTACGTTTTTGGCATCTTTTGATATCTTCGGAACGGCTAGACCTGCCTTTGCCAAAAACTAATCAGCACGTCTCCTTATCAATACAAATCAAATGTTTTTTGAATTTTTCAAATCGGTCGATCCCTGTCCTCTTAATCGTCGACTAAAATTTGTATCCGCACCCACACACACACACACACACATTAATTTTTTCTGAGGTATTCCAAAATGTTGAGAAACCTTCAAAACGTGAAGAAATGTAAAAAATTTCATCTTTGATTTTTGGACGATTACAATAACTTACCCTACGGGAAGTTAATAATTATTGAATGGTTGGTTTCCAATTTGACAAATTGATGTGCGTATGCCTAATGATCTTTCTTTGCCACTATATTGCATTTTTTAACCTTTTTATTGGATCTCCAAAACCGCTAGACCTGTTTTTCCAAAAAATCAACTATATCTTATAAATACTTCTTTTGTTGAAACGAACTATTTTTGACATTCATAAATTTCAGTTAGTTTATTATTATTTGCCAGAATATGTTTAAATTTTTATTTGTTTCTAATGCATGTGTAATATTGATATTTTGGTTTTCAAACATTTTACTAATTTAATTTGGGAATTGTATGCCATTTACTTTATTGAGCAAATCATGCAAAAAAATCTAGTCTTTCATTATTAAACTTTTTTGAATCAAAATATTATGAAAGATCATAAAGCTTTGAAGTTGAAAACCCCAAATTAATTATTCATAGCATAAAATTTAAATACAAATATATTAGTTTATTAATTTTACTTAGTGCATCATATGTTGTTTTTTAACTTCTAATCATTAAAAAAAAGTGTGTGATAATTAATTATAGAAAAACTATAAATTTTATTTAGAAATATATTTTATATTACAATATAAACCATCTTAACTATTAAATATAATTTTAGTATCTCTTGACAGGATTATTGTATTAATATTATTGGACATAATTGTTTATCATTTTAAAAAAATATCTAGTGCATAATAATAAAATTAACTTCTTTTTAAATGATAATTTTTTAGAACATTCAATAACAAAACAGTCACTTAATATGCCTACTCTCATAATTATATTTCCTTAGTATTCTACCTGAAAAAATTAATAGCATAATAGCAATTAAATTAATAAAAAGAAAGAAAAGTACTCAAAACCTATATAAAAAAAAAATTAAATAGGAAATTATTTTCATTGGCTTCTTGTGAAAATAATTATAAATAATTTCATCAAGACTAGTCTCAATTTAAGAACACTGGTTAATTTTCTCAAATAAAGAATATTTAACTTGAAGTTAAACATTTAAAATTTAAGCTCTTTTCAAGCCCATTATTATTTTTTAAATATTTGAATAATGTTATAATATGTATGTATATATATATATATATATATATATATATATATAATATATATATATATATATACACATATAACATTATTCAAATTCATTATATATATATATATATTATATATATATATGTATATATAAATATATTAGATGGTAGAGTCTTGAATTTGTAAATATCTGGTAGAACTTCGAACAAAGGATCCAAAAGGTAATAAAAAACAAAAAAGCAGAAAAGTTTTTTAAAAACCATTTCTTTATTTATTTACTGTCGACGTTTCGATACTAGGTACGTTCCATCTACAGGTAATTAATTCTGTTTTTTCAGTAACCTTTTCTTAAAACTTTCTAAAACTAATTTTTTAACATTTTGAATATTTTGTTATATAATCCACTCATTTAATTTTATCATTTTCATTTTGATTATATTGTCATATTTCTGTATATTATTTTTTCAACAATTTTATTCATTTTATATATAAAAACTCCATCATATATGTTTGCTTAACTCTTATCAAGATCATGTTTGTTGACAAATGTTGATTGTTGAAATTATTGAAGATGGAACGTACCTAGTTCCGAAACGTCGACAGTAAATGAATAAAGAAATGTTTTTTTAAAAAACTTTTTTGTTTTTTATTACTTTTTGGATTCTTTGTTCGAAGCTATACATACATATATATATATATATATATATATATATATATATATATATTGATTGTTTCTTTTCCGAACAGTAAATCCAATAATAAAAAACAATTTGTTTTTTGAAGATGTTTAATACGACGTTTCGGAACTAGGTACGTTCCATCATCAGGTTTATTCTGTCAAATACAATGTTTTTTAAAATACTGATTAACATTAATTAACAATGGTCAATACAGATTAATTAGAAAAAAATTTTGTTATAAAGGAATGGATTATGTACCTAGTTCCGAAACGTCGTATTAAACATCTTCAAAAAACAAATTGTTTTTTATTATTGGATTTACTGTTCGGAAAAGAAACAATCAATATATTGAAAAAATCCAGGACTTATCTATTGAATATATATATATATATATATATATATATATACATATATATATATATGGATTTTTGTGAATAGCGATTATTTATGAGTTTGATTTTGTGAACTTTTAATTCTTTTTACGTGTCCAGGATAAGAATCATCCTCTTCTTCAGGAACTATTGATAACAAATATATATATTAAACGTCATGCATTTTATACTTTATCATAATTGGATTAGAACTGTATACGTATAAAAATGTATCTAAAATAAATTCAGTTCTCTATATTTATAGGTAAATATTAATGTATCTAATATCTAATAAATTCAATATTTATAAGTCAACAAGTTTATTGTATAAATATTTATTTATCAATTTTAATAAATATTTATACTTTACGCCATTTTGGTACTTATAGTACTTAATGACGACCCATCATTTGAAGAGCCATTTTAGAAGCAGCTTTTTTCGCGTTCTGTTTATTTACTCCGACGCCATAAACGGTGTGCAGTTTTCCTTCGTGACTAAATGTCAAAGAAATTGCTACACATTTAGATTTATCGGGTAATAGAGTGTCCCCAAACTTTGGCTTACAATTTGTCTCATATAATTGCCTAACAATTTGTTTCGGTACATTTTTCGAAAACATTTTGATTTCATTATTCATCAATTTAGAGAATACGTTCCAAACAACATTCAAATTTTTACCGCTGTCAAAGAAAACGGCACAGGCAAGAGACTCGAAAATATCCCCTAGAACTTTTGGAACGTCGACACTCTCCACTACGGAGCATTCTCCCTCTTCCAAAAGATGAAGTAGTTCCAAATCTACTTTGTGTCCTCTCTGTTCTTGAAATGAAACAAACTTATTAATTGAATCGGCCAGACTGGGGCTTAACGATAATATGTGCTCGTGAAATCCATATCGGACTGTAAGACTTGCAAATGTGTTATTATTGACTAGGGCTGAGCGTAAATCAGTAAGCTCACCAGGCGATAATAGACCGCAATGCTCATATATATGACCTGTTATCAAGAAATCTAATATAGAATCTCCGACAAACTCTAAACGCTGGTAACAGTCAGTGAGCCGGTTCATAGAATAAGATGCGTGGGTCAGAGCCTGAAGTAAATAAGACCGATCTTTAAACTGATAACCTAAAGATTTTTCCAAAGTTGCGTAACCCGGTATGAAATAATCTATATCACTTTCCGTAATTTCATTGCTTAATTTAGCAGGAATCGCTTCGCTTTCCATGAGATGGACTAATTCATCCGAGTAAGGCAAAATTTTCAAAAACGCCAATAATGATAAACATGTATTAACACCGTGAGACAAAAGATATTGACCTATTAAAGCTTCAATACAATCGGCTATGGTCTTATCAGAAACATTTAACATTCCAACTAAATTTTGCAACGTATTAGTATTTGATTCAGTAGAGTCCTCGCATATTTCGTTCAGTGCGGTGAGCATTGCTTTCAAAGTTTGAGGAGATAATACCCCAGATAGCACTTCTTCCTTTGGTATTTGTTGTCCGTATAACATTTCTGCTGATACATCTCTATTAATCAAATTTGTTTTAAGATCTTTGGAGAGGGTAAACCCAGGTGGTATCCAATCAGCACAAGGAGCAAATTCATAGATATTCATATAACCAGCCAAATGCTTATTCAAACCGCAATACATTAAATTTTTGTTCCCTATAATCTGTCCTTTAAAACTTGTCAGATGACCTTCGTTCAAATCTCGAAATTTGTCAGCAAGATATAGGGTTACGGCAAATTTTAAAAAGCTATCACCCAAAGTTTCTAGACGTTCCAAATCAAATAAATCATTCGCTGTTTTAGCTGTTAGAACAGCTAACATATCCTTCAATTCCACAATTTGTGAGTGCTCATTTAACATTGCTAAAGGAATTACAGTATCTTCATAACAAATAGCCAATTGTTGATGATCAATTCCTAAAGGAACATTATTCTCAGTTTCAATATTATCATCAATTTTATTTTTTACAAATTTGTAATAGTAATCCATGTCAACTTTCAATGTATCATCAGCATTGCGATGAAAATCTACCGGTTCAATAGAAACATCCCAATCATATTCTTTGTTTAATTTTTGAATTTCAAAATCATAGTTAGTAAGATCTTTACTATCTAATTTCGGTAAAAAATCCATAATGTCTGAATCATGACTATAATTAGAACTACTATCACTGGCTTGGTCCAAATTAACTGCTTGGTTGTTACATTTACTTGAAGAATCTGGCTCTTCCGGATCATGCATTAGTTCTATCCGACATCCAATTGGAGAGGTTTTAAAATCTGGAAAGTATAATATCGTTCAGAATCACACATCATACGTAAAAGAAATAAGAAAACTTTAATGCTGAAAATATTTTGAAAAAATTATTTTGATAAGTTAGCTGAATTATCGACGCGGCGCTTACGCGCTTCGATATATCGTCTCTATGCAGCTAAAGCAGTGTGATTGCTTTGAAAAAAATTCAAAATTTCTAAAATACTTCAAAATAAAAAAAAAAACTTTTTTTTTTTGAAAAGTCTCTTTTTCCAAAAAAAAATCAATTATTTTCAAAAAATTAAAATTTTTCAAAAATATGTTTTTATAAATTAAAATTTTTTTGAATCATTTTAAAAATATATATTTTTTGGTGCGGGAAGTTGCAGCAATTTGCCTTAAGGCACGATGCCATACACCACTAGTTTATTTTTATAAATAAATACTTTTGCAGAACTATTAAGAGCTGGTACTCTATCGCCATACTAATTTTCATTAAAATCGTCGGGTTTTTATTTTAAAAATCAATTACAAAGAAACGGCGGGTAGCTGATCTTTGTCAAAATCTAATTTAAACATTTCCGTAAAAACATTTTTATAGTAAATATGTTGTTCCAATTGTATAAATCTATAGTAGGCATATCTAATATTAAAAGTTCTAAATAGAGGAATTGTCACATATCCGATCAACAATAACCACAAAATGTTCAGAAACACAAAGTGTAAATGAACAGATGTTGTAAACACTAGATACATGAGCATAAGAAAACGAGCATTATTAATATTAATGTATTAAAATGTTACATAATTAAGTGAAATAAATTTTTTGAATTTTCATTCGAAATAATATCAAAAAGTTATACTAAACTAATTATAATATATAATTAGGTGACAAATACCATAAAAACTTACATGGTTCAGAGAGATTTAATTCTGTATTAATAATATTAATTAACTCCCGGGCTCTCATCATAGATAAAAAACGATGAAAAATACTGGGTAATAAAGCCGATTTTAGGTACAAAATTGCAGGATATTTTATTATCACACAGAATTCAGGCACAAGGTGCTCATCGAATGCAGAACTATCCAAGTCAATATTGAAATATTTCTTGCTTTTACTAGCCCTGAAAAATTATTCAAAAAACGTTGTTAAACCTAATAAACTAATATTTTGTATGTTCTGGAGATATATGATTATGTTATAAGCTTCATGAATGTGCATATAAGAGAAATAGATTCAAACAGAAAATTTTATAATTACATATTTTTATAAAAAAATAAGAAAATACTTGAAAAAAAAAACATTTGAGTAGTAGGCTTCAATAGAAATATAAATCCATGTATATAAAATTATGTACATTAACTAAATTACTATTAAATCTGTTTTACTTAGATAGTGAGAAGTTTAAGATTATGTTACAATTGAAATGTTAGGAGCTTCTAACTATGTGCAAATAGATTATTTCAGTTTATCATCTATAATAAAACTACAATATGTAATAAAATGAATTGCTTTACCTTGGTTTGAGACAGTTCAATTTATTAAAAGAAAATGGTTTAACTTCTAAGAGAGGTTGCTTCATATGACAGGCTTCTAAGTGATATTTGTCTCGAAAATATGAATTGTATGTATCATAAGATTCAGTTGGAAAATTCGAGAGGGGAGACATTTCTTCACACACTCTAGTAACAATGTATATCTGAAAAGAAATGGATATTATGCAATTTTGTAAGTTTATATTACTTATAAGTTTGTAATAATACTTACAGTTTTAGAAGTAATATTTCTGTACCAAGGTACAACAATGGCATCTCTGTAATTTTCAGGATCTATAACCATTTCCTTTCTTTGTTGGTGTGTAGGAGCATCCGGTATTATTAATTCAGGAAAACTGTCTATAATTTGCCAATCTATATTCCAATTTGTATCAACTGGACAAACCAATAATGACACTTCTTCATCTAAAGTATCACAAATCAAAAAACTTTTTAATACTTGTAAGACATCTTTAAAGAGCATCACATTAAACAATCTTATCCTTTTTATGTCATTATTTGTTAAACTCAAGAAGCCATGATTCATACGGAGCTTAACATGCAATCTTCCAACGCTCAGGAAGAGTGGAAAATCACACAAATAAGGAAATGGTTTAGAAGATAGAAAAGCATAAGTTTGTTTGGAATTGAGCATATTATAAAACTTCAAAGCTCTGTTATCTAACTCTGATGGTTTGCTGTAGTCTGCAGATATTTCAAGAACATGTAAATACACATCATTGTCAGCAACAGGCCCACAACGTTTCAAATCTAGTGGTATGATTCTGTTATGAAGTCTGAATCGTCCTCTTGTTCCAGGTTTACTGAGAAAATTTCCTTGTGCATCGTGGGTTGGTTCACTTCTTAACCAATGGTCAAAGTAACCATGCAACTCCTTCATTTCATTGAGTTTGCGATTAGTTATGGGCATCAAATGGTCATCTAATTCTCCAGTTTCGTGGAGAAGTTTAACCGCACATAAGGCTGCATGTCGCTTGGCATTTTTTATAGAAGTCATCCAATCACTCTGGAGTCATTTAAATTTTTATGAAATATGTGTTCTATTAATTTTTAAAGCTAGCTTTGTTAATGTTAATGTTATTGCATTCGCTTATGTTATTTTTTTTTCAACATGTAAAAATAAACAGTACTCAATAAATTCTATAATGTGAGAAATTAAATTTTCGTATATTTTTGTATTTTTTCTTATTTCATAGATTTGCCAGAAGGGTTACTTATAATAAAATTCATTTAATGAATATTTATTACAATATTGCCATAGTTAAAAATTAATTATAATCAATAACCGCAAAGGCACATGGCATTAAGTTTGAATAAACACACAATTTTATCTGTGCAACCAAACAGTAAGAAATCTATTGAAATATGAATAATATATAAATAATTAAAAAGAATAAAATTTGTTACTTACCATAATTCCTTCACGTAGCTTGCACATAATCGGAAACTGTAACATCACACGATATCTAGTAAAATTACCTATAACCTTATGTTCTCGAAAGTAATTGACTGTAAGATGAGTAAACATATCCTGAGGAAGTGCAGAACAGTAACGATTGACTAGAGAAATTGCAGATAAAAGTGTTGCTTGTGCCTGATCTGTTTCATAAGGAGGAATAATTGGATCCTCAAAATCATCTAGAGAAGGCGCAATTCTTTCATTGGTTTTGCCAACTAGCAACTGTAAATTATAGGTAAATTAATAATGAATCATGTAATCACAAATCAATTGTAAATTATTACAAGAGATTCTTACTATAGAAAAATTAATTTATGAGTAATTAAAAGTATTCTGAGTGGATTTATTACACAATTGAAAACAAACCAACACGTTAACTCTGAGTATTTTCAAAAATCAATAATTTTTATAACTGAACCAGTTTTCGTAGGACATTAATGGTTTGGTATGTTCATTGAGACCAAGTACTCTATCGTTATACCAAATAAATCGTCTAATTTTAATTTTAACAAATTTCAAGAAACTACTCATTTTCTCAAATTTTGATGATTTTTTAAAATTAAACTACTTGTCGTATAGCCGTAATATTTCAGTAAGTCCTATAAGATCATGATATATATCGCCAAAAAAATTCCATGAAAATCGGTCTAAATTTTTTTTTCAACAGTTAATTACAAGAAAACGGCTCGGTAGATTTTCACCTAAAACTAATCAGCATCATTCCCAACTAATATCTTTCAAACAGTTATTGATTTTTTAAAATCGATTCGGCAGTATAAACTTAAATGTAGACGAAAAGTTTAACACTTTTTTCCGAAATTTTTGACCAAAACATAAACTTCTCCTTCGGAAAGTTAAAGAATAGCGCTGGAACAAATTAATGGCATTGCAATGTATTTGTATAGAAAAAATTTCGAGATACGAGCGTGCATATGGATCGAAAACTCGTATGTCAAAGTACCAGTTGTACCGTATCACAGTATATATATTTACAGTGTATCCTATAACTTGACGTCAAGCCGAAACGGGGTGATAATATTGGCCTAAACTGTCTTGAAAAAAATTAGAAAAAAATATCTCACATATTTTGGAAATTATGAGCTTCAGTTTAACCTAGACTCTAGAGCTTTGATGCAATTATGACCATTATTTGGTTATTAACTTCCCGTAGGGTAAGTTATAGTAATCGCAAAAAAATCGAAAATGAAAATTTTTATATATCTTTACGTTTTAGAGGTTTCTGAATATTTTGGCATACCTTAGAAAAAATGGATGTATGTGTGTGTATGTGTGTGTGTGCGTGTATGTATGTATCTGCGGATACAAATTTTCGTCGACGATTTCGGGAACACGGATGAAGCAATTTGAATAATTCAAAAAACATTCGATTCGTATTGATAAGGAGACGTGCTGCTTAGTTTTTGGTGGAGGCAGGTCTAGCCGTTCCGAAGATATGGGGCAAAAAGTGCCAAAAACGGTATCTCAGTTTTTAAGCGAACGGAGCGTCCGATTTTAATAATTCAAAAAATATTTTACTTGTATTTACAAGATGAAGAATTGATCAAATTTTCATAAGGGCAGGTATAGCGGTTTCGGAGATCTAACAAAAAAAGTAAAAAAAAAATGCCATTTGGCGGTCAAAAATGATCATTAGACATATGAACATTAAATTATCAGATATTTTATAGAAATTTCAACAGTAAGTATAAATTTTGTTTACATTCCTATGTTTATCCGTTAGACAGCGGCGCGGCGCTTACGCGCTTTATATTTTGTCTATGCGGTTAAAGCAGTACGATTGCTTTGAAAAAAAGTTCAGATCTTCCAAAATATGTCAAAATTAAGAAAACCCTTTTTTTTCAAAAAAAAAATTAATTTATTTTTTTCAAAAAAAAGTAATTATTTGTCCAATTTATAGTTTCTCAAAAATCTTATTTTTTTCGAAGTAAAAATTTTTCAAAAATGTTAATTGTTTTTAAAAAAAATAATAATTTTTGGTGCGGAAAGTTACAGCAATTTGCCTTAAGGCACAATGCCTTAATTGCCTTAAGTCAGAATTCCACTTACAGCTAGTTGTGGTTAATTTTTGCGAATTTTGTTTATTCAAACTTTGGAACTGTAATTGTGAGTAAGGTCCATACTGTCACCCTATGTTGGCTTGACGTAAAAGTCTGGGTCCTCCTGTATTGATAATGAGCTTTGATAATTGTAAAGCTCAAATATTCTTTTTATTTATGGATAAACATAAATCTCAACTACATTATTTCTTGTTACAATATTACATTGATCATGATAACAATAAAGTCAACAGATCATATTATTTCCAAATATTTTTATAAGTGTTCTACTTTCTATTATTACATTACAAGATACTCACATGCAATAAATTTTTCTCAACTTCTTTAAATTGATAATATTTTGTCATAAATTTGTCTTTGTCATCAGCGCAAACTAATGTTATAAATTCACTATCCTTGCTTCTTGCTCGGCCTTTAGATTGTGTATATGAACAATAATTCTGAATGGAATCAAATCTCACAACAAGTGAACACTCTGGCACATCTATACCTTCTTCCAATACATTTGATGCAATTAGCAAATTTGCATCTCCTGTAAGAATTACATTATTTTAAAACAACTATTTGAACAGTTGAATTAGTTTTTGAATATAAATAGATATAACTCACCATATCTGAATTTGATTAGTGCTTTTTTGCACCATTTACGATCCAAAGCACTCTCTATTCCCTGAATCATTCCTCTGTTGGACATACCAATTACAAATTCTGGTTGAATAAAATTAAAATCGTTGCACTCTCTAGATAATGCTTTGAAAATTTGATAAAGCATATTTGCCGTAAATCTCCTTTGTACAAAAATTATTGCCTTTAGGGGAAGCTTCTTATTATTTTGTTTAGGAGAATACTCTTTAATAACCTCAATTAATTTCAATACTTTGGGAGTAGAATTTTGATAAATCTGTTCTACAGCACCTTGTGACTCCATATACGCTCTTAATTTTTTTTTTACATACATAAACACAGTAATTAATTGAGAATATAACATAGCATCTTGTCTGTTTGATGCTACCCTCTTCATTTGTTCTACTTCTAAATGACGAATTTTAACAGATTCATGGGCACCAAATGGCCCCAGGGTTATCATATCTTCAATAAAATCTCTAATCATATTGCATACTGTTTTTCGAGCATCTTTACATCCTCCTCTCATGTACACCATAGATTCATGCTCTGGAATAACTTTCCCATGTTGTAATATGGCAAATTTGTCTGTAGTAACACTCAATTCACTTATCAAATCTGTTATTATTTGTGGTGTTTTTTGATTATCATAAAATACTATTCGTTCTCTTGGATTTGCTGAAAATCTAAAATTTGATTGAAATTAGTGTTTGTTATTACTAAAATTGAAATTATTAAAATTAATTCATTTTACCCCAATACACTTTCCATATTATCAATAGTTGCTATAGTGGATCCCATTGAGGTTTCTAAAGTATTTATTTCTATTTCCACGTTATGAGGTTTACAATTTGAATTTATTAAAGATGCTGTCAACCCTAGAATGAAAACAAAAATATATTTTGAATCACCATACTTCATTTTGTTTCTTATAATAATTCAATTTATAGTAGAAAATTTGATTTAAGATAAAAAATTCTTACCCAAAATTCGTAAACTTATGTTTTCATCTCTACGATTCTTATAAAACAACATGAGCTGACGCATTGGATGTTCTTTTATTGTATGATGACATTCATCCATTATAATTAAATTTATATTACTTAATGACAAATAACCATGATTGAGTACATCAACTAATATTTGAGTTGTCATCACGAGTACCTGTAAGAAAATTATGTTAAAGACTTTCAAAAATGTGAACAAATCGTATATTTATCAATATGTGCAATTTTATATTATATATATATATATATATATATATATATATACAAATATATATATTTGCTAAAATATTTAATATATGTAGCAACAGGAGTTGACTTGAGAGAGAATAATAAAAACAATATGTTGTCGACATGTTGATTTTTGTAAAACCATCAGAATTTTAATACTAGGGTTATACTTTTGTTAAGAATTTATTTTTAATAAATATATTACCATATATATTATATGAATTAGTAGGGGAATTACAGACTGAATGGCATAGTGTTTTGTTTTTTAATGATATTTATTTTTTTAATGATATAACCACTCTAAATCGTTTTTGCTGATCTTTGGTTCATTGACTATCAGTAACATAGTATTTTAATTAAGTAGGAACTATAATAATATATTTATTAAGGAAAACTGCAAGTAATTACAAATACCATTTTGTCTATATAGTACAGACAAAATGATATAGAGTAAAGACATGTTGAGATACTAATTTTTACATAGTTCACAAACATATTCTTTGGGATATCAGCACTTTATGCATATGCCCAAAAGAAACATTGTAATCTAACCTTTCCGGGCTTGGAATAGGAAAAAAAGTCTTTGCAATAAATGCAAGTCTATTCTTTTTATCGGTTGATTCTTTGGTCTGCTTCTAGGAGTAGTCAGAGTAAAAGTTAAAATCTAATAATAGGCTTCAATTTTCTTCTTTCTTAGCCTCAAATGACTACACTGTAGTTCTTACAAAATAGTATGATTGGATAAGTATGTATGATTCAAAAGTGAAAGAAAATCACCTTCAAAATAAACTTTTTCGTGGCAATGACACTCGATATCTGCCTAGCTCATACATTAAAACCATTATATCCATATTTCCTCTATATGCCAAGTATCATAAAATTATTACCTTATGCTGGTTAAACTCATTGAGCCATTTTTCTCTAGTCCAATTATCCACATTTTTTGCACCAGTATATTCCCCAACATTCTTTATAAACGTCTGGCTTTTAATAAATTTTGCTTGCTGCTCAACGAGAGGCACTGTATTTACTAAAAATATACTTCTCTTACCTCCACTGTCAAGACTCCTGTAAATAAACAATTATTATTTATATGATATATCATTATTTATTTAAATGATATAGTATAAAAATAATATATGTATAGAAATATAAAATAATACATTATTTATTGAATTCAAGCAAAAATGAAATTTGAAAGCATAGCTAAAATGTATAAATAAATGTAATCTAGTAAATTTCTTACCTAAACATATAAAATTGATATCAAACAATAAAAAATTAAATAAAATAAAATATAAAATTATTAATAACATATGAATTATAAAAATATCTCAACAATATTATTTCTTGTGACGATATTACATTGATAATGATAATATTAAAGTCAACAGATTATATTATTTCAAACAATTAATGCAAAAAAGTAGCATTTTTAAAGCAATTACATTATTATTTTATAAATATATGAACAGATTGACAAAATTTAATTTGTAAGAATTGGAGATTTGTTTCGAGAAAAAACTAATATAAATTAAATAAATATATTGTTATCAATTTTAGCATAATTAAACAGATCTCTCGGCAGGGTTTTGAGGATATTCCTCTAATAATGCTAATGCATTACTTAAAATTTAAAAAAAATTCAAAGTTTACATAAAATTTGAGTCTAAGAGATACCCCAATACAACAACTTATTAGTCCAGTCATTATATCTATAGAATTATATAAATTATTTTATATAATAAAGTATTTTTTAAAAATATTTTGATAGTCCATGGACTGCAGTCATTTAAGCTTAAATTAGGTAAGAATCTTGGAATTCGAGATACCCAGCTCTAAGTCCGTCAATACTTGTATATTGACACCCTAAAGTTGTCTCAAAACCTACATTATATGGTGAGGTGTCAATATACAAGTATTTATAGACTTACAGCTGGGTATCTCGAATTTCGAATTGAAATTACTATAATGACTGGACTGTATGACGTTTATTAGTTTACTCGAAATAGTGATTTTGAATCGTTTGGGAACAAAATTGGAAAAGGTATATGTATGAGCCAAATGGTTTTTGCCGACGTTCTCTCAAAATCGACTGAACCGATTTCAAAAATTTAAAAGCCCAAATGACTTGCGCTACGATTGGTTTCTTCATATTGCACGTTTTCGCAAAAAAATTCTGAACATTTCACATTTCAGTAGAGGATCGTGTTGATTGATTTATGGCAACGATCCGTTTCTTCTAAATTAAATGTTAATACATTTTTTTGCGTTTTTAATGAAATTTTAAAATGGCGATAGAGTTGAAGCCCTAAACAACCATCATCATACGAAAAGTTAATTAAATTGAAATTGAAATGAAATTATAAAAATGTATGTTTAGGGGCCGTTCATTAATCACGTGAGGTTTTTAGAGGAAAAGGGTGGGGTTTTGACAAAAAACTCACAAAATGTCACGTGGGGGAGGGAGGGTTTAGTAAGATATCACATGTATTTATTTTATACCTGATTTTTTTTAAATCCAAACGTTGAAAAAAAATCGAAAATTTTACAATTTTTCTCGTAACTAAAAATACACGTTATGTTTGGTGGAGAAGGAGGGATAATTTTTGAACATCGCCACGTATCATCAACGTGGGGGGTGGGGTCCAAAAAATCCTTAAAAAATCGATCACGTGATTAATGGACGCCCCCTTAGAATAATAGGTCGCGCTTTGAGGACCTTCAAGTGTGTATTCTGTCTGAACAAACAAAAACTGATAATCTGTTGGAAAGATATTAATTTTAATTGAATTCATTTTTATTGAAAGCTTACAAGCGGAAACTGTTTTCAAAATAAAACAGTGCACACGACACCAATATTTCTTGTAACATTTTTGCTGTCAAGTCTTTCTCGTAAGGTGAATTTACAAACAAACTATTGTATTCGAATGTAAACAATAAACATATGTATCCGATCCAAATTTTTTTCAACCGCGAAAATAGTAATTCGCAATTTTTTCTACTGTGTTAGTAATTGTAATGTTGTTTTGGTACAATTGACATAGTGCATTTATATAATAACAATTAGGGTTTGTTAGGTTTCAAAAACCGGCTTTTTGACGAAAATTATGAAATTCGAAAACCGTTTTTTTGGCGGAAAATCGGTTGTTACTGTATAAATGAACTAGTTGGTATTGGTGTTTAGCCTTGAGGCAAGTTACATGAACTTCCCTAAATGTGTAAATAATCGACTTAATCAATAAACAAATTAATTTATGAGTGATTACAAGTATTCCGAGAGGATTTGTTACACATAATTGAAAACGAACGAACACGTTAAAACTCGGAGTATTTTCTAAAAGCAAATTTTCACAAATCAATAATTTTTATAATTTAACCAGTTTTCGTAGGACGTTAATGGTTTAGTATGTTCATTAAGACCAAGTAATCTATCCTTATACCAAGTAAATCATCTAATTTTAATTTTAACAAACGTCAACAAAACTACTCATTTTCTCAAACTTGATGAATTTTTAAAATTAAACTACTTGTCGTAAGGCCGTAATATTTCAGTAAGTTCTATAAGACCATGATATACATCGCCAAAGAAAGTTTCATAAAAATCGGCTTAAATTTTTTTTTCAACAGTTAATTACAAGAAAACGGCTCGGTAGATTTTCACCTAAAACTAATCAGTTTTATGCCCAACTAATATCTTTCAAACAGTTTTTGTTTTTTTAAAATCGATTCGGTAGAATGAGCTTAAATGTGGACGAAAAGTTTAACACTCTTTTACAAATTATAAAGAAGCGGCTCGGCAGATCGTCTCACAAAACTGACAAACTATAGTGCTCATTGAGATACATCGAATGGCTTTTAAATTTATGAAATCGGTTCGGGCGTTTTGAGCAAAAACGTCGATGAAAGGTCTAATTTTGACAAATGCCAAAAAAACGATACCAATTTTTGCAAACTTTGACGAATTTTTAAAGCTAATCGAGTTGTCGTAGGGCGGTAATATTTTAGTATGATCTAGAAGACTATGATATCTACCGTCAAAAAAATCATAAAAATCGTCGAATTTTTTTTTAAACTTTATTACAAGAAAACGGCCCGGCCGATCTTCACCAAAAACTAATCAGCACGATTCCCAACCAACATCTTTCGAATGGTTTTTGAATTTTTAGAATCGATTCAGAATTGCGGGCTAAAACGTAGACGAAAAATTTTTTACCTTTCTGCTATTTATAAAGAAACGGCTTGGACGATCGTCGCACAAAACTCAGAAACGCTAGTCCTCATCGAGATACATCGAATGGCGTTTCAATTTTGTAAATCGGTCGAACCGTTTTGAGAAAACGGTTTGATTTACGGCAAAAAATCTGTTCACACACACACACACACACACACACACACATACACACACACACACACACATACTTTTTCCAAATTTGGTCTCATTCGATTCAGAATGGCTTGAAACGTCGAGAAAACATAAAATTAGCGAATCGGATTTTTTTGATGAAAACTAAACTTCTCCTTCGGGAAGTTAAAAATGACAAATGGATGGAACCTTTTGATACTTGGAATCATATCGGTTCGATAAAATTTGGAATCCTATCAGTCTGTTATAGTTCTCAGAAATATTCTGTGTTATCTTTTCTTTAATGTATATATTAATATAAATTATTATATCAATGCGACTTCTTGCTGAAGGAGTGAACTGCTCTACTCGAGTTTAAAAAAAAAGAGATTTTAGCCTTAGAAGCCACAAATAAAAAATTAACATTTTCAGAATTATTATATCATCCTTTAAAAACGATTTAGCCTAGTTCGGTTGCCAAAGTGAGAGAATATTTTCTATTTTGGAAAATTTGGGAGTAAACAAAAGACACTTCTAAATAACAAATCGATAGACGTCCTCAGATTTTAGCAATCATATTTCATTAAACCAAAAAATAATTAAATATTTGAATTTAATTAAAATTGTTCGGAATAGAATAAACTTGGGGTTTTGTTTAATTGTTTTTAGAATTAAAATTGACATTAACAAGTAAGTATTAATATGTATCAAATTTTTGTTTATTTAACACTAGAAAGTTAAAAGTTTTTTATTTAAAAATTTATTATTTTATTTATTCGAATTCTTTTCTTTTACTGTCATAAAAATATTTACATTCTCATATGTTATAAAATGATGCATGATTAACGGATAATCATTTTCAAAGTTATTTAATTCAGATCAACTATTTTTTCTTTATTCTACTAATTAAAATTGAAACTACTGGTATATGGCATCCTGTCTTAAGGCAAATTACTGGAACTTCCCGTACCGCAACGAAATGTTCGGGGAATATTAAATGTTTTCAAATAGATTATTACAATAATTGTAACATTGTCTAATATTTATAAGAATTATATAAACTGAATTGCAAAGTTGAAATTATTTGTTTAAAGTATATTAGAACTTTAGACAGAATTAAAATTAAAATCTGAATTATTTTCGATATACAAAAAAAATTCTTGAAAAAAAAAAAAATAGAAACATTTTTTTTTTCAAAATCAATTATTTGAAACAAGCAGAAAGTTCTTTGAATCATTCAAATCGGACGCTTAGTTCTCCCAAAAACTGACATTTTTGCACATTTAGCTCTGGATTTTCGAAATGGCTGGACCTGTCTTTGTCAAAAACTAATCATCTCTTCTCCCAATCATTACAAATTGAATGTTTTTTAGATCATTCAAATCGGATACTCCGTTCTCTCAAAAACTCGATCTGTATCTTTTGCACTCTTTGCTTCTTAACGGCTGGACCTACCTTTGCCAAAAACTAATCAGCACATCTCCCTATCAATTGGAATCGAATGCTTTTTGAACCATTAAAATCGGTTGATACGTGCGCCCGAAAACGTGGACGAAAAATTGTATCCATACATACATACACACACACATACACATCCATTTCTTATGAGGTATGCCAAAATATTCAGAAACCTTCAAAACGTAAAAAAATGTAAAAAATTTCAAATTCGATTTTTGGACGATTACTATAACTTACCCTACGGGAAGTTAATAAATATGTTTACTATTCATAAAATTGAACATTTTATAAATTCAGTCAAAAACTGCTTTAAAATACCACTAAATTTGCCGGTATTTTTTTGTTATTACAAGAATATTCGATCAAAAATTGATTTTTTATATAAAATTCGAAAACCGGTTTTCTGTAAAATTTATAATTCGAAAACCGGTTTTATGAAATGTCGGTTTTTGTATAAACCCTAATAACAATATACAACAAAATCAAAAGTGCAGTATTATAATTAAATATTGCATCACTAGACTAATACTTACTTTTCCAATTCACTAGATAAATATTTCAGCATTTGCAATGCGATAAACGTTTTCCCAGACCCGGTAGGTAAAAATACAATCGTATTTCTTTGTATAGCAATTTGCAACAGGTCCACTTGGTATGGACGAGCTCGAAAGTCCTGATCATCCATGTCATTAAAATTGAAATATCGCAGTTATTAAAATATTCACTAATCCGTTTCTAACACTAATCACACTAATATATCACTAAAATAAACTTTCTATAAAAATGAACTAATCAAAGTATATCACTTTAAGCGCACACAGAACGAGATAAATGGGGAATTCACCGAATATTGTTCCCACTCTAGTATACGGAAACTAATGAATATAAAGCTATATACAGATATATTTTTAACTAATTACACTTATTCAAAATCGAATTTGATTAATAACTGATTATTTATTTTGTTTTATTAAATAAGTAAATGAAGTAAATCATGTCAATAATATTAAATGTGTCATATAAATATACCTAACATAATCTGGTCACACGAAGCACAAAACATTTTAAAAATTTAATTTTAGAATTCAAAATCCCAAATAAAGAAAAGTTAAATCCACTAACTTGTTACTAAATGGAAAGAGTGAAAAGTGACAGAAGAAGTCTACCTTGTGAAAGCCGGTTGGTGTTACCATCTTTATAAAAAAATCGTTAATCACAAATCCGTTAACTATTTCAGAATAACGTATATGTGTAATTATTTATAGAGTTATTCATATACATTTTATATGCATAATAAACTTATATATTCAATTTAAAAATGATAGAAGTGGAAAATAAATAAATAATTTAATTATTATATATGAATATGTGAGATTTCACTGTGGTTTATGGTTGACAGATGTCACTATGGTTTCTAACCTAACATGTTAAAATGTGTATCGTATGTGTCAAATTGCTCAATGTCATCTGATACTGTCAGGTTTTTATGTTTTGATATTTTAATTATATCCTAATCACAACCAAGTGAACTAAATGGTTATTAAGAAATGAGTATTAAAAAATAAAACTAATATTTGTAATGAGTGATATGCCTATTTTTTAAACAAGCGAGTTAAATTTATATGAATTTTTATAATGATAATGATATCTGTGCTTTTAATGTTACGAAATGTCTACATTTTTGGTTACGTTTATGACATTTCTATACATGTTAGATTATTATGCCAAGGGGTTTGAAACAGATTGCAATAATTTGAGGACAGGGCAGTACTTATGTCCAGACCCTAGCTATAACCATATAGATCCAAAAACGCAACAGCCAAGAGATTGTACCAAAGAAAATAAGGCAAAGGGTAAGTCTGAAAAGGTTCCATATAAGTAATATGTGTAATGCTCAATCATATTTATACAATTTAAATTCTAGTGTGGTGTATAGCGGCAGATGGTATTATTTGTCGGGAAACAAAAAATGCTTCGTTCACTAAAGATTATCCATGCAAATGGACGTAAGTTACAATTTATCATTTTTTTAAAATGAATATTGATTTAATATATAATAATTTCCTTATTTTTTAGAAATGGATATTACTTTGATACTGCAATGTTGCTCTCAGTATTTTTAGGAATGTTTGGTATAGACAGATTTTATCTAGGATATCCTGCAATTGGCCTTTTAAAATTTTGCACATTAGGTTTTATGTTTGTGGGTCAACTTGTTGATATTATATTAATAGCAACTCAGGTTTGTATTGATAGAAAGAAAGACTCGAGTATAATTAATCATCTAACATGATTGTGTTTTTACCTTGCAGGCTGTTGGTCCAGCTGATGGATCAGCATATATAATTTCTTATTATGGTGCTGGAATTAATATTATCCGCAGTGACAATTTCACATATCGGTTGCCTCAAGATGATTGGTGATTATTTAAATATTGTAAATAATAATAAAAATACATAGCATGTTATTTAAATGTACAGTTTGTTATGTATATACACAGTTTGTATTCATGTCATCAGTTTTTTTCTATAATAGTAACAATAAAGTTAATGTATTGTATTAATCTGGAAGTTTTAAATTATATTTGCTCTGCTTACTTCTTTGACCTCTTTTCCTTTCAATTCCACTCTTTTTTCTTATGATATCTTGCAGAATGTGCTCTTTCCATATTCAGTTTTAGTTCCTTCTTACAATCATATTCAATATCATTTTTTTCTCTTCCACTCTTAGCAGCACTTTCTTCTCGTTTATCTTCTTATCAGTCCATTTTCCTCCAGCACCACGTCTCAAAGCTCCCAAAAGTTGATTTTTTGGTGTAAAATAATCTATAGAATGATATTGATTATTTTATTTAATGAAGTAAAAAATATTTTAATAGTATTTTGGTTTTAAACTACTTTTCTTTCAATTTCTGAGAAGATTTTAAATTGATTTGTGATCAGCATTTCTTTTTTATATATTGTAGTGGTCATGTATATGTGACAATGCATGTCATTTTACAAAACATAAGTTAATTTGTCATATTATATATTTTTATTATTTTTATATATATAATATATAAATGTTATATTGAATAACATATATATATATATATATATATATATATATATTATATATCATAAGAAATATTTTTAATTTATTTATTATATATTTCTTTTTTTTAACAGGTATCTATGATTAAAATTGATGTAAGTCTTAAATTATTCTTTACAATATTGAGCATGAATAAAAGAGATACTATAAAATTAAAAATTTAATATTGAAGAGTTTGGCATGACCATGAAGCGCGACCCATCTTATATCGTCTTTTTTTTTATCGTTTTCATAAATATGTATCTGTAAATGAGAAATGATAGGCTGAAATAAATTTGCATGGACAAATACATTTTTATTTCACCATAACACAAATTCTACCGAGCTACAGATTTCATTACAATACAAAATTTATCGAAACAGGAAACTTACTTCTATTAAATACAAACTATAACAAGCAAAACATCTCAGTTTAGTTATGAATTTAATATTACAAACTACTGCACAAGACCGTCGTTCATTCAATTTTCATTAGAAAATAAATTATTTTAACAAAAATGTATTAAATAGTATATAACAATGACAGTCCTATGCAGCTATCAAAAATATATCAATCTGTTACTAAAATAAACTAATAAATCTACATTTCATTCTTAATTATCCTATCGGCTATCTACTAATCTTAAATCTATACCTATGTTAAATCCCTATCAATAAACCTGAACTAACAATGCCTAATACTACAAAAGCTTATGCTTCTATTCCAAGCTTATCAAAAGCCAAAAAATTTCATTTGTAAATTTCTCTCATTGTAAAACCCTATTACATTACTATACTAAATCTAGAACAGTACATAACCTTGTCCTTATATAAATATATTATACATATCTTAACTTTGATCAATTTCAAAACCCTACATTAATAATACCTTAGCTAAAAATCTATCTCCTTAACTCGTTACCTTATAATTACCTTTCGTAAAGCTATTCAAACTAACATATGTGAACACCACATATTTTCTGTTTTGATTCGGTGCATGCCAACTTGTTCAGTAGATAGCACAGAACCAATAAACGTCTTATGTACTATACTTAGAATATATCATTAAAACTAATCTTCTATAACTATATTATGACTATTCAGCTTCTGAACAGCTGTTACTTTTGCACCATTTTATCAATGTTTTCCACACATCTCTTAATGTAAGTACAGGGCATAAAAATAACTTCAGTAATTTATTCATTGCACTTACTTCCATATGAATATGATATTTTGCTTTATTTCAGCAATTTAAATAATATATACTTCAAATATATTACTATATAACTATTTTGTCAATATAAATTATAATAAATATTTCCTTCTGTTCATAATGAAAAATAAATAACCAGATGATTCGACTTTAACAACATGAGAATTAATACATACACCTAGAACAAACAAAATAACACTGAGATTGCTTAAACGCCTTGTGAGAAGCACCCTGTACTTTAACAATGATATTAAACATTTCTTTGACTTTTGAAAGACAATCCTTTTACAATTTTAATTTTTGATTTAGTTTTGGTTAAACAACATTGATAATATTCATCAAACAAAATCCACAAACACTTAAGCAATAAAATATATCTCAGATTTGTCAAAATAATTTTTTTGATAATTTCATTTTTTCTCATATTTGGTTACAGCTGATTTGATATGAAATATTTGCAATAATATTTAGGCCACAACCTTACGAAAAATAATAATGTTATTTCATCTAAAACTGAATTTACAAAGATTTCATATCGTAATAATGTAAATATAACAGTAAAGAACTGCTATATGTAGATTGCACTCTGTTGTACGGAGGGACATAACAAGCCCACATTCATTTTGGAATGTTAGAACTCCAAGCAAAAATTTATAATATATGTTAAAACCTGGTTGAAGATATCATAGGTAAAATATAAAACGTTAAAATATAAAAGTTTTGGATAAAATATTTAAAAACTCTTTTAAAACCCACTTTGTATAATAAAAAACTGAAGTGCTAAATACTCTAAAAAAGCATTCACCTCTGATTAAACTAGCAACATTTATACACTCAAATAAAAAATAGTCTTTATCGATAACAATGACATTCCGACTCATGAAGAAGTTACATAAGGAAGTTACCTAATAATTTATTTAAAATCAAAATTATGAAAAACCTTAGTATTGAAGTCTCATATCACTTTAGTAAAAAAGGAATCTGCCATAAAAATATATATTCATAATTCGATTAAATCTTATTGATATCTAGTCAGTTTTTCTTTTATTTTTTTTTGAAAAGGCACAAATCTAAATCAAACTTAATTTAACGTGGATCTAAGGAATTGTGTGTATTTTTTATTCTTTATTCCCTTTTCATATTTCTCATTGAAATCAACACTATTTCAGCAATAAAAATGTTTAGGACAAGATACTTTGATTAAAATTTGTTAAAATTCACAATAAAACGAGCATTTTTTAAAAAAAATATTGTCTACGTCTGCTACTATATAAATAAGAGAGGTATAATTTAATAGTCCACATTTTCAGTATTTTTTATAATGATAATTAAAGTGAATCAATTATGAAATAGCTAATACTCACTTCCTTAACAACTTAAAACTCTTTGTAATACATGGATAATCTTACTACAAATTTCTTAGTATAGCCACAACTTTATTCAAAATACATTTGAGAAACCGTTTTTGTTTACAGTATGTTCACATATTATAATGTGTTCTTTATATAAAACTATTTATTTACATACTTCGAAACATCGGTATATTTATATGACTTGTCTTGAAATGACAATGTTCCAGTGTTGCAAGTTTATGGCAACGATAAAATATAATTTGTTATTATCATTTAGCTATATTATAAGATATTTTAGCTTAGGACTTTTAGACATGAAATATGGATGCTCTAAAAACATATTTATATCCTATTTGCAAATTCTTTTTATATATGTAAATATAAATATATATTTTTGTGTATTTATTTACATGTAAAATTAAGAACTGAAAATAGTATATAAACATGCTTTTGTTCATCACAAGGTTATACAGGGACCACGCACTGTGTGTTATAAATTCAAGAAAATGAAAAACATTTGTGTATGTGACCCTCACTATAAAATATTGTATTGAACATAATGAAGGAATGCAAAATTATTAATAATAAAGCATTTTTTCAATTTTTCAATATTTCAACATAAATATGTCTATTCATATATTAGTTTTAATCGTGCATTTATCATTCAAATAAACGTTTTTTTAATGATATCCCAACAATTATGTATCATTTTTCAAAGGTTTGTGATACTTTTAAATATGAGTTTTTTTCGAAATAATTGAAAATAATGCGATATAGTAACAAAAAATTAAAATTTGTAAATTATGCACACATATTCAGATCAAACTATCACAAAGTTTCATGTTTTACTAAGTGGGGACCTGATTTTTATTTGATGAAAAAATTTCGAGTAAGAACAAATTGCAAATAATACAATTTTAATTGTGATTTGAGCAATTGTGTGAAGCAGATTTGAAAATGTTACAGTTTGTATCTATTAGATATTATTTATTTATTTAAACCCAATTCTTTCAACTAAAAATTTATAAAATAGCTTATCGTTTTAAATGACTTTCTAAAATCAGGAACAGATTCCTGTTGAATGTTAATGTTATAAAAAGAGTTTTTCTGTTTTAGTTTTCATATTATGTACATTTGTACATATGTATATTTATATGCAGATGCATATATTTCGAGTTTTATAGCGCATATATAAATTTGAAATATTTTATGACTATTTCTGTGAGTAAATAAATATTTAATAAAACATAAATTAATAAATTTGTATATGTAATGGTCAAATAAATAAAATAGTTTAATATAAATAAAAAAAATACTGATAATGTCTCTATTATTTGTCATAAACTTCAATAAATAAATTAATCTATAAGACTTTATACAAACTTCTTACCCAAAGTAGAATGTCATAATACGCACTTAACACGGAGCTAATATATATATGACAGACCGTAAGTTAAAAAGTATAAAAATTTAATTCAATCTTAAATCTTTAAAAAAAAAATCATGTGTCGAATGAAAAATATGTTGCATGAATGTGTTGTTTTAGGTACCATGTTTGATTTTGTGTCAGAAACATTGTGTGACTATTTTTTATTTCTTAAGAATTACTCACTTCTTCATTTTAAACCTCACAAATAATTCATATTCTTAGTTTCTAAAAAATCACGCTTTTTGTCTCCAGGAACACAGTCATGTATCAGTCAAATGAGTAGAATTTGATCAATTTGTGAAGTTTAAGTATATTCAAGAAACTTAGTAATAAGTTTCATTTCATACGACTTACCTAAAGAAGAAAAAGGTTTTATTTTGGGTTAACATATGAATAAGATTCTTCCGGGGACGATGCGGCTGGTGCTTCTGCATCTTGAATTGGCATTATAATGGAAGTGCTACCAGGATGGTAGTACTGAAATGGGTGAGGGCTGATGTACTGAAAAACAAATATTTAGTATTTAACACTCATATTATAAAACAGCGAAACAATGATAAGGTTTGGTAAGATTTTGGCACAAATTTTTATTGTTGCTAAGTTCAAATATCTTTGTTTTCATATTCACAAGAAAATTAGGCATGATCAATCTTCATCTGAAATTCACATTTAAATGAAACCTCATAAAAATACTGAGTAATAAATAATTGTAAACTTCAATAGTTGATCTGATAAGGTTTGAAATCAAGTAATTTAAAAATTGGTTTACATACCGATCCGCCAGTCCCAAGTTGAAGAGCCGAGACATGAGTTGTTAATTGTGGTAAAACAGCTGAATATTGCATCGGACCTCCAACGGCATCTGGTCCCATTACCATGGAGATTCCACGTCCAGGAGCTCCAACACCTCCCTCTTTATATTGCAAATGGGGCATTGGCACATACTGCTCCTAGTGTGTGTATATTTTAATGCCGAAATCGACTTTTGTTATTCTTAATAATCTGAATATAGTTCTTACCTCAATTGATTGCATCGCAGGTTGCATGACGTATTGCGGTAACCATTGTGGCAGACTATAAGCTCCTACTGGATTGCCCTGGCCGGGTTGGCCGTATCTGTTGAATGGAAGCATTGCCGAACCATTTTGCGCCAGAGCAGGTTCGTAGCCTACTGCCATTCCTGGCTGAGACAAAAACTCGGGATGTGATGTATACTGAAAATTAAAATATACAAATGCAACATCTTTAAAAATATTAATAGGAAGTGGGAACTAAATGGAAGACTCACGCTAACATCAGGAACGTCTGTCCTCCACATTTGGCTTCTTGGATCAGGACTTTTATACATATTCTTTTTCTTGTTACCGCCGTCTGCAAATTTGACTAACAATGGATCTTTAGCACCTTGCAATTGAATTCCGTTGAAGGCCTGGCAATATAAAAAACATTAAAGGTTTAAGTGGAACTTATTCATTTAGAGTCGTTAATAATCGAAACTCAAAATCTCTACGAATGATTCACAAAAATTACTCGATAGAAAATGCATACATTCTACATGACCAAAAAAGGGATACATCGAAGAGCTAAACTAATGGACTGGTGTTGACAATATACATTTAAACCGTAATATTTATTAACAAAAAAGTTTATGTTTTCGCCAGAAAATCCAATTTACTAATTTCATGTATTCTCGGAGCTTTAAGTTATTCTGAATCGTTTGACATCGAAATTGGAAAAAGTATGTGCAAGTATTGGACATTTTCTCTACATTTTTTGAACAACTGCTGCACCGGTTTTAAAAATTTAGAAGCCATTTGATGAAGCTCATTAAGAACTCCCCATTAATGTCTGATGTTTTGCGAGTCGATTGGCCAAGCTGTTTCTTGAGAATCTGCAGAAATATGTAGACGTTTTAGCAAAAATGCTAAACTGCATTTTGAAAATTAGGAATAGTGGTGATCAGCTTCTGGTAAAGATCGGGGAATCCGTTTATCACAAATTAACGAATCAGGCTTTTCAGTTTTTTTTACAATGTTAATGATAGAGTTCATGATCTTAACGATTATTCAATAACATGATAGGCCTACAACAGTTGAACAGCCGAGTGTGAAGAAACATTATTATAAAATACTAATATTAACACATATCGGCAAAATCATCCAACTTAAAGGGGTAGCCTGATTTAGAGGTTTGAAAAAATCTCTTTTTTGAGGAATTTTAGGGAAGGAAATAAATATTTAATTGAAACGAAACTTTCAGGTTTCATTGTTATATATTTCAACGTTCTTCTAAAATTGTTTCATTAAAATATATGTCATAATATGCCGGGTACAAGAATTTTGCCGATGGGCAACGAGCGTGCACCTAGGTGTTATTTGGCGGATAAGATGCAGGTCACAAATTCTATCCGCAACAAAAAAATCAAAACAAATATATATTTTCAATAGTACAGATTCTAGTTGAATTCAAAAAAATCTAGAAAATAAATGAGAAATTCACCAATTTTTCACCATGTTTTCTAATATAGGGCTCGCCCGTAGGTAAGCGGTTAAGAGCGACGGGACCTGAATCAGAGGTCCCGGGTTCGATACACACTTTGAGCAGCCTGTTGTCAGGCAGCAGTGACAATGATTTTCACTTTGAAATATAGATAGCAATATGTTTCCAAGTAAAAATAGCCCTCACCCGGCATTGCTGCACCAATAAAAAGTCAGCCCTATTAGATTAATTCTAATAACAAAATCATTAAATATGGATGGATTAACCATTGGGTTACCATCTAAAAAATATGAAGTAAGGAGAAGTTTCAGCCCAACAGCTCATAGGACGTAAAGTTCTAATTGCTGTTAAAAAAATATGCCACGAAAAAAAAAAGTTTTCTGATACAAAATTTCACTTTAGATTGTTTAAAAAGTGGGTTAATTATAACTTTTTTTAAGTTTTTGTAGGTTCAACTCGAATAGAATTTAATACTAAATGCAATAAATTTTGTCTCGTTTCAATATGATGTTTAGTTTTTTTCCCATCTTTTCCGACATATTAGAAAGAATCGAAAAAATTAAAAACCAAGAAATCGCGCGTCGAAGTTTTCGTTCTGCTCGTATACTACATGCTGGACGCTTACTCACTATTTCTTCTGTAACTCCGAATATAATTTGAATCTGTTTCTGAAATTTTATAGTCCAGTCATTATAGTAAGTTCACCTCGGAATTCAGATACCCAGCTGTAAGTCTGTAAATACTCTATGACACCCTAAAAGTTGTCTCAAAACCTACATAAATGTTAGAGGGTGTACATACCATAAATACAGTATTTACAGACTTACAGCTGGGTATCTCGAATTCCGAAATTCTTACCTAATTTAAGCTTAAATGACTGGACTATTAGTGTTATATTATTGGCTAGTTTTGGAAGATATTTTTGCAAATCTAAAGCAGACTTCCCCCATTAAGGCAAAATGCTTTCAACCTAGTTTATAATATTTTAATGTTTGATTTATAATAAACTCACGCTGATGATCATCTCGCATTTCTCCTTGCTCTCCATCCTCGCAAATCCGACCCCCTTGGATTGTCCTTGGGTGTCTCTAAGAATTCGGGTGCTTATCACTTGTCCATATTTATTAAGCATGCTATCGACATCGGTCTCCTTGTAGTTGACAGGCAAATTCGCAATGTAGAGATTGGTCGGATCTTGTTCTTGTTGCTGATAGTAGCACATATTCGAAACATACGCAAATATATATAAAAGCACTTCAGTAAGGATTCATATTAATAGTTAGTTAGTATAAGATAGATCAAGAAACTCGTTAGGAGCTGTTCATTATATATCTACCAATTACATTAAAAAAATATTAATATATGAGCCTTGTTTAAAAATCGTATTATAATAATAAATTAAGGCGCCCAATAGTATTTGAAAATTTACTTGCTAAATTTGTCTTAATCGGTAGACAAAGCATTAAAACGAAGCACAGGTTTCCTAAATAAGGTAACCATATTTTTTTAGTTATGTTAATCCGGGGTGGAGTGAGAGAGGGGGTAGTGCCTTGATGACGAATATAATTTAAAATAACAAATACTATTTAAAAATAGAAAAAAAATCAGTTTGTTTTATTAATCGCATTTTTAAGTAAGAATTACTGACGTCTAAGAACTTTATTATTCGGTTAAGTGTTATACTAAATCTTATATTTTTCGATTTATTTTATCCATGCTTTGAAGTCTTAATAACTTAGTAAAAATTAGCAGTCAAAAAGTTCATTTTCATAAATTCTGCTAATTTTTGGAAAACTAAAAATGATAGTTGAGAGGCTAGTTCCGCCTTTGGAATGTTGCATTCAGCAATTTTCTAGTTTTCACATAAGCACACTTTTATTATCAAGTAATTGCAACAATTCATTTCAAGCCTATACTTTTCAAATACCTAGATCAATCAGGGATAAAAGATCTAAATCCGGGACAAATATTGCTTTTAGAAAAACCCGGGGGAAAAAACCTCGAGGAAAAATTCGGGACTGTCCCAGCGTATCTGGGACATATGGTCACCTTATTTTGAAGCACTTAATTGGTTTCAGAAATCAATATATTTTTTTACATTATTGAAAGGTAAAAATGAAGAACTTTTTTATGTTTTAACACACTTTCATTACACACAAATATGTCGTCGTCTGATCGAGACAAAGCTATTATGATATATTTATGAATAAAAAATTAAATTTAGTTTAACATTTAATTCTTATATTCTTTGCATGTATCCAAAATTAGTGAAAGAATAATGTCTTGTAAAAATACATTATATTTAGATTGCAATGCATTATAGTTTATATATTGGAATTAACGAAATAAAAAAGATTTAAACTAAATATTGCATTTTTTATGCTTAAAATTACTATTGTTCTATTAGTTTGCCCACTATTAATCAAGACATTAATTATACCATGCAAAATTATTTTGAACTGTTAGTTTTTAGTTATAGTTATGAATGATCTTATTTGTAAATTAGTACAATTTAAATTTAATTGAAAAAAAAATCTTCAAGCAATATTTACATATCCTTCAATTTTTTCCAGTACTATTATTTATTTATAATATTAATATTTAGTAGTAATTAATCAATGAACCAGTCCATCGCAAATATGATTTTAATACTAGTTTTTTATGAATTTGTCCAAGTATACCAAAAAATTCGTGGTTTCTTATTGCAATGTATCATACACTAATCGCATTTGTTATTATGATGATATTTGTTAATAAATATTATAAGTTGTCATTTTTAAGCAAAAATGAAAAGGAATATGAATGGTGTTATTAAAATTATTGAAAAATAACTTTTGTATAAAAATATTCTACATACATATAAATATATATGCAAGTAATCCTGTATAAAAAGACAAAGTATTTGTAATATGTATATATTTTTTGGCTTTTGTTTTAATTGTTTTGCGAGAAACACTTTAAAAAAATCTTCGACCATAAGTAACTTTTCCCCTTAGAAAGCATACCAATTTATATTATTAATCATAGGGAATTCATAAAAACCTAAAAAAACGGAAATAAAGTTTTCCTGAAGATGTAATTTGTCATAGTTCCAATATGGTGAAACTACTGTAACTCAAGCTTTCATTTGATTTATGAGTTTTAGGTTCGGAATATAATAGACTATATATAATTTTCTTCGAATTAATTATTTTAATAACACCATTTATTATTTTATATTTGAAAGGATTAATTATATAAACTTCAACAAAAGGAGCACCATTACACACTATAAAATATTTCATTTGATATGAAAAATTGAAATGGTCATGTGTTGAATTGAAGATAATGTGTTTGCAATGCCCTTTTAGATCAAGTTTTGTATAACAATGCATATATATATATATATATATATATATATATATATATATGGTTATTTTTATTTTGTGATGATAGTACAGTACTTGCATGCAACGTACAGTGGCTCTAGGCAGCAGCCAGATACCCACTTTGGCCATCTGCGCCTGAATTCCTTTGGCTTGCAGGCCCTTTACGGCATTTTCGGCAGATTGAGGTAACTCAAAGTCCACGAAGCCGTAACCTTAAATCATAAATACCATATAAACATTTGTCTCATATTAGTTTTCATATTTATTCGATATCTAATTTCATCGCACTACATGTAAATGATAAACTTTTGATATATGATTTACCACATACACTATCAAAAACAAATCTTCTCATTGTCTAACATTTATTATTACAAGAGTATAATAATAATTTTAAAAATTTAATTACTCTTGTGCGGTCTAATATACTAACATCAAGAACATTTCCAGCACCAAATACATAGGCTAGAGCAAATTATATTTTTGAAATTATGGTACATAATAAAATATAGAGTTTCAATTGGTGCAAAAAGTTATGAAAAACGCTTGTTGTTTGGAATTTAAATCAACTTCTTATTTATAATACTAACAGACTAACAGACAATAACTACTGTAAAACGTTGCATAAGTTCTACAGTCTTTTTAGACTTATAGTCTAAATATAAACCTACTTTTTTTAATTTCTTAGTCCAAACTTAACCACTAAATTTAAGGAAAATTAGGTATGACCATTTACTGTCAGTTAACAACTGACTGATATGATAGTCCAGAGTCCGTAAAAATCTCCATTGTGCTCATTAATTTTTATCACTGATTTGAATAAAAGAGGAATTAAGCTATTAGTGAACAAATTGTCATAAACGGTCTGATTAATAAATTTGATTAATATAATTCCAGAGCAAAATTTAATCCACAACCGTATATTCAAAAAGTAAAACATTGGTAGTGATACAGAACTATCAGTTGCAAAATTTGGATGATTTGCCAAAACAATATATAATATTTTTGTTAAAAGTATGTATTTCTATTTATTGTGCTCGTTATGTGGATTAATCCTTGTTAATGTACTTGCTAAATAAAGTTTTGATTTATGTACAGAAGCATACATTACTAGAATGATATTATTCAGAAATAATTTCGTTACAAGATTCGCCAGCAATTGATCTAGAGAGAATATGCTTATACAATTCTAATAAAAATACAGGAAAGTTGAGCGTTTGGCAATTAAATTTTTAGTTTACTTATGATCGATTACTTTTCGATAAATCTAAATTTAAGATATAAATCTCTATTAACTTTAAAAATAATATTTGGTTGAAGAATTGAAAACTGAAATAATTACAAGGATGTACCAAACTAAAAAATAATAAAAATCATATGAACTGAACAAAATGTAAACGATCTATATACCATATCAACAGCCCCTATAATAATTACATGTACTCTAGAGTAAACAGGAATAACGTATGATTGAATGTGCATAACGAAAATAAATTTAAAAAAATAAACTTCCTACAAGTAGCAATATTTGTATACATAACATAAAATACAATCAAATCGATAATAATAAATAAATATAAAAAATAAAGTGAATGATCGCATTCTCTACATGCGCATTCCACAAATACCAAATCATACCTTTACATTTATTAGTATTTTTGTCCAGGATAGCCTTTGTGGATGTGATCGTGCCATATCTGAAAAAATAAAAATATTAAATTATTTATATTATTTAGCTTATTTTCACCAAGAAGAAATAATTACATTCATAAAGATAAAAATTCGCATCAGAGGTATGAAAAACAAATAGGAATAAGCATTAAATCCTTTTATAATCACAAACAAACTTCGATAAATAACACTTCATTTTCTAGAAAATTTTTATTCAGTAATCAGAAGTCAAGACAGATTTCAAGACAAGTCAAGACAAAAAAAGCTATCTGTATTGGGCATATATTTTCCAATGTAGTTTTCACCAAATGGCAAAAAATTGAAAAAAAAAATCAAAAGAACGACAAAATCTCCGATCTAGTAATTCTCTTGCATGATACTTACAATCCTATAATTTCTGTCGATTCCTGGCCCTTTTCACCTTGAATGACAATTGGGTATTCACTTAAATGATCTATTGAGTTTTTTTTGTAGAATACAGCTGTAATTTTCCAACACATTTTCTGATATTCAAATTGCAAACATGGTTGCAGAGCACCCAAGAGCAATAGGGAGGAAATATTTTTGCAAATTACTACTGAATTATAGAAAGAAAAACTTATTATATCATTTAATTGAAACTCAATGGTCATTTAAGGAAAGTACAGTAATTATAAGATTTTAATTATTATGCAGAAGAACTACTAAATCGGAGCTTTTGTCGTCTTTCTAATTTTTTCAATTTTTTTCCTTTTGACCCCCAATTTTGACTTCAGATTCGTGTTAAGTTGGAAAGTGTTACATTGGAAAATATATGCTGCACATCCAATAGACAACTTTTTCCATTTAGTGGACCTACGTTATTATATAACTATATTTACTAAAGAAATATTTTTCTAACAACGATTCATCAAGATTTCTGTGAAATAAATTTCGCGTCGACATGTTGGCATTTGACCAATGCGAAAATGCATCTTCCGCGATAGTTTTGCCTTTAACTGTAATTATTATATATTACAAAAGCATCCGGTGCCATAGATACAGAGAAAGCTGATGAGAACAAATACAAGAGAAGAAATTGCATCTTCAAGATTCTCATGATGGAAAATGTCAATATTTTAGAAATAATCACGCTAATCTGGTATTATATTCTATAAAATAGAATTATTAAAATATTTTTTTATGATTAGAAAAGTAAAATTTCATCATTTATTGCAAATTCATTATGATTGCCACTGGCTCTAATCATGGATCCTTGTGGATTCGGTTCCTCAGGGGAGCGCAAGGCTGTTATAAAATACAATTTTCGGAAATAAATGAAAAAATGTTAAAACGATATAAAAATGAATAAATTAAACATATTTTTTTAAATATTTTTACATATTTTTTTATCAGTTACAACTGCTAAGTAACATGAGATAAAAATTAGAAATAAAATATAATAAAATAAAAGAGAGTATTGAGGAAATGTTATTCATACGATTTTGTGTTGATAATTTAATATAAAATAAAGAGCAAATAATAATAATAATAAAATGAATAAATACAATTTATCAATAATAGAAATAATATTAGAAAAACAATGAAGTACAATAAAAACAATAAATGACAAATAATAATAAATATAACAAAAGAATACTATTGAAAATAATAAACTAACAAAATAATAATTATAGTAATAATAGTAAAATAAAAAATTAAATTAAAAAAAAATAATAATAATGAAAGAATAAATAAAGTTATGAGCTTTTTTTTAATGGATATTTATGAGATCATTAGGTATTTTTTGGTTGTTTTGGTAATTGGATAATATTAATAATATAAATAAATTAATAATTTTATAAAATTATTATATTTATAATATCATAAAATTAAAGCAATAATGTTTTTTTTTAAAAACCAGGGTAGCAAAAAGGTTGGAAGCCACTGGGCTAATCACTGAACAAATCAACCGATCTGCAGATGAGTTTAATATATTTTAAACACAAAACTTAAGACGTTTGTACCAAACTTATATTAATCCATAGACATAACCTAATAAATGTTTAAAAAGGAAAAATAAATTGTAGCTTAAAACAGATGGTTATAAAATCATAGAAATTTCTAAAGCCAATAAAAAAATTCAGAGATGATTATATTTCTGATCGTAAGTTTTCAAAATAAAATATTAAAAATTGTAATTTATGTATTAATTTAAAATAATAAAAAAACAAAAATCTCATCTCATCAGATTTCAAATATTTTTCAAGGATTTCAAAATATTGATGGCTTCAAGACTTATCCAATAGACCCTTTGCTTCATATGGCCTGTGTAAATTTCATGTTACTATTTGTAATTGAATAGTAAGTAACTAGAAATCTACACAAGCATTATGAAACAAAGTGCTATCTGATAATTATTTACTCAATCAAGTGAAGTTTTGTAACCCACAAAAAATATCCAAAAATTTTTGTTTGCATTTGCACTTCACGCCAAAATACTTATGCGAGGACAGAAAGCAAAAAAATCTATTTTTCTCAAAACATGAGAATTGTCCAATACTTCACTTCATGAATTATGTTTTCAGATGAAATTTTTATAATAATCTGAATTTCAAACACAGGGCAATAAAACCCGACAAACCGAGAAGGAATAATTTAAGTCAAATTTGTTTAAAATAAAAATCAAACGCGTTCCTTATTTTTTTATAATTTAATAATATAATGTAAAAAATAAATAATAATATTATATCTAAATCACATTTTAAATTATTGATAATTATTTATAATAAACAGTACTTCATTAAAGAATGAAATAATTGGATTTTCAAGGATAATTATTAAAAATACAATCCTGTATTAACACGATTATGATATATAAAGCATGTCCACTTAAGAAGTAACCAAAATGGAGAAGAGACAACTGTTGCTCAAGGAACACATTTACCTTTTTTTCAATAATTTATCAATTAGGGAGAAATACGGACAAAATAATGTATATATGGCCTTATTTAAGAATTGGCTAGTTTTTGTAACTATAATTTTCGCGACTATGTAACATGGAAAAAGCTGTAATCGCAATCCAGTCAGACATTGATCGTCATTGTCACAGTCTGGTCGCAGTAATCTGTTCAAACGTGTATCGCGTCTTCAAAATTTAATTTTGAGGCTCATTTTGTTATGTTCTTAGGGTCTTATATATTTTTATTTGTAAATTTTTTTATTAAATCTAAATAAACAAAAAATTATAATAAAAATAAACAAAAAATAATTAGTTTTCATGCATATTTTTACATACTATTGCATATTAATTTGTGGTCTGATAGTATCAGTTGAGTATTTATAAAATTAAATAGTTGAAAAAAATAAGGGGGCGCAGCAATTTTATTTATTCGAGCAGGGGGAGCGGTGCAAAAAAGATTGGAAAGCACTGCCTTAGTAAATGTGTAACTATAGTCCATACTTAATTAAAAGACTATGTTATTGGTAGTCAATAAATCGAAGATGAGTAAAGAACGTTTGAGACTTATCGTAATATCAACGAATAAATAAATATCAATAAAAAACAAAACACCATGTCATTTTGTCCGTACTTCCCCTACGTAGAATGCATACTTTTAATTATTGGAATTATTCCAAATTGCATAAATAAATATATTCAGATAATATTATTCATTTCTACTCACTGCGTGCAAAGGTTCACCAGGTCCTTATCGCTGGTATTCTGTGCCAGTCCTCTTATATACAAATTAGTCTTAGAAAGCGTTTCTTGTGGCTGTGAGGCCCCTAAATTGTTACTCAGGCTTGTGCTGAGAGTCCCGCTCTGGCTGCCCGTGTTCGATGAGCTGCTCGAATTCGTGTTACTAGGCGACGCGGCCGTGGGCACACGTTGCCCGAACTGAAACAAAAGAAAATCGTTTAATTACACACAAGATGATTAATAATTACCATTTAATTAATTATTGTTCATGAATTCTTGATAAAGCGGAATATACAAATATAATAATGATTTTTTACTACGATATGTTTGAAACAAACATTTGGGTTGGCATATATTTGTTCCAAGTCACTTATCATTTTCTTGCAAGGATTGGTTGTTTCTTACTACAATGCGTTGCCACATAAACAAAAGTGAAAATCGTATCAATGACACAGATCAACAAGAATCTTCAATGTTCAAATTTTTAATTTGTTCAGATTGGTATATATATTTTTGCAAACCAATAACATGAATTTGAATATATCATATTCTAATATTGTCTAGGATCTTTTTTATTTTTTTTAGGTGGTGTTGGAAACAAAAGAATGAAAGAATAGTCTGAAGTTATTAAGGGGCACACCTAGTGTGACAACCTAAGAAAATGTCATATTTTGGGAATTAAAAATTCCCAAATTTGAAATTTTGAGGAGGCATTTATACATGTTTTGAGAATACACAGTGAAATTTTTTAAATAAAATATTAAATATTTTTGAAATGACAAGTGAGATCCGGCGCCGCAAAAAAAAGAAGTCCTCGATTGCTGGAGTGATTGCAGCCTTCTCCGTTGATAAAACATTTAAAAAAAAATTCTCGTTAAACCAGCAGTTTCCAACCTGTGGGGCGCGCCCTTTCAGGGAAGCGCCAGGCTGTTCTAAGGAGGGCGCTTACACCTATTTCCAGAACACTTTTATAGAAAATAACCCGAAATTTTCAAAATAATATTAAAAAATTATCAAAAAATAAATAATTTTTAGGCATATTTTTTACAAAGTGTTGCATATTTTAACATAGCATAACATAACATAACATTGTAGTCTGATAATGTCAGTTAAGTATTTATAAACTTAATTTGTTGAAAAAATTAAGAAAGCACAACAAAATTTTTTATTGGAACTGGGGGGCGCGGTGCCAAAAAGGGTGGAAACCGCTGCGTTAAAGAAACATATTGTCTCTACGATCACCCTCGGGCAAACAAAAAGAATCAAAAATTGACAAAATGGCGGCATGTTTTAAAAAAAAACAATTTTTGATCAGATCAAAAAAGTGGAGGGTCATCCTATGAAGAACTATATAAAGGAGATGCAAAAAAAATTGATAGTGATCGGATCATTTGTCTCCGAGTAATCTCTCCAGCAAATTCAAAAAATGCTGTTTCGAAAAAAAACGCGTTTAAATATAAAATGATCCTTATACTATATACTATATATGTACTACATTCTATATAAATGGCTGTAACTCAAACTATTTAAGATATCGATTTAAAATTTTAGTATGTTATTTTTAAAAGTATAAGCCTATCGAAATATAGAAAAATTCAAAATTCGATTTATTGAAAATTTCACAGTAGGTGTGTGCCCCTTATTGAGGAAAATATTATAAAACACCTAAAAAACTCTACTGAATAAGATTGTGAAACCTAAGAACTTAATTGGAGCCCAATTACAAAAAGATTCTTTACTGCACGATCCATTCTCAAATCCCTATTTTTTCCAAGAAAAATGGGACAAATAAGAATGCAGATGTCTCTGCAATAATGACATGAAGGGAAAAAAGAAATAAAGGGAATTGAAGTGTAAAAAGCATATTGTAAACAAGGGGTAGGAGAAATGGGAAACATTTTAATCTCATACTATAGAACCGCCTTTAAGCAGAGCACTAATAAAATTCTTTGTATAATAATTAAAAGCATCGCTGCAATTTTACATTTTTATCGTTTATAAAATATTCTCTGCCAAAAGAGATAATAGAGCATAGAATGTTTAGCGTTTTATAGATGATAAATAATGTAATATTGATTACAAAAATCACGAATGTATATATTTGCAGATACTTTAGGTTGACAACTAAGTAAGTGCGGCTTTTACTTTTAGATGGTTTAGATTTTCTGACGTAGTCCAAATGTAAAATAACTTTGGTTATGGGATATTAGTAGGCAATTCGACTGCCAATTACCAAAAAAAAATTTTTTGATCGATAGCGTACTTTTACTTTGGCGTTGATGAAAGATGGAAAATCAAATAGAAATTTTTTGTCATATTTTGTTTTTTTATTTCTGCAAAGGTAAGAAGATATTTTAAGTTCACAAAAGTAATGGCTTCATATTATCGCAAGCCTTAAAAATGGCAGTGTCAAAATAGGTTTGCCAAATTTTGATCTGGTGATTTTTCACTCAAATATAAAAAACTTTCTGATAGTCCAGTTAAAGTTGACTACAAAGGAATTGTCTACTATTACTTTTACCACCCAATGAAATGATCAACTCTGATGTCTACTTTGAACAACTAAGGAAATTAAACAACTCAGTTGAAAAAGGCGGTATGATTTGACAAACCGAAGCTGTGATTTATAACATTATTGACATCACATATCTTTGGCTACTGGACAAAAATAATTGGAACCTGGTTGGAATATTTTGCCATATCCACCATATAGTAGTCTTGAGCTTGCAGCTTTTGATTACTTTTTGTTCCGATAGAAAATACTGATTAAGGTTTCCAACCTGTGGGGCGCGCCCCCTCAGTGGGGCGCCAGGCTGTCCTAAGGGGGGCGCGTACAACTGTTTCCAGAATACTATTATCGAGAATAACCCAACATTTATGGAACGTTATTAAAAAATAAACAAAAAATATTTAGTTTTTATGAATATCTTTACATAATATTGCATATTAATTTGTAGTCTGATAATATCAGTTGAGTATTTATAAAACTAAACAGTTAAAAAAAATAAGGAGGGGCGCAGCATTTTTTTTTTTATATTTGCAGGGGGGCGCGATGCAAAAAAGGTTAAAAACCGCTCGATTAACTCTTTGAATGGTAGACAATTCAACTATTATGATTATTTCAAATTGTACCTGATTCAATTTTTATAAAAAATTAAAATTATAAAAACCAGAAATTCTATGAAACTGGGATATGATACTGCTTGAAAGATGACAAAAAGACATTGATCAAAATAGACAATAACAGCATAAAAATATTTAGTTTCATAAAAAAAATGTCTATATTCTACCAAAATTCCGTATCAACTTAGTTTCCAACTTGATAGAGCGTCTGTCGGTCTTATGATATACCCACTATTCTATATCCTAAATTGTAATTTAAACAATTTTGTGAAATTAATCATGCAACATTTCTAAATATTTGATTTTGATATTGATCCGAATTTTTAATTTTGTCTTACTAGAGAATTACAGTACAAAACCATAAAAAAATTCATAGAAATATATTGTTTATGACTATCCAGCAATATAATCTTCAAGCTGAGTTACTTCTACTCCTTTTTCTAAACGGATTTATTATTTTATAATAAAGACTTTTTCACAAGTGCCGCCATTTATTCCGCGCCGTTTTCTTGCAATAAATCAAGCTCAAGCTCATAAATTCTTATTTCATTCTAGCATGTCCAGCGCTAGCGTATCTATTACAAAGAAAAAATCATTAAGACAATCGTGACAACAGTTAACAGATTATTTTGCTACTCGACAATAACGCCGAGAGGAAATTGAGAAACTGACCAGAGGTAGTCAACCTACAACTGGAAAAAAGATAATTAGAAATAAATATTAAAGAATGAAGGAGTGGCTCCCATTGTGCATTATACAGGTTTGTGAATTACAATCGTACTTGAGAAAAATTAGTGGTTTAGATAGTTCAATAGATCAATTCCAAGTAAATTATGGTATGACGTAGATTTTTCACCACTGTCATAGATTACGTTCCATATGTTCTTTGCAACATAATTTATTAATAGGCATAAAGGCGTACAAGTACTTATTCAAAATGTTCCTGTTACATCTTGCGCAATTATCGTGAGTCACTTAGTAATAACTCAGTGCATAATTTTAACTCGATAAGATGATTGTAATATCTATCATATGCAAAATTATGACACACGAGTTAGTATTCATGAATCATAGCTACTACTTTATGCAATATAATAAAATTCTAAAATTCACATCTATACGTTATAAAATTGATGACAAATTTATGATTGTCTGAGTAGTTCTAAGTTACCAGGAAAGCAACGTTTGCACCTCTACTTTATACTTTAACGTTTTTACTAATCAACAAATAAAATATAGCAGGATATTAAAAGTTTTTTTTTCACCATATAATTTACAACTGTTCTTAGTGGACATCTAGTAAATTTAAAGATAATATATTTAGTTAAATGTCATATGATATGTAAATGACAATAGTAGAAGTAGCCAGTGCTACTTCCAACTAATTCCCCAAAACATACATAATACTTTTTGATATTATTCTGCGATCTCATCACTTATCACATTTTTCTATGAATATATCTTTAAAAATAGTTTTCCGTTTAAAAGTACTCTTATTTCTTTAACATTAATTTGGCAAAAAATGCAATATTTATATTCAATCTTTCAATAATCTTATTGGCTGATCATATTGTTAAAGGAAAAGCCTGTTTTAGAGGCTTCAACAAATCGCTTTTTTGATGAATTTTTAGGAAAGGAAATAAGTATTTAATTGAAACGAAACTTTCAGGTTTTATTGTTATATATTTCAACATTCTTCTGAAATTTTTTCGTTAAAATATATGTCATAATATTCCGGGTACAAGCATTATGCCGAGGCGCCACGAGCATGCTTGTGTTCTTTGGCGGAAAAGATACAGGTGACAATTTCCATCCTAAACAAAGTTATTTTTCAATGGTATCCAGAGAAAAGTGAGAAATTCATTAATTTTTAGCAACTTAAAAAAATCATGTTTTTTGTAAAATCATGTTTGTTCATTGAAAAATTTCACTTTAAATTGTTTAAAAAGTGGGTTTATCAAAACTTTTTTAAGGTTTTTTAGGTTCAACTAGAATAAAATTTAAATTTGAATATATTTAATTTTGTCTCATTTCGATAGAACGAATACTTTTATTCCTCTCGTTCCCTTTAACTAGAAACAATCGAAAAACTAAAAAGCGAGAAAATGCTCGACGTTTGCTCACTATTTCTTCTATAAAATAATTTGAATTTGTTTCTGAAATTTTAGGGATAAATTCCTGGCCAATTTTAGAAGACATTTTTGCAAAAGAAAAAACGATTTTTAAGCCTCTAAAGCAGGCTTCCCCTTAAGTCCGTTTTTAATAAATCATTTTTATCTCTATATAAGTATCAAATTGTTTATTCCTTTCGAAATCTCATACATTCAAGGCTTATATTTTTCTTATCCAATTCAATTTCGCATCTTGGTAATGGTTGAAGGAATTCACTTCAGTAGTATATCTACTACCTAGTGAAGTAATATTGGAATCGATACGGTCGTTCATGGACTTATAACTTCCTACGACTAAAACTCCCTGCCGGCATCAAACGGGATATATCCGCTACAAATTAAATTGCAAATTACTCGGCACTAGCAACAGGCATCAGGAAAGATTATTTTGTTCTTGTGTTATTGAGGAAAGTTGATATCAAAATTAAGCCTATAAAAAACCTTTAAACTATATTTAGCAAACACTATAGTTTCTATATTATGATATCTGTATTTTTAAACTGAAGCATAAAAATGGGTAGGTAAGGGACATATAAATTTAATTTAAAATTTAAATAAACAAAAATATAATAATATTAAAATGTATGCAAACGCATATTTATGGAAGTGCGAGTATATTTTCTGAGTTATTATTAGTGTATACCATTTTTAATTTCAACGCCGGCTGAAATTGCATACGATGATCAAAGGTTAATTGTTAATCTCATAATGTGGAAAAATTACAGATCTTTAATTCGTAGTACAAACTGAAATATCTTGTTTTATATTCATACTTTGAAATTGCATTCATAAAATTAAGCAAAAAACTCAATCTTGCAATAAAACTACATTTAGGGTAGAGCAGGGCAAGGAAACAAAACAATATTTGAAAGTAGAGGGAAAAAGATGTATAACCATCCATCACCTTGATTCTTACAACGTTGCCATCGGGAGATAAACGGCAATGTTTCAAAATCCATAACAAAAGTATTTTCTTTCGTTGCTAGATTTTTTGGTTGTGAGCACTGTTGTTTAGTTTACGAGACCTTAACATGTAACGGACGAGTCAAATCTGTTTGAACCTAGTTTCCTTAAATTATTTAGGAAAATTAGATAAGCATGATTCAAAGCATTGTGGCTACAATGAAATTTTATTAAATTAAACATATTAATAACCTTATTTTTCATAATAATATTTATTAGAACTTTTAGTATTTTTTAAGAATGTAAACTTCTCCTTCATGTAAACGTAAACACGTAAATCTACGAAGCCCATCCGTTAAGTGTTAATATATTTTTTTAAGTAAAAGTTATGTAATTGTTTTATAAGGTGTATTGTTAATTTTAAGTCATATTCAACAGTTTTTTTTAAATAATATTTATAAAAGCTTACACGTGGATGGGGTAAGAAGGGCCAACTGAACCTTTACTCTAGCAAAGGTGTAAACAATAATAAATAGTAAATAAAAATGTAAATTAAGTTAAAAATAATAATTTTATAAGAGGCAAATTAAATAGTTAAAATAATAATTAGCGTTCTCTATAAAAACTATCTGTAAGCCCAACAATTTATATTTTACATCGGTTGAAAAATGTAGCTATTATTTCGTAAAATCCCTTTAAAATTAAAAATAAGACACTGGAACTAGTTTGCCTCGTGGGCGTTTTATTTTACCCCCCATTTTATAGAGTAAAAAGTACCAGGTGACAAATTTTTGAAAAATAGCACAAAACATTCCTACAATGATAAATTAGCTGGGAGTTTTACTAAACAAAGTATGATAGTTGTTGGCTAGATATGTGTTATTTGTTGTGATATAACGGGTTTGGTTTTAACTGTATAATTGCTCAAAATCAAAGTAGATCTTTATGCCCCGCCCTACCCTATACCATCGTAATGAAAATAGCACAGCCGTAATTTTTTTCAATTCATCACAAAATCACTAATAAATGAATAATGTAAGAAAAAGAATACAATCCCATCACGATTAATATAATATGCATAATAATAAAATAAAATGTATAAATTATATGGTTGTATTTCAATGAATATTATCATTTATCCTAAACAAAATGTTAACAAATCTACTAACTTCTCGAGATGATTTTGACATGAAAGAATAATTAAAAAATGAAATTATATACTTTGGACAAATTGGAAGCCAAAATATAGATTTCAATACACTTAACAAAAACAATCTTACGTAAATTTTGAATATGATTTCAAATATAATTTATTGGCCAAATTAGCTAAGAATTGAGTATCTTCCTTGACAATTACAAATCGTTTATGTTAAAAACTGCCTTATTTTAACAACGGAAGTGCACCCTGAAAGCCATTTAGAAGGATGCAAAAAGCATAATTTGATATAATAAATTGATTAAATGTATCAAAATATAAAGTTTAACAATTCTATAGAAGAACTTTTATAGAACATACTATTATAATAACCAATTTGATCGTCCTGGTTTAGTATGTCATTAACTATGTGAATATCGTGTATCATGTTTCATTGCCATGCACTCGACTCGACTCACATGCGACACACGCCCACATGGTATCATCGGAGATGTGATTATATTGAAACGAAATGCTCTCTATCGACAGATTTATCATTTTCCGAACTGAATATCTGTATGCATATACAGAGTACATCATATATAAAAGAGATAATCGAGTACATGTTACATAAATTTCGATCAGCAGATGTAACTCGCACATGAGAACATTTAAAATACACAGTTGATATTCTACACCTTAGCTTCCAAATGGGACAAAAAGAAATTCTATTTTAATACCAAAAAACTTTTAGAAAACGACATTTTTATAACAGTAAAATTCATGCCACTTTCATTATATTTAGGGAGGCTGGATACGGTTGTGCCAGCGTACGATAGTGACTGTCGTCATAATAGCTACACTATACTAATTTTGAGTAGGGTCTAAAGGGAGAAAGGTGAAGAATGATTGTTCGAACAAGTTCCCATTATTGATTTCACCAACACTTTATTAACATTCAACACTTCAACATTCAACATATTAACAGTCAACACCTTATTAACATAATCTGTAGACCACATTGCTTAGAAACAGTCAAAAGTAAGTTTTAATGTTCGAATTCTTTTAATAATAGCTGTTAATTGTATACAGATAGATCACTTTGCATGTTATTTTGCTGAACATTAGTAGTTATTTACCAGCATTTTTTCGCTTATGTTAGATAATTTGTGACATGTATTTCTCGTCCTTTTCAGGTGACAATTAAACAGATAAAAAAGTTTAACGTAACTAATTGTAAGACAAAATAAGAAAGAGAAAGAAAAAGAAAAATTGAATGCAAGAAAAAAAAATCCTATAGAACTCTTGTTAACTTTGTTTAAAAAAATATATTTTGTTATACATTGTTATATTTTAGTTATAAGCTTTGTTTATGTTGTGTTGTGTTTCATATTATTGTTATTAACGACAATAAAAGTCGTTATAAACCATTTTGGTTTATATAGCTATTATTTTTTTAATATATTTTTATGCCTGTCATAACCGTCCCTCAGATGTAGAAGGATTAACGCCCTTTTCTGATATAATTTGATTTGATCAGCATTTTCGGCGGCATTCGAGTCGAAAGGATTAACAAAATTATTGATATACAAAAGTGGCACAACCGTACCGGTCCCCCACTAATAAAATAATTCTAAGCAAATATTAATTTATTATTTGTTACATAGAATATTTCTATTTGTCAAAAAAAACTACACTAGACAACGATTCCACGTGCCAATTGACTACATAATGTGTACTACTTATAAATGACTAATGACTAAATGACCAACTAAATGAATAATTGTATTGAGTAGTAAAATGAGTATACAATAAAATCTAGAGATAATAAGCGTTATTATAATGCATTAATGTTACCTAGATAATAAAATAGTTATTCAAAAGTTGCATGACATAGAGCACGTTGAATTAGTGAATTTATTTTTAGCCCATTTATCAATTGTCTTCTGACAATTTTTTTAACGATTTTTTTCAGATTCGTAGAGATCTTACAAGGTTTGCTCGTCGGGGATTTTGAACAATACAATATAAGAAAATACAGGGAACTGAAAGCCGAAGCGCAAGAACAAGAAGCATGGAAGCAAAAGATCGAAAAGAAAAATACATGAAAACAAAGGGAGGGTAATAGTAGTAATGGGAATGATAGACAACGAATGATAAGAAATCATTTGCGATGGCTCTTACACGATGAACTGTCTTCGGGCACACTACCATTTATTTCGTTATTATCAACTTCCCGTAGGGAGATGTGCTGATTAGTTTTTGGCAAAGGCAGGTCCAGCAGTTACGGAGATAAAGAGCAAAGAGTGCAGAAAATAGAAATCGAGTTTTCGAGAGAACGGAGCATCCGGTTTGAATGATCTAAAGAACATTCAATTTGTAATGATTCGGAGAAGTGGTTTTTAGTTTTAGTAAAGGCAGGCCTAACCATTTCGGAGATACAGAGCTTAATGTGCAAAAAATGGCAGTTTTTGAGAGAACTAAACGATTTGAATGGTTCAAAGAACTTTCTGCTTGTTTTAACAAAATAATTGATTTTGGAAAAAAAAATTGTTTCTGACTGAAGTTCTAATGTACTTAAACAAATATGTTTACCTTTGCAATTCAGTTTATATAATTCTTATAAATATTAGACAATGTTACAATATTTATAATAATCTTTTTAAAAACATTCAATATTTCTCGAACATTTTGTTACGGTATGGAAAGTTCCAGCAATTTGCCTTAAGGCACGATGCCATACACCCCACTAGTTATTATTATTTTACATAGCTTATAGGACTCTTAAGTTCTGTTCGCTGTTCGAATAAGTTATATTGATTCCGAAAACAAAAAAGTTTAATAATATTCAATTTTTCGTCTCAAAATTTATTTATGAGTTGTCAATGGCATGTTCACAATATAATGGGCTGACAACAAATTTTCGCATAACAAATTATTTCTGAAGCTAAAAAATCTCGAAGTCAATCTGCGAAGCCATCTAACAAGTAAGTCAATGACACCGAACGCATCATTGTAAGATATTCGATGAGGTTATTTATTGAAAGCGTACAATGGTCTCGAGGTGTATTCTAGTACACTAGCCAGTGGCCGCTAGCCGCTAGCCGCTAGTCGCGTGTATGCAAGTAGGTTGATTTGCCGTGCATTTCGCAGTTGATCGTCCTCTAGCTGGCGGCGACCGTTACGCGCTCAAGGTCAGTCGCGTCAATTCACCTTGTACGATCGAATTGCGGCTCCGGTTTCGGAAGCAATGGATACTACCGCGGCTATGGATTACACTTTCTGATTTAAATTCCTGCACTTTATAATTCATTCATTAAATGCCATTGCATTTAATAATTAGATAGACCAATATCCATTTGAAAATATTTAAAATTCATTAAAATCAAGAAATGAATTGTTTGAAATTTGAAACAATGTTTGAAATCATATTTAAGAGCGTTTCTTGATTGTAAATATGTTTAATATCATCATGAATTAAAATGAATGAATGCTCCAATTTTATTCTTTACTGTCTTCCATAAATTAAAGTATTAACTTCATTTAAGAGAAACAGAAACAACAATTGAAGAAGAATTCAAATTTTGGAATGTTCATATTATAAATGTAAATTAGTTTATATTTTAATTCTCAGAACAAATTAAAATGGTTGCCAACAAATATAAAAACAGGATAGACGTTCATCCTAATCAATTAGCAAGTCAAGTCTGCCAAGAAAGGCCAGCCGACAAGGCTTAAAAAAATACCTGAAGATTAATATAGTATAATTAACTATAACACTTACATTTCGCTGTATCTTATTTTTTCCTTTTGTTTTTAGTTTTTTATTGTCATATTTTAATCAGTTCTAGTATATACCACTGGGGATCTACTAATTTGTAATCAAATTTATTTTACCATATACTTGTCAGCATTCTCTGCTTAATGTAATAATTTATACAGATTGCTGAACAAAATTGAATAAAGGAAAAAAATTATATTTTCATTTTTTTATAAAAGTTCATATAAATGTATATTAGTTTATATTTTTAAAGTGTTTTTTTTTTAATACTACAGTTTTATTTGTTGTCTATTTATGATAGGCGTAAAAATTACTACATAATAATAATGATTGAGTTGAAATGATATTGAATTAATCTGTTGTTTTTTGGTATTTCATGTTTCTACAATCAAGAACCTGCGAGCTTCCTTCTGACCTACTCTATAAAACTATAACTATTACTATCATAACATTTCATAGGACTCCACAATTTCATTTAATGTGTCAAAGTTGAAAAGGCATACTACTGGGTAATCTTTCAGATTTTTTTTTTTTTTTTATTATTAACTCTTTTATTTACAACTGTCCAGTAAAGGACATTCAGTAAATTTGATAAATTTACAATAGTCGAACGAAAAGGGACATTGTATACTACATTGGCATGTTAGAATTCAATTTATGTTTTATAATTCTCATATATCTTCAAAATTAGTGAATATCTTTTTTGCGTAGACAGTTTGCAATTTAATATAGAGAAAATAAGAAAAATATTTTGACTCAGTTGTTTTAAACAGTGATGATTTGTCTCTAAATAGAACGCCAAATTACACACTAAATAGTTTGCCAATATTTTCATATCTTTTTATATATGAAAAATATTTCTCTATAATTACTGAAGAAGAAGCTGCCCGAAGATAATATGGAGGAATCTTAGAACTACCACAACCTTATATGAACAGAATAATTGCAATAATTGAATCATTTATTGAAGTTATTCTCTAAATATGATTGTAATATTGATCCGATAAATTTATATGTGTGTTTGCAAGTGTGTGTGTATGTATGTGAGTGAATGACATAAGCCAAATAGCTCATAGAATAGTCATGTATTCTGATTGCTATTGAAAAAAAAAAAAAAAAATAAAATAAATAAATAAATTACAGATTTATAAGTGTCAACTTTCCTTATCTATGGTGTCAACAATATAAAAAATATGACTTGAAAAATTTAAAATCAATTTGCAATCCTTGTTTAAAAGATAAAAAAGCACTTCTTGTTTGTTGCTCTAACGAACACCGATGAGTGAGATTTTTTTTATTCCCTTAAAATAACAATCAAAATATATTAAAATAATATAAGCTATCTAAGCTAGATTATAATCTAATGTTACATGAAAAGAGAGAAAAAAAGTCAGAAGAAAAAATAATAACTCAGTATTCACTTCATGGAGTGAGATAGTCTCTTGTTTGATTTGAGAGAGTCATAAGATAACACACAAATTTCGCTATAATCGGGTTTTTCGAAATATTGGTTATTGATTAGTTTAAATAGAACGGTCGCCAAATCGAATAAACTCAAACGGACGGTTGTTCCGCTCCCATAGTAAGTACACTAATAATTAGACAAATACAGGGAAATTCGACATAAGGCTTCTTAAAAATTACACCTCTATAGTTTACAACTATTGGCGGCTCAAACGATATTGAAAAACGTAGAAGTATTTCTGAACGTCGGCTTACCGGCGTTTGTCCAGTATAAGGTGCGGCGTAATGGTGCGGCATAGCGGCGGTGTATCGGTACGGCTGCGGTGGAGCGGCTGTGGCTGCAGGAGCAGCAGCTGCTGCCATAAGGAGGAGCGGCGGTTGCGCGTCCATGGCGCGGCGCCGGTGCGGTACGGAGCGCCCGTTGCGGCGGTCGCCATTGCGGCGGCGGCGGCGGCTGTTGGACCGCGACCGCCTCCTTTTAGAGCGGACGCGCCGCCCGGACTCGCTGCGTAAGCTGCCCGAGGTGTGTTACTTCCCTGGAACAAAAATAAAATTAATAAAATTTTATACAACCAAAAGTTTATGTAATAATAAAAATTTATAGATAAATACCATATTTATAACACATTAGGCGTTTAATTTAAGTATATTTAATTTAAGTATGCTTTAATTAATAATGCTTTAACTTTAACCATTAAGATGAAGAATGATGGTCAACAGATTATTTTATTCACTACTATATTTACAACTGTCAGTAAACTGCCAAATTTAGCAAATAGCAAGCCACTCAGTAGTTGTTTTTGCATTCATTACAAATGATATTAACAATTTTCAATTTATAATAATATAAACCAAAATATTTTCTTATAAGGGGCCGTTCAAGTATTACGTAAGCACTATAGGGGGGCGGAGGGGTTGTTGATTTGCTTATTTTGGGTTGACATGGGGGGCAGGGGAGTCTGGATGATGATTACGTCATAGGTAGTATTTTTATTTTTTTACATTAATTGCAAATGTTTACGTAAGCATGGGGGTAAGAGCTTTGCTTACATTTGCTGACAAGGGGGGTGGGGGGGGCTAAATAATTGTAATAAATCTGCTTACGTAATACTTGAAACCTATCCCTAAAAAGAAAAAGCTAAGAAATTAAACTAAAACTCAATATCGACTAAAATCAAGTGGCGATTTTTCTTTTAGTTTACGATAGTTTTCTGTTAACAAGAAGTTGGCTAATAAATTTGAATGGCTGTTAAATAGATAGCAGAATGATGAATGAATAAATTTCTCAAAATATTTATCACAATATTGAATGATTCATATTTTTCACAATGTAATGACGACTATATTATCAAATGAACCCCGGAGATTATGCGAGAAAAAATGGATCCTCCATGTATATTAATTTATAAATGAACGTATGCTGAGCGAGTCATTGAACTTCGACCTTGTTTGTTGAGAATTGTCTACGGGACTGTGTGATTTGTTTGTGAAATTATTTTTTTCGTAGATATCGTAATCTGTAAACAAAGGCGGTAAATCTCGGCAAAGGAGGCCGTAGCAAATTACATACATACTTTACTTTACTCTGTTTCATTGCGAAAAAGTGGCTCAACTTCACCAGCAAATTGAACAAAATTGACCAAAATAATTATTAACCTGTTAACCGGGCAGGACGCATAAAGGCGTCTTAGATTACGTGCAGATGAGGCGTATATTTTCGATCGACTATTAAACTTGTATGTACTTGTTTTGTGCTGTTTTCTTTGTACTTCAAAAATATAAAGAATCAATATACATTTTATAGATTTTCATTCATTTGGTATTAATAAAAAATAAACATAAAATTATAGAGACCACACACGCCCGGTTAAAAGGTTAATTAGTTACCAATAAAAAGTTGAATAGTAATTAGCTCAAAAATCGTGATATAGAGAAAAAGTTTGAAATAATTTTAAAACAAACATTAGTAAAATGTCCTTTTAATCGTATTTAACTATTATTATTTTTACTCTATAACTTCGTATCTTATTGTCAATTTTGTTGGTATTTCCATATGAAAAGGCAGCAAATTTTTGCCATTAACACAGATCCACAAAAAAGATGTATGTATTAGATGTGCGGCATGTATTTTCTAATGTAGTTTTTACCACTGTACACGAATCTAAAGTCAAAATTGGGGGTCAAATGTTAAGAAATTATAAAAAAAACGACAAAATCGCCGATCTAGTAATTCTTCTTCATTATAATTAATATCTTATAATTACTGTCGTTCATATCTAAAAAGACTATGTGTGTGTATGTATGTATTGATACAATTTTTCGTCCACGTTTTAGGGCGCACGAATCAACCGATTGGAATGGTTCAAAAAGCATTCGATTTCTATTGATAGGAAGATGTGCTGATTAGTTTTTGGCAAAGACAGGTCCAGCCGTTACAGGATACGGAGCAAGAGTGCAGAAATAGAAATCGTGTTTTGAGTGAAAGGGCATCCGATTTGAATGATCTAAAAAAATTTAATTAGTAATGATTGGAAGAAGTGATCATTAGTTTTTGGCAATGGCAGGCCCAGTCATTCGAAGATACAGAGCTAAATGTGCAAAAAATGGCAGTTTTTGAGAGAACTAAGCGCCAATTTAAATTATTCAAGAACTTTCAGCTTGTTTTAACAAAATAATTGATTTTGGAAAAAAAAAATGTATCATTTTTTTGTTTTTTTTGTATATGGAAAATAATTCAGATTTTATTTTTAATTTTGACTAAGTTCTAATATACTTTAAACAAATAATTTTACTTTGCAATTCAGTTTATATATTTCCTATAAATATTAGACAATGTTACAATATTAATAATAATCTATTAGAAAACATTCAGTATTCCTCGAACATTTCGTTACGGTACGGGAAGTTCCAGCAATTTGCCTTAAGGCACGATGCCATACACCCCACTAGTTTTTGTATAATTCATCAGTAATATGCAAACATACGCCGCACACCCACAGCACAGGCAACATTTTTTGTGGACCTGTGTAATTAACGAGTAATAAATCAAAAATATCTAATGCTACTACAATTAAAAATACGTACAATCGATTCACTTATAATGTCACATCGTGTTTTCAATTAAATTAAAATCCAATAAACAATCTTCTTTAAAGGAAGTAGCAAAAATATAATATTAATAACACTAACTACAAATGCAAACCATTCACAACCACTTTCACTTTTGAAGCTTATAGTCAGTCGTCTATCACTTTAGAAATTATATCCTGTAACTATCCAAACTTGCACTATTATAGGTAAATATTTTTTATGCAGTTAAAAATATTTCCATGTATATAATAAAATTCATTTCATTGATATTAGATATAATTTCATACTATGCACTTTTCTAAAACCGAACCGGCACCTCGTGATTTGACACCATACTACACTACAATGAGCCGGCACGTACAACTGCACAACAGTCATTGCTCGTTGAGTCATAGCATTATTATCGTCGCATTGAACGTGAAATTTATCCTCGCCTAAATAAACATCCAATTATACACAAAAGAATCGTATTATCGATACTTACTCTAAATGAATTCATAGAATTCATTCATAAATTTTGACAAATAACCAGAAGATAATGTGATCTGTCGCCATATCAAGAAACAGATGCCCTGATGGTTGTAGATCATTTGAAGCTGTTTAATAGATTTTGTACTGGATTAAGTTTATTCATAAATGGATATGCAAAAAATAAGCTAAAAAAAGTATTTTTCGAATGAATGAAATGTGGCTTGTTGTTATGACAGCCTTATATTTTTCGCTTCAACGCACAAAGAGATTTTGGAATATTCTTGTGTGGTTTATTCATTGTCAATACTCGCAATTGAAGAAGAATTGAAGAAAATGTTTTATTATTTTGTTTCTCTAAAAGATACAACATATTGTGTTTGAATAAGCCCGCGAAAGTAACAATGCAATTGTGAGAATATGTATTATTATATTTTATTATAATGGAATATTTCCATTTATATAAAAAGGTGATATTTAATAGTGATCATTAAACCAGGCTAAAACGAAAAATTCTCAATGATCTCATAAATAGCCATTTATAAACGCTAATATTAATATTATTATTATTATTATTATCTTATTATTTCTAATATTGTTATTTTGTTATATTTTATTGTTTTTCTAGTATTATTTTTTATTCAGAAATTTTATTTATAATTTTATTTTATTATTATTTGCTTTTATTTTATATTAAACATCATACAACGGATATCATTTTAATGTAAATTCTATCCTTCGTACTCTTATTTTTATTTCTTACATTATTGCTAGATGTTATATTATTTAACAGTTGTAATAAATATTGTAAATAAAAAAAAGTCAACCCGTCCATGTCTGATCGTATGCATTTCCATAATAAAATTTGAGCGTTGGAAAATTTAGTACATCTAGTAAAATTGCACTTAGTTAGATTAGCTTCAGTCTAATATAACATAATTTGCGTCTTAGATTTAGTATTATTAGTCTTAGATTAGCATCAGTATAAAATTATCATATCACTTGCTAAACTAAGAAGATCTCATTGGAGTTCTTCTTAGACATCGTTCTCAAATATTGTCAATTTAGCTTATAGGAATCTTTATTTCTGACTGCTATATAAAACAGAGTTAAATCTAGTAAAATCATATTTTAATACCTAAATTTTTACATTTAATAGTAAGTTTAGGGCTCGCCCTTAGGTAAATAGCTGGAACGACTGGACTGAACAGAGTCTCTGGTTCGAACCTTGCTTGGAGCAGCCTGTGTCAAGCAGCAGTGAAATGGGTTTTCACTTGGAAATATAGATAGCAATGTTCTCAAGTGAAAATAGCTCTTGGGTAATACTGCATTAATAGTAAGTGATCACCATTACCTATATTGTGATAATCAAATTGATCACATATGGATAGGTAAATTATTCGGGTTGCAGTATATAATGAAACTACTTAGTTAGTGAATAATTCATCACATCAGGTTATAGACTTTTTTATTTCTGATCGTTGTTCAAATAAATAATTATATATCAAAACATATATATTAAGTTTCGGCACTGCTCGAGATCTTTAGTTCAAGAAGACTGAAGAGAAAATTTACAGGTGATTTATGTTTAATTAATTAGTTAACTAGTCAATAGGAACAGAGTTCTATTATTTTTATTATGATCATTTCTATAACTATTGTTTATTATAATAATAATTATTAATATTTTTTCCTAAAGTTTTCTTCTTCATATTTATTATTTATTTATTTAGTTTCTCTTTTATTTTAACTTATATTTTTATTTGCTAAGGTTTAGATGATGTATCTACTGTAACTCATAGAATACTTATTTTATTATTATTATTATTATTATTATTAGCATTTCTGTAACTATTGTTTATTATAATAATAATTATTTGCATCATTACTTTTATTTATTATTTTTTTACTACTGTTTTCTTATTTTTTAGTCAGTCGCCGCAGTCAATTTTTTCATTTTGAATTACGCTTCTACAACAAATTTTAAATAAAAATGTAAAATTTCTACGCGGGTTTGAAATAATATCTCACCTTTCCGACTACCTCTGGATTAGCACAAATATTTCTGGACTAAAACTGGCCAAATCGGTTTAGCTTTCTTCGAGTTTTAGCAAATCTAACATAACATCGAGTTCCATTTTTGTATATAAGATTAGACCAAAAATATGATTGCAGTCGAAAAAAGTTTCCTTTGGGCACTGCGGTGTGAATTAGCAACGAGAAGTTTGTTTTATACTTTCCTTTACCAGTTGGAGTTCAGTTCACGGACCTGTCCTTCGACAGAGCATATTTTATTACATATACATAAGTAAATATATAAATTAAAATAATATGACATATTATAAAACGTGCTTTTATTTGCGCAAATAATAAATATTTACAGATATTTATGAAACCATTACAGATGGTTACACAAGAAATTCAACATTACTCTATTATTGCAATTATTGGAATTTTTCTGCCAGCTAAGCAAAATTAACTATCGTTTAGGTCCTGTATAATTCCACTAAATAAGTAAACTAAGTTAAATAAACTATAGTCATATTATTTTCAAAATAAATTTACATTTTATATATTATAACTACATCTGAAATATTCCATGATACGATTGGTATGTGTCACTCAGGGAGCTTTATTTATCAAACTAAACCTCGAAATTGGAGACTTTCACAGTTATTTGTTGTCTAGACAGACATGGGGCAATGGAAACGCTACGTCCCATCTCTCGCAATACGCCCTCGCCACGAACAAAATCGATAAAAGTTACAAATAACATTATACGAAATTGTACTCTTTTGTAAAGATACAGAAATAGAAGATTCACGTTTTGCTAATTTAAACATTTAATTCTTATATATTTAATTTACAATTTATATAAATATAAATATAAACATTTCATCTACAGATACCCTACAGGAGGATTCTATGTGATATAGACTTGATATCGTACACAACTGATAATCAATGATTCTAAATTCCAATTGGAATCTTTTTGTTAGAAAAAACTTTACATATATTATTATTAAACTAGACGTTTTTGATTACCTACTGTACCTATCCATCATCATTTAATTAAACTAGTCTACAATGTGTTTTTGGTCAACATAATCTAAAGGTTCTCATATGCAGACATTATTGTGTTCAGACAATTATTAAACTATAGTAAACCACATATTAGAATAGAATGTGTTGCTGGCGATATATCTTGGTATAATCGAGATTCTGTCCAAAACAGAAATTAACAGACCTGAAGATTTTATATATATAGTGGTTATATCTGAATGAAGATTATAATGCAATTAATTTTGATTAATGATAATTATTATGTCTGCACTGAGTTTTTCGTAATGGATAAATGAACCGCAAATTGTAATAGAGAATAATAGAAAGACGCGGATTTGGAGAAAAATATTTTCTTATTTTCGAAAAGTCAATGTTTAAATTCATATATTTTTATAGAAAACTAGCAAACCGGGCGAACTCCGTTTGACCCCCAGATGGTTTCATTTTATGTAACATTTCGTTTGGTGATTAAAAGATGAAGAAAAAAATTGCCTGCTGTTGAAATTGAATAAAAAGTTGCACAATACACGTGATTGATTTGATGGTTTCCAATTGAAATATTGGAAAACGATAAATTGTTTTTTTTTTTACTTTTTTGCACAATTTCACAGTGAACACAATGCCGGTTTGTCTCATGAAATTAACTGAGCAGAGAACAATAAGTAGCTGTCAAACAAATGAGTAACAGTCAAACAAAAAATATTAGTTTGTAGTGCATACCAAGTATCAGGATGACGCTGTATGTGAAAAAAGAAAAAGTGTTCTCCGCTTTTCTGTTGAAATTTTCTTCAATTTTCTTTGCTATAAAACCTCAGGGAGTCCGAGACCTTTCCAACGAATGCAAAATCTTCGAAATCGGTTCGTGCGTTCTGGAGTTAGATATTGTATTTTGAATAAAAAAAAGTTAATATTACTTTATTCACTTCCTCAAATAGAACTCCCCAGAGTAAAATTGAAATTATTTTTTGTCTCTTTAAATTTCTTTTTCTCTATTTTGTGGCAATATCTTCTAAGATATTGGGTACGACGGTGGCTTAATAAATAATTGACACAAAAATAAGAGTAGTTGACCACTGGGTTGCACCTTTTGAGAACAATATTTATCTAAGCCACAATTACAGCTGGTAGAACATGTAGTTCAGATTGCTGTTAAAATAGAATTAAAAAAAGCTTATGATACATTGTACTTGTTTGCTATTTAAAAAAAAATAAAAAACACTATTCACTTGCATTCAAAAGTGATTTGTCATTTCACATAGTCATATAAACGCATTCAATAAATTTGAGATTTCGGATAACTAGATTGCAATATGCATAAGACGAATAAACGTGACATCTCACAATCCAGTTCATAAAAGCGCAGGAAGTTCTACAAAGAGCCCATTATAAATAGCTCTTTCTAAAACCCGGTTGATTCATGACAAACAACTTTATATTCCTTTTGTCGTTGTTGGACAAGCAAAATACCAAAATGCGTCATATTGCCTCCGGAATAAATGATACAAAAGTAAATAAGGTTAATTTGGACATGGTGATCGGCATGTCAGTCATATGTGTCTGACGGTAATAATTTTGACAGTAGCCATATGTCTGACATTAGCAATTTGGTAGAAGGCTACGTTAATCCTAGATGTCCGACGCAAACGATACATTTGCAGTATGTTTTGAAAAATTGGCCTATCAGGAACAAAACCTGAGAATTTCTTGCGTCAGACATGACTGACACGGATTGTAGAGACAAAAAGTTTTTATACAAGGCCATGTAAGACATATACGTGGGACTTAGAAAATAGTGTTTTCCAAGAATTTTGAAAAAAAAAGTTTGATACATTAGGTTTCTTAGATACATACGTTCAGACGTATTTTCGTTTTATTATATTGGCCATGAAGGTGACAATCTTCATGGCATTGAGCTTTCACACTGGATGGTTGCTACCGTGGTAGAGGGAGTAGCGGATAGTTTAATGAGACTATTTGTTCACTTCTAAAAGAGAAGTCCGCGAAACAACATGTCTAATAAATAAATAAATAAATATATCTTCTTTCATTAGAACTTATTAGTAATAAATCAGTGACTGGAATAAGAACTGCAACAAATACATAATATAGAAATAAATCAGCGTTTAATACAGTCCACAGCTATAAAGGTTAAAATATAACCCAACAACCTGGGTTTATGGAAGGAGAGTTTTAATAAATTTCATAACTAAGTATCATAAATACAACATGTTTTATTAATTTATCTAATAAAGATACCATGGCACATATGATTTGTTTTCTAATATTTTTGTGGCGATCAACGTTAAAGAAATCACTTGAGTGCTCATATTTTGAGGGCAGTAATCAATATTAGTATTTCATTTTATATAGATATATCAAAATTATATGCTGACGTGCCCCTCAAATAATTACCGAGCATATAAAAAGATCATTAGCCCTAAAGTACTAAACTTTTCTCCATTAATGGCGAACATCAGAAAATAATTTAAAAGACGAAGATATATTAAATACTTCCCTAATAAAAATTTCCGCTTTAAAATTGAGCAATAAATGGAGTTTTATAAACTCCATAACCATGTTATTGAATTTAGCTAAATAAAATATGTGCCTTAAATAAATAATTTAGGAAGTCGTCAAAACCGTTCATCGTCGACGTAAAATTGCCTATCGCGATTTAAACATAAAACGGAATCTGATACGAACAGAAATGTGAAATCGCTGTTGGCATGAGCTATAAGCGGATGTGCGCGTTCGCACACGACCAACAGGTATACCGTAATAAGCGGAGAGCTTTAGGACATTCGATACAGGTGTACAACTTCTTTTAGAACACGTAATGGGAAAATGAATGAATTAGAATTTATCTAAATCTTATTGAAGTAGATGATTAACACGTTCGCGAATGTGAATGTTATAGCATTCATTCTCATTGTGATGGCAGACATAGGTCATAGGTAGCATGTTCGACTCACATCCCGGAGATCGTTGATTCGATTCCAGGCACTTCCTAATAAAATAATGAATTGTAATAACGAATTTGTATATGATAATATATAATTGTAATTGAAAAGTTAGTATGTACGAAAAAAACAGTATCAAGCTAAAAAAATTCGTCATAATTAGAAGAAGACGCAATAGCATTAGTAGAAAAAATGAACAATATGGATTTAGAAGAAAGAAGAATGAGTTAAAAATGAAGATAATGTAAAACGAATTAATAGAAGAAGTATATGAAGTAAATAATGTCTTGACTTAGAATTTGAAATGTTGAGTTAAAATTAATTAGAATTAGAAGTAAGAAAAGGAATTAAAAAATAATGTTGAATGAATAAAAGCAATGTTGTAGGTGGCTAAATGCTCCATGTAAGCGAGGCCAATAAAAAAAACAAGTATAAATTAAATATAGTATACTTTACTATAAAAAATATGCTCACATACAAACATGACACATATAGTTAACACATTTTATAGCAATTAAATTTACTATATAGATTTGTTTAAAAATAATTGATGTAGAATGATGTGGATGCTATAGCATTCAAATTGCAAAGTCAATTATTTTGAATTCAATTTTTTTATAACCTTACGTCTTTGTAATTGTTGTACCTGCCAAGGTAATAATTAACAGATTCTTCCAGTATTTTATCTCTTTCTGTTTATATAAGTGAAATAGAAGCGCAATACTTGATGTGGATGCTATAGCACTCATCGTATATAACGATTAAAATATGATAAACCGACTTTGTAAAAGGTGTTTAATCAAATTTCGGATATAACAACCGATTTAAAAATAAAATGACTGCCAAATTTTGTATTTTTTTTTGTAATTTCTAAGGGTGAAGATTTTTCATAGTTGAAATTGCAAATTTAACACAAACTAAGCTTCGAATAATGAACACTATGTGGAGTATGATTATTTTACACAATATTTCATTAAAATTTAGGTTGCCTAGCCCAATAGCTTTATATTATTTTTAACTTTGTAAGATTTAGATATTGGAATATATTTAATCAGATATTTAACCAAGATTAAAATATAGTTAAGCTAGTGGGGTGTATGGTATCGTGCTTTAAGGCAAATTGCCGGTACTTCCCAAAGTGTAGCAATCTTTTTCTAAAAAAATGTGAATGTAGAATGATATTTGTAGAGTCAAGTTTAGAAGATCATTATTAAACAAATGCATGAAGAAAAATATTGTGTATTTATTGAAAACAACAGTTTATTAAGAAATTAACACTTCCTTATGCATGTGCATACATATTTTCTTAAATTACATTACATACACATACTAAACTTAAATTAAACATGCAAAAAATCAAATTGTAGGTATGTAATGTACATACATATAAATTGGTCGCTTTTAATAGTCCGGATAATCGCAAATCTATATAACTTAGGTCCGGATAAACGTATATTGAATATTAATAGATAATAATAACAGTTAATAATAGATAAAAAATAGATAAATAGATAAATTGTATGAATAGATGCACTGTCGCAATCCATTTTTTAAAATGTAAATTTAATTTAACTAATTTGGTCAGTCAAAATATAGAAGATTATCATATAAACAAGTTTATTACATTAGTATCAAATTTAAAAATTTTAATGCATTGTGTAAATATTATTTCACATAGTGTTTATAATTAGTTCAGCAAAATAGCATGTTCGTTCGTTAAATAAAACAATATTGTTATAGAAGATTATTTGGTAAAATTTAACCAATTTTATTTTATCGCCAGCTCTCCGACTATTATTCATTAACGATGTACTTACATGAGAGAACAGGTATAAATAATACGAATACCAGTCCAATCTGATCTTAGCCAAGAAACCATCGAATTATATCCACTACTATATGTACAACATGAAATAAAATATATTCTACCTGGACTAAATATTGAATGAATATTTCTTTATGATAGAAGTTGTGATTTATTTCGGCCAATGCCTCGAGTGAATTGCAAAAAAACAATGTTTTTTATTTGCTAATCGCAGACCAAACGTCATTTATAATTAATTTGAATACATTCATGTGAAAAAAATCATTTTGGATAATTAAATAAAAAAAATCAATCTTTTAAATTCGGAAGTATAGTATGTCTATAGGAAGTACTAAATTGAGAATTAACACTTACAATTAGATGACAGGCAGCAGAATGTTGTGACTACATTTGAATTACAAATATTGCTAGAACAATAACAATAATAAACATTTTAGAAATCTTCATAAAATTAGTTTTCTGTGAATAGTTCAAAGTTTACAGACTTGAATCTTAAAGAATAATCGAGAGTTCAATAAGATGTAGAGCTATTATTTTATAAATGCTCATTTCAAATTGAAATAATATTATTTTAGACCTTCAAAAAAAATTATGTTTATATTTCAAAGATTTTTGAACGTTTTGGCATACCTTATGCAAGAAAAAATAGATAAGGTGTGTGTGTATATGTGTATGTGTGTAATACAAACTTTCGTCGACGATTTCGAGAACACGGATCAACCGATTTCAGTAATTCAAAAAACATACGATTTCTATTGATAGAGACGTGCTGATTAGTTTTTGGCAGGTCTACCAGCCCCTTTGAAGATACAGGAAAATGGCTAAAATTTGTAATTCAGTTTTTGAGAGAACGAAATGTTCGATTAGAATGATTTAAACAGCATTTTTCTTGCGGTCAAAATGTTTGCGGTCAAAAATAATCATAAATATACGCATCAAATTATCAGACATTTTATAGAAACTTTAATAATAAGTACAAATTTTGTATACATTTCTTTGGATTCCGTACCAAGATTTATAATGTTTAACCGTTAGGCAGCGACGCAGCGCTTACGCGCTCAGCCATTACGTTTCTAAAGCAGATACTCATCGCGAGTGCTTTAAAAAAACTTTTAAAAAAGTTTTCGAAAAATCTTAAAGCTTTTAAAAATTTTAACATACGGTACGGGAAGTACTAGCAATTTGCCTTAAAGCACGATGCCATGCACCACTAGTCCCATGTTGCTCGAAAAATGTTTCATTGTATACAAATTTGATCGTTTTATCTTTCCAGAAATTTTCTATTAAAGAAATGACAACAATAGTCTTCACCTTCCTCATATAATCTTGCATCAACGACCCAGTTTTCTCGTCATCGCATTGTGTTTCGGGCAAAGATTCCATTTACTTCGGAGACTCCAAATTAACATCTCTTAATTAACGGCGAACTTTTGCGCTTCAGTAAAGTTATTTTTGAATTCGAATTGAATTCAGCTGTAACCGGTAATGTAGTTATTTGTATGTATTATTACCTTTACCTCTGAAATTAATTGACAGCTTTGAAAATATGTCTTATCTTATTACGAGGTTTTTAATTAGAATAATGGTTATGCGTTCGTAAGAAAATTGATCAAATTTGGTAAAGAATTCATATGCAGAATAGTGAAATGTATCAGCAATTTGAAAATGACTATTACCATAATAAAACAAAATTCGAAGGTTACTCTTTAGGCAAATTAAAGTTGTTTGTTGAGAATAGGGTAGTGGAATTTTAAACAAATAAAGTACAAATAACAAAAGGCAAATTTAAATGTAACATTATTTTTGAAATAATACAAAAATATTTATATTTCCAAATAATTACTGCAATACAAGAAGTAGTTGTATATTTTAGTACTTATGTTGGTTGCTTCAATTTTTAAATTTTAAATTCATTTTAGTAAAAAAAAAATAGCGGTCGTCTATAGAATCAGAGCTACTGAAAACACATGAGTTCGCTCATAAAATCGTTTATGGTGATTTTAATATTCAATATAATCTTTAATTTCGAATAATATACTCTCCTTTTAGTATTTACTTTTCTGTATTTTTATTCACTTTAGTATTGTAATATAGTTGTATTGTTAAATCTATCATTCATGTGTTGGTAAGTACGTGCTAACAAATTGTTTTTGCATAATATAAATTGTCCAAACATGAAACCTTGAACATTGATATGTATTAAATAATCCAAACTAAAATATTCCACATTATTGTACATTCGTGGCATTTTATGTTATATTGTATATATAACAATATTATACAAATTGATTAAATAGAAATTATGACACAATTCACGAACATTGCTTTTCGCGATACTAAATGACGATGCATTGTGCTAATATCTACTTTAGAATTTGTAATGACTAGACAAAATTATCAGTTTTTTTATTTGAACGAATGCATTTATTTTTATACAAACATAACATTGTAAAATCATATTTTCAAGCCATTGCTGTCAATTATTAATCTTGAAACTTAAAAGCTCTGATGTATCTAGCAATACTACTTACTTCCCTAAATATGCATCCTTCGTCATTTCAATTAGGATATTAATTAATCAATATATACAAGCTGCTCCCTAAGGCAGATAAAACTGTCACACTAAGTAAAAATATAATTAATGATTTTAATTTTCTGAATTTCAGAGATCTTCAATCAGTCAACATAAAGGAATAAATACAGTGTTCATTAGGCACTTCTATAATTTTTGCGTTACTAATTTTTAAACCAATATGCAGATTGCATGTTAAAAACTAGATACAAAAATATTTTAAGCCTCAAGATTTTAGCGTTATTCTAAATAAATCTTCAAGAAGAATTCGCTAAAACACAGTTTACTGACCGCAAGTCGAATTCCTTATAGAATGATTTCATTGTTTTATATGTTTCGCAGGTCAAATAACACGTCACTCATGGTTTGTTTTTGAAATCATAGCTTAGTTTGTTCATTTAAACCGTTATTTTGTTTCAGATATTATAGCTTATATTATGTAGAATTATAAATAAAGATTAAATTACTAGATTTCAGTTCTACTTGTATAGATTTACAAAATAATAACTCAATTCCAAATGTGAATATATCAAAATTCAATTTATCACAAACGAATTCTTATAAACATATGAAATCATAGCTTAGTTTATTCAATTAAACCATTACTCTGTTTTAGATATTATATCTTATATGATGTATAATTCCGAATAATAATAAAATAACTAGATTATTTCATTTTCACTTATATAGTTTAAAAAATAATAACTCAATTACAAACACATGAATATGTTTTTAAAATGTAATTTTTTCGCAAACGAAATCTTATGAACTTATATTATTTTAAATATTATCTCTTATTTGATGTTTAATTCTAAACAAAGATAAAATTAGTAGATAATTTCATTTCTCTTGTATAGTTTATAAAATAATAACTCAATTACAAACACGTGAATATATGTTTTCAAAATGCAATTTATCACAAATGAAATCTTATAAACATATGCTGTCATAGCTTAGTTTATTTATCTAAACAATTATATTATTTTAAATATTATCTCTTGTATAATGTTTAATTCTGAATAAAGATAAAATTCGTAGATAATTTCATATCTACTTGTATAGTTTATAAAATAATAACTCATGTGAATATACGTTTTTAGATAACAATTTATCACTAATAAAATCTCATATAAACTTATATGAATGACAGGCAAATCGCAATAAATAAGGGTGCATCAATAATTGTTAAACTGTTTATTAAACTTATAATTGTTTATATAGTTGCTGTAAACATATGTTTTGTTTAATTTATACACCTGCATTATGACATTTTACGTTCTTATTCGTAATTAGGTCTAATTATGATATAATTAATACACCAATTTGAGTTGGTATGAAAATAGCTTAAAAAGAAAAATGTACTTTACTGTGTTATATAAATAAAGGAGGTTTATAAATAAGGCACTTCTATGCCATTTTTACGACTCAAATTTTAAAATAAAACTAGTGAAGCACGGCATCGCGCCTGAAGGCAAATTGCTGGAACTTCCCGTACCAAAAATTAGAATTTCGAAATTAGATTAATTTTTCTTTTAGAACTCAGAAAAAAATCGATTCTTGAGATTTTTTGATTTTTTGAGAAAAATTGACCCCTTTGAAAATTTTGTTTTTTTTCATACCTTGAAATATTTTGGGAATTTTGAACTACTTTTCAAAGCAATCGCGATACGTTAGCTGCGTAGAAACGAAATATCTGAAAAATGTGATAATTTGATGTGCATACGTTTAATGATGATTTGTGTCCAAATGGCATTATGTTTAACTTTTTTTTTGTGGATCTCCGAAACCGCTAGGCCATACTTTTCTTTCATCAGAAAAATTTCATCAGTTCTATATTTCGTAAATACAAATAAAATGTTTTTTGAATCGTACAAATCGGCCGCTCCGTTCTCTCAAAGAACCAATTACCGTTTTTCGCACTTTTTCCTTCGTACCTTCGAAACAATCCGACCTGCCTTTGCCAAAAACTAATTAGCACGTTACCTTATTAACACGAATCGAATGTTTCTTGAATTATTCAAATCGGTCGACTCGTGTTCCCGAAATCATCGAAAAGAATTTATATCCGCACACACACATACATCAATTTTTTCTAAGGTATGCCAAAATGTTAATTTTCGATTTTTTTGCGATTACTATAACTTACCCTAAAGGAAGATAATAATAAGCGCATTGGTAAAGTTTTTTTTATTATTTCAGACAGTAATCAGAATTTGGTGCAAAAAAAGGCTACTGCCGGTACAGTACTCCAAGAATTCTGAAAATTGGTAATCTTATAGATTTCGAGATTCTCTTTACGAAAATCAACTTTGCCACCTCAAATTTGAACGGCAAGTTGCCGCCATATTGGAAAAATGGCGTCAAATGGCGTTTTTTGATTTTCGTAAAGAGCACCTCAAATCTATAAGATTACCAATTTTCAGAATTCCCGGAGTACTGTACCGGCAAAACGACCAAATGACTGACTAGTTGTGCTGATTTGATTTAATACAAATGGCAACTCAAACAGTTGTCCCATCTCTAGGTGATAGACTATTATTACAATTTCTGTAATAGGACCAATATTTATTGAAGCAGCAACACCGGATCTGAGCTATTTTCACTTGCAACCATATTGCTATCTGTATTTCCATATGAAAATCGTTGTCATCGAATCGAACCTGGGACCTGATTCAAGTCCAGTCGTTCTAACCACTCACCTACGAGCGAGCCCAGTAAAGAAAATTTAATATTTTTATATGTCTCTGCAGTTTTATGGCAATATTGATATGAAAATAAAAAATAAAGGAGCGCGTAATAAAAAATGTATGCTATGATGAAAACAAAATAAAATAATCAGTAGAAGAAACTGTAGAAAAATGCATCATTTTCCTTTTGGCAACGAGACAATAACGGTTCAGTGCATCCAGTACAAAGTTCGCAGATGAAAGCGTCTGCCACATTTCTCTATTTGTATTCTATTAATAACAATTTTATCGTCAATGCCGCGACGCAGATAGCGACAAAATCACTTTTGTTTGCCTTACTGTCGACACCAGCGTCTGATAAAAACGTCTAGTCCTAATCTCTATCAGCTGTTGCCTAGTTTGCAGGTGAATTTAATAAACTTGATAATGAAACGATTATCCATAGAAGAATTTAGTCTTGCACATTACAAAACCACTTGACGGTTCAGTGACTTCAAATATAATCGTTTACGTTTCTAACTATAGATATAAATTTTGTTAGTTATTGAAACGTCTGACCAGATATACTTGTTCGTGAAATCAGAGAATTTTATTACCAATTTTAATCCTTGAACTGCAACAGCACACATATTTTGCATAACCTTGAAGGTTAATAAAATATTTAATAAAAATATTAACCTAATAAAGATTAATAAATTTGTCGGATTTTAAAAACCGGTTTTTCAAAAGAAAATTATGGAATTCGATAACCAGTTTTTTAGTCAATAAATACACCAATACTTGTAAAAATTCTGCATACAACAAATGATTGTTTCTAAAGTTAACTAATCCTGATTATTTACTATTTTTTGTTCTAATAAATTGCATAAAAACTGCTTTTAATCACTCGAATATTGTAGGTATTTTTTTTTTGTTCTAATTATTAAAGAAAATACTATTCAAAACCCTATTAAATATATATATATATATATATATATATATCTATTTTTTGTAAAAAAAAAATACGTCACAAAATTGAGAATTACTTATATTTTAAAGAATTACAATTTAATTTTCTTACCCATCCATTTATATAAAATTCATCATACAACTGTTTAACAAAAATGGAAAATATAATATTAGCTTTATTTAAAATCGCTTTGCTAGTTAATTATTCAATCGTCCATACTTAATAAAAATCTGATTAATAAATAAGAATCGATAGTAATGTTTTATATAACGAGGTTAAGAATCAACTCTAATTGACGAATATACTCGTCATGGTAAAGCCACAGAATTTTGTGTATTAACCATTGGTTATTTGGATTGCAATTTTTGAAAAAAAGAAAAAATGTATTTTCAAATTTCAAAATATTTAGAATATTTTGAGGCTAAAATAAATAGTTGCAAGTGACATTTTACTTACTTTACAGTTATCTCTTTACATGTTATCTCAATTCTGACAACACAAAAATTAGCATATACAGTACCACGATTAACCGAACTAATTGTTGTCGATGGGCATTCGGATAATTAAAAATCCGGATAATCGAATGTATGAAATAAAGTTGTGTATTTATTAAAAATAATAATTGCATACATAGATATCAACGGCAATCAATGTTTATTAAGAAATTAACACTTCCTTATGCATGTACATACATATTTTCTTCGATACATTACATACGTGTACTAAATTGCAGCATTAATCATGCTAAAATTTGAATTATAGGTATGTACATACATAGAAATTAGTCGCCGTTAGTAGTCCGGATAATCGCGAATCCGTATAACCGAGGTCCGGATAATCGAGGTTCTACTGTAGGTCGACACAGTTAACTATTTCAATAAGTAATTTTATACTTAAGTGCCTTACCAAATTTATGGAACAAATTAATAACTGTACATTTTTCAATTACATCATAATTTTGGAGTGTTAAAGTTTCCTGCATTAATTGAATATTTAAGCTTAGCCGCAGAATCGCTCTTTTGTCCCGCATTCTCGTTAAAGCTCGTCAAAGACAGCATTCCTAAGCCAAGCATGTGCGAACACCTGCAGCTTAAGAATTCTGCAAACCGGCGACAAAGACAGAGGAATGATGTCGTTATTAATTTTATTGTTTTATTATATTTATTCAGTTATTTTGCATTCTCTAGAATACTTCAGAATTCGTGTAAAATACTGCGCCATAATAGAACATGATATTCAAGAAAAATTTAGTTACACTTCCCATTAATTATACCTCACTTTAACCATTCATTATGAGTACGGACATGTAGAACCAATGAAATATTCGGATAT